>NW_028263386.1:5570000-5932500 GCF_051168715.1 Poecilia mexicana | reverse complement strand
TGCACAAAGATCCCACAAGTCTGAACCAGAAGTGATCTGCGCCACTGAACCGCCATCTTGGTAGGTAATCGCAGCCAGAGCACAGACAAACCAATAAAGATGGAATACTCAAAAACTGTAATTAAGTAGTTGTAATGTACTTCTGTTGTTTATAAGTCAGATATGAATGAAGTGAGAGCTAGTTCTAAGTTTGTGGCTTGTTTATTGTTGTCATAGCAACTCCATAGCAACTGTTATGACAATTAGTTTCCGATACCTACCAAGATGGCTGTCCCAGAAGTGATGTCACATGAGAACTATGTATTGCCACAAAGTGACTGGATGTTTTTTAAAGTGTTTGTGCTGTTTTTAGGTGCAGCAGGAACCCAAATGGAAGTACAAAACCATGAAAAATATGAATTTTGCATAACGCGTTCCTTTAAATACTTATATTTTGGACAATCTGGACAACATTTGGCACCGTTTCATATAAACTTGGTAGTTTTGCTGTTCTGGCGCCTGATTCCTCGCCGTTACCCGGTAAAACTAACCGAAGCGTTGTCTGTCACGTCGCCTGAAAGCCATCTAGCGAGATGGAGACCATAGATAGAGCTGCTGTGACGGGACTGCGGCCTGGACCGGTGCCTGAGTGGAGCTGCTCCAACAACAGCATTGCTGGGATGGATGAGAGGTCAGCCAGAGCATGTGTGGTGGTTTAAAGGGTGAACCAGAACAGCCTCTTGTGTTTGGAAGACATTCCTGGGGTCCAGGTTGACGCGCTGCTCCGATGATGGAACAGTTTCCACGTGGTTTCCGGTTTGCAAACAGAAATAAGTATGATTTCCTGAGAATTTTCTCTTACCAGGAAATTCCTCCAAGACATCCCAGCGAATAAAAGGTGAATAATGCAGGATGTGATTCATGATAAAACTCAGAAAGCCTGATGACTTCCTGTCTTATCTTTCATCGTAACGCTGAGAGTTGAGCGTCTCCGTTTCATCGAACCGACCCCTCCTCCAGTCTCACTCCAGAGGCAGGGCGGCTGATGACCTCATTTCTTCCACACTGGCCCTCCTCTTCTTCCTCGTCCTCTCTTTCCCCTCCTAATGAGAACCGGATGGTTTTTATACCAGATTCAGCTGGATGGAAGAGGTGTTTTAGGAAGTCCCTCATTAAGGGACCCATACTGACCAAAATGGGTGAAAGTTAGGTGATAATTAAAATTTTGCAAATAGGGCTGAAACGATTAATCAGATTAACCATGAGTAATCAGTTATGTTTGTTACATTTTCAGCTGCTGCGGTTTGCTTTCACACTGCATTGAGCCAAATGAACTAAAAATAATTGAAAAGCCTGTTCCCCTCCTGGCCTCTGGGGGCGCTGCAACAAGAAACAGTGAAGGAAATGACGCAATCTCTGAAGAAGACACTGAACACAACTTCCTTCTGCACAAAATGGAAACAAAAATGGAGCAGCGTCAGATTTTAGTGCTTGTAGGATTTTACTCTAGATTTGGTTGCATTTACCCAGCATGCCCTGCACCGTAGTCCACTTCCTGCTTTTGGTTTGCCACTGTGAACGCAGCCTTGAAGTGAATAACTTGGCAGCATGATCGGAAAAGCAGACAAATATTTTAGGAAGGTGAACAGAAAAAGCTGGAGATGCCATTAAAATGTGTGTTTGCAGTGCAGGGAGTATTTTTATAAAATACTTTATCAATCCCAAAGGAACGTTAAATTATTTTTAGTCCAGTAGTGTGTTCCCTGTCCAGAATGGGTGGTTTCAGAGAGCAGAGGCCTTTCTGACATTCTTGTTTTTCTCCCCATTTGTAAAACAAGTATTTGTCACCTTGACTGAAGGAAACATGAACTAATCGGTGCTTTAAAACGTGATGCAGAGGAAGTCCATCTGTCAGCAAAGCCTGCACCACTTCACCTTATCTGAAGGGCCTTTTAACCAGGCAGAAACCGTCTAGCAGCTTCAGGTTACGGCTTGTCCTGTGTCTGTGTTCAGATTGATTTCATAATTGCCTCACGTCAACCTATGGTTTAACATCTAGAAAGAAGCAGCCGCAAGTTTAAACGCATGTAGCAAAAAATGCTTTGGAAGCTGCTGAAACCTGGAGACGTTTCTGCTGGTCGTGTTCCAACCTCCAGCCTTTTGTTCTGCAAACAGTGACTCTGCCCACCCACCTGATGGCTGAAAGCTGCTTCCTCTGGTCTGAACTGCAACCGTACCAACGTTTACCTAGAAAGTTCAGACATTTTTATTCATAACATGAAGCAGCAACTCCACTTATTATAAGAAAACTAGACAGAAATGTATTTATTACAATGAAATGTCCTCAGTTGGTGTTGAAGTGAACCTTTACTGCCACTTCAGCTGACAGGAAATTATTATTTTAAGTCCAACAATAATAAAACTACTTGATCCCAGTTTAACTTGTTTTCTTGTATTTTGCTGTTATCTCCAGATTAGCGCTGTTCGGTTTTGATTTGTTGTTTTGCAGATTTCTGTTCATCCTTTTTGGCATTAATATATTTTGTATGACGGGGAGCAGCTGTTTAGCATCTCTGAACTTTGACCCCAAATGAAAACGATAGATTTTTTGTGGAGAGACCAACAACAGTTTCCAGGTTTTTCTATCATTTGAACCAAACCTACAAAGTTTTACAGCAGATAATACGACTGAGGCCTTAAATATATAAAATTGCACCTTTTCTAAAGTCCAAGCTGCTTTGTGAAGTGGTTACTCAGGCACTCGGGCAGCCTCAGCAATTTCGCCTTAGATAATTGTCACCCACACAGCCTGAGTCATGATTACGACGTTGTTTGCCTGTGTGTGTCGTACATGCCTAAACTTTGTGCAAGCCAAGTCCCTCAGGATAATTGCAGGTTTTTATTTCAATTATCTTAACAAGTCTGCTTCCTCGTTCCACGATTGCTTCAAGGCTTCTTCTCCTAAAACTCCCATCCTGAATGGGTCATCGAACCAACATGTTTTATCTCCGGAACACCTTGGATCGAGGAAAAAACAGATTTTAGAGGGATGAAGTCAACGACTCCAAAAATTACAATGTTCCAGGATTTGAAGGCATTTAAAAACTGATAACTTGTGGACACATCTGCCTTTTAGTGATTAAAGTTAAAGGAATCCTGTGTTTTTTGTGAATTGTTTGCATTGTCACAATATATGATAATGAGGAGCGAAATCTCGTTTGAGAAACTGAAGAGCAGATGCTGGGTTTTCTGGATGTGTGTGCTTTGTCTTAATTATGCAGAGGAAGGTGTCAGGAGAAGACAAAGCCTTTGTATGTGGAGCCAACAGGACTGTCAGGATTACAACAGATATCTGTGTGTGTGTGTCGGCTGTAATGAGATTAGGACTCCCCCTTCTATCCTCTGCCTATTCTTCTCTTATCTTTTCTTCATCCGTCTTATCTGCACACCCTTCACCCCTTGTTGGATCAGATGTTTTGGTTCAGGCTGTAAAATACGTTTTTCTTACAAACATCTCTGTAATTTGAGGTTATTTGAGGCTTTAATATGTGTTGCAGTCGCAGGTTTGCAGCTTTGATTCAACAGTAGTCCTCATGTTGCCCCCTGTCGCTATGATGCTAAAGAAAAGCTGATACCACAGGCTTGGTCTTCCCTCTAGTGGTGGCGTTCTGTAACTGCAGGTGTCTTTATGTGGTTTACCTTTTCTTATATGATTTATGGACTTTAACGGATGTGGTGGTGCAGATGTTTGCTTCCGTTTATCAGGGTTTAATATGTATTGTGTATATTCAATAGAATATTATAGGGTTTTATTTATATTTGCTTGGAAAATATGATGAACGTTTCTTTACGAGTCCTTTAGTGATAAAAAATATATTTTCAGAATGTTTTTATGAAAATGTAATATTACAAATATTTTTTATAAATTTTTTTAAAGTTTGTGACCCTTTGTAGAGAATTTTCTCTCCAATGACATTCCAAAACTGAACGACAGGATTCAAACGCAACGTTTTGGATAAAGAAAAGAGGAAAAGTAAAAAAAAAAATGTTTTGCTTGAAATAGAGATGTTTTAGTATGACAACACTGAATCTTATGGGGTTAAATAACCAAATTATTTTTCCTTTTTCCCTCCCAAAATAAAGAAAAATAAACATCAGTTTTTAAAAGCACTTAATGAGGGTTTGGCTGGTGTTTTGAATTCTTGGTGAGATCTTGAAGTTCTCACTCTGTTTCTACTTCAACCTCAAGCTGTTTTAGTTTGTCATGTGTGTTGATCTAGTAACAGGAGAAACGGATGAATCTGGACTGTTGATGGAACAGTTCTGGTTCTGGTCTGGCTGATTGATTCAAACCTGATGCTGAAAATAATCTGTCAGTGTTAGTCACATTTAAGACACCAGGGGGCGCCAGAGGACGATTTTATTTAAATCAATTAACTCAAGTTTGTTTGATTTTACTCTAATTTTCTGAATTTGTGGGTTATTAATGTTTGTGTTTGTTAATTTACACAAATCAGTTTTCTGAAGCAACCTATTATGTCTCTAATAATAGGCTGCTTCAACTTTTACTGGTTAAAAATAAACCAAAGATTGATTATTAAGTTTAGGACAAAAGTTAGAAAAGTTGTATTTTGCTGATTAAGATCTTTGCTGAAACAAGCTTGTTTATTTCCCCTGGAATGGTTCCATGTTTGTGGATTTAGCAGCAGAGTTGGGGGGCCTAGGTTACGACAATAAAATGCCAGTTTATTATCTGATGTAATAAACTGCACAGGGTGAAAGTGTTGAGAAAGCACAAAGACTGGAGGAAGCCGCTAATTAGAGCACTGGTAGAGCACTACCAGTAAATTTGGACTGATTTAAAAAAAGAAAAAGAAGCAAAGCTGATAAAATTAAAAAGTTGGTCTTTGAAAAGTAAAAATATAATGCATAACTGAAGAAAATTTAAATCTGGAGAGAAATGTTGGACTCTGGGCATTTCAACCTGCAAAAGAAAATCTGAAAATGAGTCAAAAACTACTGATTTTTACATCTAAGAAAGTAAAACTGGAGGGAGAGCTCTGAGAATCTGAACCTGGAGAACAAAACCAGACTGGGAATTTTGGAAATTTAAGACTGAGAAAGTAAAACTGTAGGGTAAATGTGAACCCAGAAAACAAAACCAGACCAAGAACTTTGGACACTTACAATTGAAAAAGTAAAACTAGATGAAAAATTCAGAAAATGTGACCCTGGAAAACAAAACCAGGCTGAGAATTCTGGACATTTCAGTCAGAAAAAGTGAAATCTGAAGTGAAAAGTCCGGAAATTTGAACCTGGAAGACAAAACCAGACCGACAACTGCAAGCATTTCAGTCTGAGAAAGGAAAATTAGAGGTAAAAACTTTAGAAATTTGAGTCTGGATTGGATTTTGGTTTGAAACATCTGGAGAAATACTTTATGTACAACAAATGCATCCAATTATCTCTTAATCCATTTAAATTTCTCTCGTCAGTGGGTGAAATTTTAAAGTACTGCAATTTGCTTTGACCAAACCTACTTCATCTTTGTAGTTTCATCTTAACAGAAAAAAACAAATAAAAAGCCAAACTTCTGCTTTGTTTGAATAAACCGAAGGAGTTCTGGACATATTGCAGGACCAGCCAGCTTTGGTGTGTGAGAACCGCCTGTTTGGGTTTGGTACTGGTGCATTGTGGGTCTGCTTCGTCTCTTATTTAACAAAGGCTGACATAGATGTTAAACAGACTGGATCTGCTGCCTCACAATTCAATTTACTGAGGTTTTCCTCATCTAAACGCTCCTGGATTCATCCTCCTCCTCCACCACCAGGGGGCAGTGTGGATCCGAGTGTAGAAGCACTTAATGCTGAGAAGTTTGACATGAACCTGCTGCTTAGAGGGGTCCAGAAGAGGAGGATGAGGAGGATGAAGCTGGACTCTTAATAAGGCTCCAAGGCCTTACATCACACCCCGCTGGGGGCTTCCTGTCTGCTGGGAATGTGTTTAACGTTCAGCTGCTTTTACAGTATCTGTGAGCATCAGCCTGACAGGAAGAAGCTCGTATTCTGTGTTACGGTCCAGTGGTGGGTGGGGGGCAGACGCAAGCAGAATACATTCAATAACTTTTATATGAGCAGTAAAATACGATTTACACACATAAAACTTTAACATTTTTTATAAATTCCTCCGTAGGTTTTACTTCCTACTTCAGGAAGTGACACGGATCTGATCGGCGAACAAACAGGATGTTGTGCTGAAATCAGTGCAGTCACTTCCTGTAACTGTTGGTGCATGGGAATAAATCAAAGTCGGAAAATAAACCGTAATTTATTACTGTAATTTACGATAAGACAGGCATTTACGGATTAATAAGCAAACTTTGTTTGATAATTTATTTGGGGCTTTACAAATGATTAATTTATAAAAAATGATGACCAGCACCACAGTGCACTGCAGACGTTCTCTTAGCGTTAGGTTTCGACTCGACTCATCAACTCCCTGACCTCCAAGAAAAAGATCCATTGTCATCGATCCACCACATGATGTGGCCACCTAAAATCTCATGTTTATCATCATTATTCTATAAAAAAAACATGCTATGGCTTCACTGTTATCAGCTTTCTTTATTTGAAGTTTTTTATATAACGGTAAAGTACACTTACTTGTAAGCAGAGGTTAGGGAGCACAGCTAAATCCGTCTCTTAAAAACATTTTTATCTGCCTACTTTATAGTTTAAATACTTAAATAAACCGTCTTAGCACTACAGCAGATACTAATACCTACAGACTTTATTTTCACTAATCAACACCAATTAAAATAAGTGGCACTCCTGGATTGGCTGCTTTGCAAACACCAGCCATAAACGCGTCAACGATCATTGCACCCTGCATGGTTTGGCTTTCTTGTTATGGAAGCACTGATGAGGTATAAATCACTTTCCAAACTGCAGTTTTATATATGGAAAAATCCACAAACATACAAATATTCCATTAATAATCTGGAATCAGAGTCCAAGGAATCTTAGTTTTCTGCTTCTGTAGGAGCAGAAAACCTTCCTGGGTTTAGTTGGAGCAGGACTGTCAGATGTGATTGACTGCCCTGATATCCTGCCATTCACTCATTCATGCATTCATTCATTGACTGGCTCTGACCCGTCAGGATAAGGCCGGCCACCTCTCTGCACTCAGCACATGTTCAAGCCATTACCTCTAATCTGCAAGGGCCAAGCCGGCGCTGGCTGGCGCGCGGAAGTGTGTCTTCCTCCTCGGCGTTAAAATCTCAGGAACCCTTCTCCTGTTTTTCAAACGAGCGGATTCTTGACTCGTGGCCAGTCGCTCCGCTTTCTGACTCTATCAGATCCCAGCCAAACACCGAAGCCGAGCGGTGAGACATCCTGTTATCGGCTGATGCATGAAGTGACTAAAGAGCGAGGATGTGAGGTGTTTGGGAAAGAGGCACTTCCGTTGAGAAGGTCAACTCCGGCCTTAAAGACGCAACGCTGTGGCTGCGTTCGCACAGCAGGCCTTCACACTCAACACCAATTTTTAGCTGAAATCTGATTGTATTTGTGTAGTTGTTCATACTGCTAATTAACTCGACTGCAATGAGACTTTTGTGTAAATGTTTTACGTCCCCAAAAGCGACCCGGATGCACAGAAGAAGCAGCAGCACTTATAGAACTATTTATAATAAATGGATTTGTTTATGAATTGACTTTAAAGTTTAGAGAGATTGAACAGTATCGTCACAAGATGATGTCAAACTAATGAAAAGAAAGCACAACTAATGGCGATGACTACAACTCCTGTCTGTTTGGATGAGGAGTCGGAACCAAGTTTGGCCGGATTTTAATGTGATGCACTTCTGGGTTCCCATTAACCGTAAAACTTCACAAACTGCCATATTTTCTTTAAGCAAACTTATTTTCAGAAATTCAATTTAAAAAAAAAAAAAAGTCAAGTTCTTCACAAAAAAAACTGTTGTCCTAGGATGAATGGTGGGTTTTTCAGCCGCATTGAAATGGATATATTTAGCAAAACTACAATGGAAACGTCATTTTCACATCACACAAGTCACATGATCAACAGCTGGATGTTACTACTGGCAGAAACGACAAAAAAGACGACAGTAGCGTGAGGATGACTGCTTGTTTTTTTTTCTACAGACGATGTGCGGCTGGCTGAATCAGGCCTCTGACAGCATAAATGTTTTGTCTCATTCAAACGTGTTGGACTACAGTTTCCCTAAAATGTTGCATACATAGCCGCTTCCATGACGCCTGAATAAGACGCCAGGGTCTCCTCTGATTGGCTGGTAGATGATGAGCGATGACACCGTCGCTAATTTACGAGTAAATCTCATGTAGCTGTTTACATCCATCATGCCATGTTCTGTAAAGACTTATCACGTGAACAAACGTATTCATGTGATTTTAATTTCATTTATTCAATGCAAAATTTAGTTTTTTCATCATTAGCAACAAGGATTTGTTGCTGCATTTCCATGTGAAATGGGAATGCAGCTACTGACTTCTCTCATAATCTCATAATTATAATTTTCAGTCATTGCTTCCTGATTAGTTTTTTTCCGATGCAGAATGATGTCAAAACAGTCGGACAAAATTCAATAAGACTGTTCAAACTTCAAACACATTGAAACTATTGGATTCGCTGTTTTTAATCCTGAGACATGACGTTTACTTTTGAATTGACCATATTTGCTGTGAGATCCTTCTCGGTATGACATTTGAAAAGAGAAAGCGCGAGAGTCAGGTTTTATTGGAAATGCTGAAAAGTCCCAGCGCCGCAGACAGTGGCGCTGGAAAATCTTCTCATAATTACTGAAAAAAATAGTTTGCAATTTTCCTAAGCCGCTATTGGTTGTGGTTCCTAAAAGATTTCCAGATGTATCCCTGCGTAGGGTTTTACTTCTGGAAAAAAAATGAAATGAGACGAGGGAATCATTTGATTCTCCAAACTGAAAGCTGAATCTGTTCAGCAAAGTGTTGAGCAACCTTCAAACTGCTCGGCTTTATTTCCTCACGGCTCCCAAAACACATTTTCAAACACAGAATGTTTGGTTGTCATAACAGAGATGCTGCTGAACACGACGACGACGATGATGATGATGGTGATGATGCAAGCAGCAGAGACGCTGATAAGTCTGACGATGAAGAAAGACCTTCATCTCTCTCCATCGTCAGACTCTGCTGCTGCACCAGCAGCAGCTGCTGCTGGTGCTGGTGCAGCTGCTGCTGGTGCTGCTGCAGCTGCTGCTGGTGCTGCTGGTGCTGGTGCTGGTGCTGCTGCTGCTGGTGCTGCTGCTGCTGGTGCTGCTGCTGCTGGTGCTGCTGCTGCTGCAGCAGGTCCTCGGAGATCTTCCGCCCAGCAGGGAGCAGCACAGTGTTTTTATCAGGCTCACATCCCTCCTTGCCGTCTCCCTCAGCTTGGAGGAAAAATGCTAATTTCACCATCTACGGAGAGCAGAGTGTATCTTTAATCACTTTGCTCTCGCTGCATTTGCATAAAACACTCAGAATAAGTGATAACATTTAAAATGTCGTCTTTTTGATGAAAATTTGGTTTCATTTGTCACAAAGCTGCTACATGTCGCATTGGCACTGAATTTACATTCATTTTAGCCTGATTGCATTAGAGAGGAAGCAGCTTCCTGATTCTGATGCTCTGAAGCAGAATATCATGAGAACAGAGGAGACCGGGCCGGGCCGGCGCCAGAACCCGACCAGAATTAAAGTACAGATGAAGAACGAGAGGAAAACTCCTCACTTTTCACAGCATCAGCTCATATTTCTGTTTTTAAAAGATTAGAAGTTATTTAACTTTTTCATTTTAATTTAAATCAGAGCATTGAATTTCTTACATTCATCCATCCACCATCCCTCCCTCCCTCCCTCCGTATATCCGTCCCTCTGTCCATCCCCCCCTCCCTCTCTTAGTTTGTTTTCCAGAGTGTTAGTTCAGATGCGATTCTTTGCCCCATCTGAATCCCTCCAGGTCTCTGTTAATCCGTCTTTAAGCAGTTTTATTCTTATCATCTCGTTCTCGGCCCAGAGTTTGATGAGAATCACAGTGATGTGAAGGACGGCCTCAGTGCCGCCGCCGCCGCCATGTTTTTGCAGCTTTAACCCGCCGCCGCCGCAGGCTGCTGCTGTACAGACTTGGCGGCAGAAATGGCTGCGGCGTCCCCGGGGTTTGGTGTAAATGAGATTTGCTGGGGGGATGATTGGGTCTGAGGCGGGCCTGCAGATGGACCTTTATGAAATAACCTCTGCAATCTCAGACAGAGCAGCAGGGGAGAGTGCAGACACACATGAGGCCAGTGATGCACCTAAATGAGAAAAGGTGTGTGGCCGCCCAGCGACAGAAAGTAGGCCGGGCTGTAATTGGCACATGGTCTCCTGTCTGACTTTATTTAACATTAACTGCAGAGTGGAAGATAAAGGATGAACTTTCTTCTGCTCGGCTTGAGAAGTCTGAAACTTATTTGATAATGAGTTATTAAAAAAGAGCAACTCACAAAGAAGTTCAAAACTTAGAATATGTGACCTCAGCCTCTTATCTGAACTTTCTGTGCCAACATTTGAACAGTGAAGGAAAATAAATCGCTTTATAAAGCAGTAGGGTGAGAAATATCGACCTAAAATCTGTTCCTGGTATTTAGTATTTGTTGTGATAACATTATAGATATTTATAACTTCTTTGCCACACTTAGAAAACATACAGTTTTTGAAATTAGCTTCACCATTGACGCAAAAAGTCAACGATGAAGCTAATTAACTCCTACACACAGTAACTGCATCTAGTCATATTTTTGAATTTGTTGATGCTTTTATACAACCAGCAGTGCAGAAAATGGTAAAAACAATGGACTAAACAGAAACTTTGAGTTTTTTTAAACATCATTTCTAATTTATCATTGTTGTGATGAATCACAGTTCTTGTAAGAAAATTTTCACAATTTTGATAAATTCCCATCCCAGTCAGGCAGATATACGTAGTTAAGTTTGTATGAGCTGGTTAAAATTTAAATTTTGTTTAAATTTAAAGCATGGCTATGAAAGGGAGTTATGGTCACCAAAAAAAAAAAAAATCTATCCAATATCATAATTTTGACTTTAATCTCAAAATTCAACTTTAATCTCAAAATTCCAATTTTAATCTGAATTTTCTTTATCCTCAGAATTTTGACAGAATTCTGTTTTTTCTTGTTTAAACTGTTTATGCACAATTAAACAAACCTTATCCTAAAACTCAAATCTACTAAACAGCTTTGGGACAGGTTTTCTGTGTGTACAAGTTTCAATTAAATTCAGTTCAAATTCAAAAATACTTTAATGATCCCAAAGGGGAATTAAATGAAAACCTACAAATGCTCCTGTTATGCATATTATTCTCACAATGTAATTGACACACCACTGGAAACTTTTGGCTAATTTATTTGTGTTTGATTGGCAGAATTTTGAGATTAAATTCGGGTTTTGGGTTTCGGAAAAATGGCCGCTTTCTGCGCGTTTAAAGGGAGACGTTTCTCTCCACTGTCACCAGGTGCTTGCTCAGGATGACTCGATGCAATCAGCTCTGCTGGTACCGAGTGCATCCGGGTCAGAATACGACTAACACCACGACCGTATAATGAACTGGACCGATTCCAATCTGGACTGAATTGGATTCCATGTTATTAGACATGGATTGTCTCAAAGTGCCTGCAGAAAACATTTGTTGTGAATTGGTTCTGTATGACGGTGAAAAGCTTCGTTTTCTGGCTGCCTCAGTAAGCTTAGCTGTCAGCGATGCACTTACACTGACAGATAACCGTCATTATTGAAGCCATAAACATCCAATGATGTCGCTATCAGAGGCATAAACTCATTTATGGGGACATGTACAATAGATGGTGATGTTCCCTTCAATGAAAAAGCAGTTAAATCTCCTTTTTGAGGCGCTACGTGACGGAGCAGAAGCAGGATCATAATGAGGAGAGAGACTAAAAACCATCTTCCACCAAGAGGAACTAAAATATCAGCGTAGTTTTCTGAACACAGGCCGTGGTTACGACTCTGAGTCTGAAGGCCAGAAACCGACTCACTGCTAAGTTAAAGCAGCAGACGAAGAAATCAGAAACCAGACGGTCAAACAGATTTCATTCATTCAGTTATAATATGTAGAATATACTGAAATTAATGTAAATTACCAACCAGATTATGCTCGTTGTGTTTGTTCTAAGTGGAAACTCAATAAAAAATTTAATTATAAAAATAAAATCGGATCAGTGCAGCAGGCTTGGACACACACATCCACTCCATTTGGCCAAATGCAGCAAAGTCTGTAGTAGAAATGTCTGACTGTTGTTGCTGAGAATAAAGTAAAAACATTTTATAGACTTTAAATAAATGGAAAGTAATAAACCCAAAAAGTTAAATGACTGTAAAAGTTCAATAAAATGTAAACTGTTACATGTTAAATGTAGTTTTTATGGTTTAAAAAGCAGAGATAATTCCCAATAATATATTTTAAACATTTTTATTGGGGGGAAATAAAAATGGCCCATGAATACTTTAAACTTGGGGATTTTGGCCCCTGGTGCAAAAATGTTGGACTTTTTGCCTCAACAGAAGAACCTCTGCACACTTCAAATCTTCACACTTTATCAGTTTTTGTCGTTTCAAATGTATCGCCAACCTCCTCTGTTGTTTTCTCTCTCAACCTTTTTCCAACTTTCCCAACCTTCACCCCCCTTCTCTTCATCCTGTCACCGTAATTGGCTGAGAAAAATTATGCAGACTTATTTAGTCCTCTCTGAAATCTCTCTTCGCTCGACTCACGCAAGATTAATTGCCTGGAGGAGCGGCGCAGCACTTGTTGTCCTCTTAGTTGAATTAATGTCGGAGCCGTTGAGCAGTCATGTTGCAGCCAAGCCACTGAGGTTTCTCTCTGTTTTTCATGTTCGTATTATTTTCTATATCCATTTCTGTATAATAAAGCCTTTAATGCCACCAGCGACCGGGAATATTTCCTGTGAAGTTGGCGTCCCGCTGGGAACTTTTGTTGATCACGGCTAATTTAGACCGAATCTATCTGGGATCAACTAAAGAGAAAGCAGTTATTTTTTTAATGGTACAATGAAAATGATGTAATTATTGTGCAATGTTTGTAATGTGAGAGGTTTGATGAGTGTTATCCCAGTCATGGGAACTTAGTTCTGGAGCTTTATGAGGAATTAGGAAAAGATTCGCGGACGTGGAGTTGCAGCTTAGCTCATGAGAGGAAATTCAGAGAATATGGCTGGGAATGTTTGGGAATGAATGCTCGGTTGAAAACGTTGAAATGTTTTGCATTTTAAATAGTTTGTAAAATATTCCTGGGTCACGGTTTGTTTCATTTTTGCTCGTGAATCTGCGATGAGGTAAATGGACCTGAAAAATGAGGCACTGACAGGAGAAGTCCAAAGTCTGGCTGAAAACTTTTATTCTGTAAGGTGAGAATCTGAAAGATTTGTTGGACTTATTTTATATTTGTTCACCACTGAAATAGTCTTTTGTTTCCTTTTTCTTCTAGAAGGATTTGCGGTGATGAAGATAAATACATAATTCATATTTATTTCAATAGTTTTCAGAAAAGTTGAAAGTCGGAGTTTAGAGTTTTTGGGTGGTTTCCAAGTCAGCGTTGCTTCCTGCAGTGACCATCAGAGCTGGTCTTAAAGGTAATTTTATTTATACAGCACATTTTCAGCAACAAGGCAATGCAAAGTGCCCACTTCCTCACTACATCCTCATTGGTTCAAAATTAAACATACTCCTTTAAATATATACTTTTTTTGGCCGTTGGCAATCATCTTGTCCAATTCTGGTCTTTAAGTTTCCAGTTGAGGTGAGTTTTTTTTTGAGTTTCCAGGAGTTTAATGTTTGTCGGTATTATCCAGTTGCATTTGAAGCATTGTTGTCCTAAATCAGTGATTTTAGTATCTGCAAAAAAATTTCACAACTGAGTTAGTTGGCTTTGGTCCTGTAAAGAAAATACAAAGTACAACCCCATTTATTAAAAACTTGTATTTCAGTCTGTCAACATTTTTGACTGATTCAAACTTTTGCAGTTCAGTTGTTTGCTTTGAGAAAAAAGCTTAAATTAATAATTAAAATCCTAAAGCTAATTTAAACGTATTGATGGTGATTGTTTGGTATTTACTTCCTGGAGCTGCGATCAACCTAATCTTAATAATCCATCGCTTCTGGATATTTTTCTTCAAAAGTTTGTTTTGCACCTAGAACAAATCTAATTAAAACCGCTCATTTTTTCCTCAAGCTTTGACTTTAACAAGTTAAAGCCTGTACCTCTTCATCACTGTACCAGTGATGAAGAGGAAGACGCCTTCGTCTCTGTAGGAGTCGAGGGAAAAATGTGCGATTCATCTGTGAAACTTGTGAGACGACACCGTTGTTAGCAGCGTTTCCTTAGCGGGGATAAAGGATAAACATCGTGGGGAGGACGGAAACGACGTCTGCTGCAGCTCCCATTATTTTCCTTTCTGCTGACATTTTTCTGCCAAGCATGCAGCATCTTTTTAACGAAGATCACAGCCGTACAACGCGGGGTCACGCGCTCTTTTCTAATCCTTTCTCTGTTCCTAATGCAGCAGCAGAGCTGTCACATGCATCCCTTTGTTCACACAGCAAATAAGCCTGTTTGCTTTCTCTTCCCTCTCTGCTGCGTCTCTAACAATGTGCATTGTGAAAGGTATCGTTGTCGCTTTTTTTCTCCCGTCTGCGGAGGATTAAAAATGTTTTATTTTCTCTCTTCCACTGAGATCCAGTAACCATCTACTGACAGCGGAAAACCGAAGCTGTAAAACTAATCTGGATCCGGTTCAGACCCGGGATCAGTTGTTGCAGAGCAGATGCCCAGCGATGATATAAAACAGCCTTTTGTGTATTTTTGTCTCGGCAGAAATGGGGACGCTTTGGTGGATTGATGTAAACAAGCAAAACAACACATTTGTTGTTTGGCAGTTTAACTTTGTGTTCTGCATAATTGAGTTTGGGGCCTGCAGGGAGGCTCAGATCATTCAGCACAAAATGAAATGGATTTGCTAATACAGGCTGGTGTTGTACCAAACGTCTCCTGGCTCCGGCTCAGTCAAGTGTTTCGGTTTGAGAGGGATGGAGGGAATCGAAACTCTGCAGAGGTTCGAGTTCGTCAGAGTCCTGCAGCCTGGATTTACAGCTGCATGAACTGCACATTTACACTTTCACATCCACAAGCTAACACTTTTTTAGGGGGGAATTTTGCGATGGATCAGCACAAAACAATCTAATAATTTTCATTATTATGATTGGAGAATAAAAATCTGAAAAGTGTGGCATACATTTGTATTAAACCTAAGTTATTGACATTTACATGTGATTAAAAAACAAAATTGCTATTTAAAAATCTTCAAAAATAGTTTTTCTGTTGTCATTTTTCCCTTTCTCCCACTTTCTTTCTCAGAAACCAGGCTTTACTTTTTCCATTTCCCCTATTTTTTAAAATGAATGTTTCTTTTTGTCTCCTTTGCCCCCCTTTTTTGTTTTTTTTTTCTCAGAAACTGAGCATTTTCTTCTTCTTTTCTTTTTTCCCCATCCTATTTTCTTTCAGTCCCTCTTCCTCTCATCCCTCCTTTTTTCTTATTTTTATTTCCCCAAGCTGGAACATTTTGCCCTCCCATCTATTCCCTTAGCAGTATTACACCTGCTGGACTGCATAAGTTTAATTTTCATGTTTAAATATTGACAGTTGTCCCGAAAAAGTAGATTTAAAGAGTTTTTTGAAAGTCGGAGAAATAAAACAAAATGTTTTGATAAAGTGTAAAGGTCAAAACGCCCATCCCTAATCTGAAGCTCAGATCGAAAAGCATTTATTCTCTATTTATTGTGACATTAATATGAGTAGTAAAGGTTATATTAATAATTGTTGTTCTCATTATAACCATTCCCCAAATGGTTACATTTGGTCATAAAATATATATTTTCTGGTCTTGCTGGTATTGAGTAGGTGAGAAAATAACTTTGGTGCCCCGCATCTCCATTAAGCCCTAAGAACTACCTCAGCAAGGTATTAGGATGAAAGATAGCGAGAAATTTAAGCCACCCAGGATTTTCACCTCCTCAGCTTGGCCGCTAGTTTATAGTACAGTAAATCCTACGAGGTCTGGTAAAATGCAGAATGGATTTATTGGCTGTGTTGGGAAGTTTCTGGACATGTTGGCTGAGGTGAGACTGAGGTGACTTCAGGATGAACTAAAAGCATCAAAATAAGTTAAAACTGAGTGAAGTAGAAGTAGTTGTGTTGCTAAAGTAGTAACTTTTCACCGTTTTCTCATGTTACAGCCACAAACTTGATTTTCTATTGGGATTTTATCTGACAGCGCAACATAAAGTAATGAATTGGAAGGAAAATGCTGATTGGTTTTCAAAATTTTTACCTGATAAAATTCTGAAAAGTGTGGCAAGCATTTGCATTTAGAGTCAATGGTTTTGAACAGTCGTGAATCAACTGGAAAAGTACAAAATATGCTTATATTTTGGTTAAGTATGGGAAAAAAAATATACCAAATATGGAAAACTGTTTTAATTTCCAGTATTTTCTGAATCACAATCAGAAAATATTTGTTTCCATACACAGGAATTTATTTTGACGTCTTGTGAAACCACTTAAAAAACGGCATACACAATAAAAGTAAAGTGTTGATGCATTAATGTGATGCATAATGAGAAAACTCTTGTTGTTGCTCAGAAACCGATGAACAGAGAGTCAGCTTGAGGAATCCCTTCCCCTCAGTCGGAGTGTGACTCCTCTAATCCCAGCCCGGGTCGGCTCCGGACTCTCCAGGGTCTGCGGGGATGTGCCGAAGCTCTCGCTCTTATTGATTTGTGTCATTCTGTCCCAGCTGTGACTTTGATGTGACAGTTTCATTTGAGCTGCGCTCTCGGAGTGTTTAATTAGATTTCAGAGCCGGGCTCGTCTCCTGGGGATGGAGGTGGGGAAAGGGGGTTTGATGATGGGTTTGTGTAAAAAGAGATGAGGGAACTTTGGGTACTTCTAAGGTAGAAGCCAACTTCTGTGTGTTCATGCCTGTGAGAGAGAGACGTGCCAAACCTTCACATGCGTTCCACCTCGGCCTGGATTAAGGCCTAAACTAGCAAGGCTAATACCATCACACCTTAAATCCACTCTCTCTTACTCAGAGGAACCACTTAATCTGCAAGGGCAATATTTAGAGTGAAAGGAAAGTCTCTGCTGCCTGCAGGATTCTGGGCTTTCCACTTGGTGCCAACAGTACGGCGGCTGGTGAGATTCAAGAATGCGCCTTTAACGGTTGAGGCAGCAGTCGCTGCATGGTTTTCATGCTTCGCTCCACGTAAGGGGGGTTTGGTGCAGGAAAGGTTTTAAAAATAGCATTTTGGTTTTTTTGTTGTAAGCGCTGAATGTATCTGAAACTGACTTTTAAAGATCAGTGCATTTCAGAACTTGGGTTTTGTCAGTCCAACTATTTTAGATTTTGATCAGGAGACAGTCCAATGCGGTCCAGATCCCAGGATTCCTGCTTGGTCTGTATTCAGGCTTTTGCTGTTTGATCCATCCGTCCATCCGCCCCTCTGTTTTCCCCATCCATCCCTTTTTCTTTCTGCTTATCTGTCCATTTCCTCTTAATTCATCCATTTGTACGTTCGTCAGTCCGTCCTGTGGTTTGATAATTCACCACCATTTGCTGTTTGTTGGTCCATTTGTTGGTTCACTTGCCTACTTCTTTGTTGGTCCATTTGTCCACCTGTCTGTCCTCTTGTTGGTCCATTTGACCGTCCACTCGTTCGTTTGGCTGCCCATTTAATTTTTTTAATCTCCTGTTTCTCCATTTACTTGTCCATACGCTTATTCTTCAAACCATTCAGTCAAAGGACGGATATTTTTACTCTGGTGAAAGTGTTGAATGCTGACATGGAGAAATGTGTTGAACCTAAAAAACAGTTCTTTAGCTTAGGCTGTAAATCACATACCAACTTCGGCAGGGGTAGCCAGTCACATTGTATGTAAATGTTCTCTTTGTCACTCTTTCAACATTTATTTCACATTATGTTTCCAGTTATTAGCCCAGTGAAGGATGCAGTCATTGTGCTGTTCGGGATTTCTCTTCCCTGATTTCCTTTTAGGGTAACGAACTGTCCAAACGGGGAAAAAATCTTTATTGACCCTCCAGAACCTTAACTAAGTCCTGCTTTGTGTTTCTCTTGGACTGATGGGAGTAACTGCTGCATAGTTGACAGAAAACCAGTGATTTATTCAGTAATTTGGGATAAATTACCAGAATGGCATATTTATGTAACCACAGACATTTATCTAAACTTTATCTGTGTGTGTTCTGCATGTTGCTCTCTCATATGGCAGTAAAGTCCCAGCTGGCTTCATCATTTGCTATTTTAGTCGTAGTATTTCTTAATCCAAATTAGGAGCAATCAAACCATTTGAGATGTAATTACTATGAAATGGACTCAGGTTTTTCTGAAAGCGTAAGCAAAACTCTAATTTCTCATTAAGCGGCCGTCACTCCTGAGGTGCTCCCTTGGCCCTTAATTACAGCCGAGCTTCTGAGTCGTCCGCCCGGCTGGAAAAAGACAGTAAATCTGGGTCATTTCCACATGTTGAGATTTAAAACCCTTGGCCAGACTTAAATGCATATAAACTCGGATGATTTGCAGAGAGGCAATGTTTTCCGTGTACACCGTGCAGCAGAGTGGTTCTGCAGATTTCACAGGAGTTAACATGTCTGGTATTAGCGCTTATGCTCCCATTGGTGCTGCTCTTTTACAAATCCACTCTAGATTTATGGTACCGGCGCAGCCCGGCACTAATAGTTGCTCTGCAAGTTTTCTTTAATAAAGCCTTCAGAGGAACAATCACCGCGGTGCGGTTTTGGAAATCGATCCCGGCGTACTTACCAGGCCGTATCATGTGGCAGTCTGTGAAAGCCATCATCGGCGATTATTGTTGTTGCTTTTGATTACAGGACGCATGTAGCTGCAATACGATGCCAGAGTGACCGAGGATTTCCATCCGTCAGCATGTTTAACCACAGCTGAGTGCTACAAATACTTCTCCAGGGGGATTGTCGAGATAGGTTCAAGGTAAAGCTAGAAGAAGAGCGTAGATGGTTGGAAAAGCTGAAGTCGGTGAAATAAAGTTTAGCCTGAAGTTGCTCAGCTGGCAGCGTGTAAAAACACTGAATCATCGGAGAGATGAAACGTTGACCTGGACTTTCTGTTCAGATGTTTTCAGGTGTTTCTAAGTGACTGTAATTATGGCTTCTTCACAGTCTGGGAAACTAATTTCAACGTCTGGTTTGGGACAAGAAAGGAAAAATTTACAGGAAGAAATATTGTTTTTCCAGACTTTATTTCTTAAGTTGTTTCCATTTGTCAGTTTGCCCTTTCATCTGTTTGTCTATCATGCGTTTTTCTCGTCGTCCGCTCATCTTTCAGTCCATCCATCTTTCATTCACCCGTCCGTTTGTCCATCCATACGCCAGCCAGTCAACACTGATCATACTTTTACCAAAAGAGACCAGAATCTGGTTGTTTTCAAAGTTTATTTTTTATTTTCCCTGGAATAAAATGTGTGAACTCTGATTAAATTTGATTTGATGAAGATTCTGTCTTAAATGAAGGATTGTAGTAAAGGTTTAAAGAACTGGAAAACCTTTTATTATTATTATTTTTCAATGTTTGACTTCAGTTCAGATCTCAGCAGCACAAAAAGGATAAAAGTCACAAACACAAAATGTGTACAAGTGCAAGTAAGACCATGTAACTTGTACCATAATCTGCTAGCAGCATAATAAATAGATCCTGCAGAGTCAGTGTATTTCACAATACCCACAGGATGAAATTATGGCACTTAGCTGTGATGTTGCAGTTTTCCGTTGAGACTTGGCTTCTTTTATACCACCTGGATGAAACTGAGCAGGAGTTAAGAGTTGCAGCTCCAAATAGACCCGGAGTGTCTCCCAGAAGGCAGCAGAGTAAACATGTGGCTACCGGGGCGAGCTGAATCCTCTGTTGTGTTTGCAGCTTTCTGCAGGCTTCAGGCTCTGTGTATGTTTGTTAGAGAGGGCAGCTGTAGGTTGTTGATGTTCTTTTCCCATTTAATAACCCTCTGTAGTGTGTTTTCTTTCCTCTTGTGCAGCTCATGACCCGGACCAGGGTGGTTTAAGAGAATACCTCTGACAGAAACATCTGTAGAAACCCAGTAGCTGCTGCTGGGTCAGATTCGGTCGTCTTTAGTGGCTTCAGGAGGGGGAATCCAAGCTGCACTCTTTTTCTCTGCTTGTGTTGGCGCTTTCTATACGATTCGGAGAGACATTTCCCCTGACATGTGAATTTACTTCCTAACTATAGTCTGAGTTCTTTTTTCTTTGGAAAATATGAGTCATTTGAAAGACTCATGACTCGTTCAGAGTGACTCGTATATCAGCAGGAACCGATCGATTTTCATTCTGCCCTCTCCCTATTAGCAAACATTTTGTTTTCAAATAGTAAAGTGCCATTTAGTTATAAGGCCTGGTGTTTTGAAGTATGTTTGTTATTTTTCTAACACAGTTGTGTCATAATTGTTTTTGTTGGTCTATCAAAGGACTAAACACACAGCCCTGAGGGACACCAGTTTCAAACATCATGGCTGATGAGCTATAGAGTTGCTTATGTTTGAATTTTAATTACATTATTTACATTTATGGGAATATAACCGTACTGCCCAAATAACAA
This sequence comes from Poecilia mexicana, assembly GCF_051168715.1. NCBI lineage: Eukaryota > Metazoa > Chordata > Actinopteri > Cyprinodontiformes > Poeciliidae > Poecilia > Poecilia mexicana. The sequence continues at coordinate 5,911,714 of NW_028263386.1, read as the reverse complement.
CAAAACAAATATCTTGATCTTATTGGCATTTTAGTGTTTCATTTCAATCATCGGTTTAGGATAACGAGGATAAAATCAAAGTCATTTTGTCACTAAAATAAGTTGTAATTGTTTTGTTTCAAACATACAACAAATATAGAACTTTATCAACTAAACCTAACAACACCTGGGTACACATTTGTATAGCTGATTTAAAATTCACACACAGCGATGTCAACTGATTCCAACACTTAGAGAATTTAGGATCTATTGTCAGGGTGTCCATGCATCCTTAAACGTTGGACGCTTTTGTTTTCGCCTCACTTCTGTTACCAACCGATTCGAGGCTAAGCGCATTTAAGCTCGACACTATGGTGCCGTATGCAGCGCGGCAAGCACAAAGCCAACAAGAGCCATAGAAATTTAACAGTTTGTACAGCGGATCCCCCAACTCTCCCCTATATTTAATAGATTTTTGCTTTAAATTTCATTCAAAGTTGCATTAAAAAGGCTTTGACTTTCTGAAACCTGCAGATACCCTCAATGTGTTCTATCCTTAATTTCTTTTAATTAGTTTTTGCTTTGAAGTTTAAACTTTACTCTCAAAATTCCTAAAACTTCAAATAAAAACTGATGCATATGAACTCGGGATGAACACCTTGTGTTACTTTTGTTTGCTGACGTCTAACAGAAAATGTCTCTTTAACTTACTTCCAGGCTCTTCTACCTCCATTTTCCCACAGTCTCTAATCCAGCTTGTTTCTGGCTGTGAAAGGAGCAGTTCGCCCGGGCCTGATGGCCGTCTTGTTGTGCAACAGAAACGGCCCCCGTCACTCGAACCAGGGCGAGCCGTGCCACCTGTGTTGCTACACTCGCACTCACGCATAGATCTGCTCTCGAGTCGCGGCGCGTTTTCCAGGCCAGGAGAGTGACAGAATGATTCCCGGCAAGGAGCGAAGAGAAGCGGTCCAGTTCTCCATGTTCCGAGTGTCGCAGCCAGAATCTGTGGAGAAATCGCTCGCTTAGAGCACAGTTGGTCTCCGTCCAGACTCTTACTGAGAACTGGGAAAGCCTCTTCCCCCTCTTCACTCCCTTTCACTCTCCATCTAACCTCTTCCCCTCCTTGCCCTGTTTCTTATCTATTCATTATTTTCCCCTCTCCGCTTGAACTTGCCTAGCTCAGCTAATTTAATCCATGTGTACTTCTAATTCTTTATGCTGTCGACAGGTCGTACATCCACATTATCTGCATTTTGTCAGAGTTAATGTGGTAAATATAAGTGTTCTTATGAGGTTGGCATTCAGTCTCTGACACAGACATCTTTCATGAGTTAGTCTTAACTTTTAGCTGATGTTTACATCCTGGCTTCGCTTTTCCTGGTGCAGAATTATGACGCATGTCTCACATCAGTGACAGAAAGGCAGAATAAAATGCGACATGCCTGTTCAGACTGCAGACGCTTTGAAAACAATCATACATGTTTTCAAATTAGTACCACATATGGAAGCAGTACAGATATTTTTGGGGGGTTAAAAGATTGAATCGGGCCGTTCAGACTGCAGTGAAAGTCAGATGCGTCGCAAACGGACAAAAAAAGTGGATTTGGACTTATTTGCGTGGCGAGTGAACGTAGCTTAGCAGCTGCAGTCACCAGTTAGTGTAGTCAATATGAAAAAGGCTGAACAGATACGGTTTTATAAGGAAACTGGCTAGAAGTCTTGGTTTTATAGTGCTGCAAAAATCTGATTGACGTGCCAATAATTTTAATGTGAGACTAATCGATTACTAACTTAGTTTCTGCTCTATTCATGTTCTAGCAGGAGGGAGTGATTGCTTTCTCGCATAGGGCCGGTAGGTTTGGAAACCTTTTTTCCTCTTGAATAAACTCATTAGCAGAAACAAGTTTGAAGTCTTAGTTTGACCTGATCTCAAGGTGAGGACTTCCATTTTGTGCCTGGAGCCATTAGGTCCATATGCTTGTGTGCAGTTGTGCTTCCTTAATTACACAAAGTATCCAAGCATCCACAAATCAGCGCTGCACACGGCGCAACATCTGCAGCAGCGCTGTCGCCTACTAAGTGTTGATTACTCCCACAGAAAACAGGTAATGGAAACTAAATGACTAAATTTAGCCCTACGTGTGACTAGCACAGATACAGGGTGATGTATGGCGCTCATTAGCGTGCAAGCTAACAACCCTTTCACCCCAACCGACTGATCACACTCTCACACACGCAGAGATTGTGTCTTTTTCATTAATTTAGAGAAAAAGCTGCTCTGCTTTTCAATCACATCTGCATGTCCTATAAATACAGCCTGGAGATCAGTGCAAGCTGCCAAAACTAATAAAATGAAAGCAAGGTAGACTTCGTTAAGGTGCTCTCTGTGTGCAGCTGTTATACCTGACAAACCTTCAGGTTAATTCAAAGTGAAGCGTTTTAATGGGGAAACCCAGCAAACGCTGCCTATAGATTTTAAAAAGAAGAGACTTTTCAATGGAAACGACATTTTTAACTTCCTTAAGTTGGAAAATTCACCCCAACTTCATTGTTACAATGAGTTATATGTATTAGTTTCTTGCAGACAGGAATGCAAAATGAAAAGCTAATGCACCTTTGCAGAGCCAGCAGATGGCAAAAACATACAGATTACTCATTAAGTGACCCTGATACTGAATGTTTTCTTCATAAAATAAATGTAAAACGGTAAAAGTTATGTAGTTTTATATTTCCACATGTAGGAAAGGTTTTTACTGAAACATGAAATCCATCTTTAATTGATTATTTCTGATTTTTGTTGTTTAGGGCTTTCATTTCGGTGGTTGACATGGACTTAAAGACTTTCATCATAATGTTTTATGTTACTATTGGGAAAATAATAACAATTTTTAGGGAACTGAATGGTTGTGACTGTGTGTCACACCAATAATGGCCCCGCAGACACAAATACTGATGTTGAAAAACATTCCTGTTTGTAATCTCTAAGCTGATGCAGTGACTTAATTTAATCATATTTTCACATTTATTTTTGCTTATTGATGCTCTTATTTAACAAATAGTGGAGAAAATAGTGAACAATTTTTTGCAGGACTGTCAGTTTACCTTGGCAACGATGAACAAAAATTCCTATAAAAAATGTATCAATAAATTTCTTATCAGCAAATTTTCCTCAAAAAAGTTGAAGTTATTTTAGCTTTTTAAGTGAAGGAAGGATTTTTACAGTTATTTCAAATATGTTGTTAATTTTTATCTGAGCTTGAAATAAAACCTGGTGAAATCCAAACTTACCAGACTTGGTTATGCTTAATGGCAGCGAAAGCTTTTATTTTTTCAGCTGTAACTGTTTTTTAAGCAATAAAATGCTGAAATGGCATCGAATTATGTTTTACTTTCATCTAACATGCTTAGAATATGTGCAGTTTTATGAGTTTATTGCTCTGAACTCCAGCTATTGCATAAAGAAATCCATCAAAACAAAGAAGATCCGGCAGGTTTTGCCATTTGTCAGGTGTGATTTATTTTCTGTTTTGAAGCAGAGTCTCTGCGAACGCGGCTGATTTAATGAAGCTTCTGTTCTGAATAAACCCCACAGTAACCTGAGTGCATTTATCTTCGGTTTGTATTGGCTCAGTGGGAAACAAACCTGCTCTCACTGCTACGGCGGCACTTTGCCTCCACCGATCACAGCAGACGACAGCTCCTCCGGGTTCATGATGCAATATGACGGTTCAGGCCACAGGAACATTTTCTCTGCCTCTCCGGTGGATTTACCGTCTGCTCTGCTTGAATTAAACCCACTTTTCACTCGCCGGAAGAGCCGCATCGTATCTGCTGTTTTTATGTCCAGGACAGTAAAAAGTCAGTGGGGATTAAATTATTGGAAGCTCTAATTCAAGCAACCAAAAGTGACTTTTTACGTCATATATTTACATTTAATGAAAGATGAGTTTTTGCATTTTGGCTTTAAAGCCAGTCATGTTTTCTGAGATGCATTTTTCTTATCATCAAACTAAAGTTTTAAGCTTTTAAGTGGTTGTTGATCAACAATCCTCCAGAACTGTTCATTCTGTTCCATACTGGTCCTTCAATCTGACTTTTATTCCTTTGTCTTTCCTTCCTTCTTTCCTTGTTATTCTTCCTTCCATGAATCCTTCCTTTGTTCATTTCTTTCTTCCTTTCTCTTATCCTTCCTTTCTTTTATCTTTCCTTTCTTTTATCCTTTCTCTCATTCCTCTTTCCATCTTTCCCTCTTTTTATCCTTCCTTCATGCCTTCCTTGCTTTCTTCTGCCATCCTTTCTTTCTTTACTCTTTTTCATCCTAGTCTTTCGAGCTGAACTTGATCCAATTTTATTAATTTTTCCTTCCCTAAAGCCTGCTGAAATAATCTCTTTAAATCATAGTAAGTGTAATAACTCAATGTTTTGCAGCTTGAATTGAAAACTCTGGAAAGCTGGAAGTCTGAATCTTCTACATGAAGTGGAGGATGTGAAGGAACCCAGTTAGAAAGTAAAACCTGTTCTAGACGCTGCAGCTTCTTGGAAAGATGAGAAACACTAGAGTCATGGGGAGGTCATGATGATGGAAAAGAAAAGAGAAGATGCGAGTTCGTCACAGTAAATATCTTCCTGTGTGCAGCTTTTCCCTCTTCTCTAACGCGTCGTGTCTTCTCGTTCGCTTCTCAGCCCAAGGTCTCGCTGTAAATCCTGGTTATAAAACCAGAGAAATATCTAACAAGGGACTTGAGTCACCACTCAGCACGACTCTCATTCTGGGGATTAAATTACATTCAGAGCCTCTCCCTCCTACACTCCGTGACCGCGCCGTCTGATTTTCATTTTGTCACTTTGGCCTTGACTCAGGCTGTTCGTGTTTCCCAACATGTTCTCCACATCATCTGGAACAAAAGGTACATTTTCCCACAATGTCTCATTTTGGTCATAATGGCTGCTTCAATACATATGTTGATGCGCTTTCAGACGGATATTAAAGGCGAATTATTATACACCTAGTATGTTGGTTACATTTTTTACACTAAACCATTCTTGCATAATGAGATTTCAGTCTACTTAATTCATGATGAACTGTTTTAGGGTGTCTTGTCACTTTAAATCTTAAGCTGCTGCTAGCCACACCTCTCACTTCAACATTTACACTCAAATATTATACAACCATACATCTTTGAAAAGCAGAAGTGGAGTCTCCTGCACAACCAACAACAGTGCAGCAGGTTTTGGCATAGTTTTAATTTCATTTTATCTTATTTTTGTTTCAAGCTAGTCCTAATATTGATACTGTATTTAGGTCTTTTTTCATTTTATTTTGTCATTTACTGTTTTTGTGGTTAATATTTCAAAAGTATTGAGCACAGGGCCATTTTGAATCATGTTCCATTTACATTTATTGTTGTGATGATGTAACGTTTCCTAGCAAGAAAACTGACTCACATCACTGTAACCAAACCTACCTAATGGTATAGATAAAGTTGATTGATTGATTGCAAGTTGTTTCTGGATGTTAAGTCACTTTTTATTCAGCAGCCATTGTACAGTTCATACAGCAACAAAGACCTGCTGACCAAACGTCTGAAATTCTGCTTGGGTTGCTAGGTAACGAGCGGAATTCTGCTTGGGTTGCTAGGTAACGGGTGGAATTCTGCTAGGGTTGCTAGGTAACGGGCAATGCCTGCTGATTTGTGAAGTTTCATTTTGAAGGATTTTGAAACGGCTCATTTTCCAGACACCAAAAAAAAAAGAAAAAAATTACTTATTGCCAAAAAACAGCTGGGTGTCTTTTATTTTTAAACACTTGGGCTGTTTTTTTTAGAAACATTAGAGACTCAAATAGAAGTAAAGAAAACTTCCATTTGGGGGGATCTATTATACAAAATTCACATTTTGCATAATAGATCCCCTTCAAAGGCGGAGACGGTTTTGAACTGAACACCACCAAAGTGTCTGCAAAGTTACTGAAAAGGTGAGCTCATACCTGTGTAATGTCTCATCTAATTCTCCTTCATTTGATCCGTGTCCTCCTCTTCCTCCTCCTCTTTCTTCGTCTCAGTTTGAGTTTCTGTGTGAACTCGCAGAGGTCAAGGTCTGTCTGCTCTGCCTTTGCTCGCTCTGGAACAGTCTCTGTGGGAGTTTGGGGTTGCGCTGCTCTTCCACCGCCTTCAGCTAACTCTAAACACACCAAATGTCACCTTTAGACTTTAGTTTGGTTCGTTTTCAATAAAAGTTGGCAAAATTTGAAACAACTTGTGTTGTGGATGTTGCAAAAATATGGACAAATAACATTTTGGTAATTATCCTTGCATGTTGTTGCTTAGGTTGTTTCTAGTGCCAGTAAAGCTCTGAGATGTATCCTTATAAAACTTGTAGATAAGTCTGTCTGAACTGATTTGAATTTATCTCGACTGTGATGGTAATGGGCAAAAAAATGATGGTGCTCCAGCAAGATCTAATTTCAAATGTGTTTTTTATTCATTGCTGGAGTGAAATGAATAAAACTTGGATAAAAAAGAGCGTTAGTGCTTCAGGGAATGTGATGAGGAGGAAAACCTGATAAGAGAAGTCGATGTCAGTTCTTATGCTTTACAGTTAAAACTCTTGGATTGAGATGTTTCTATAAGAATAGTTTTGTTTTTTAAATTTATTATTCTTAAATCCTGAGGAGGACCTGGCCGTCTCTCTGCTGGCTCATCTCGCAGGTCTTGGGTTTGAACCAGCAGTCTGTCTTTATTCCAAGCCAAACTGCTTGTTTCTGTTTCATGAAGAAAACCTTTCCACATCCATGGGAAACTTTCCAAACATGTCACAATGTCAGGCTGATTTCTGCGCCAATCCATGAGAATGGCTGCTCTGGTTATGTCGAATGTTTTTTACGAGCATTAATGGAGAGGTCCAGAAAGGAAGACGGCCAATTTTTTGCTTAAAATAGTCAGATTTTCTAACTTTCAACACATGTTTTATGAGTGTTTTCATTCGAGGTGCAGACTTCCCAAAAGAGGTAAATTAATGTACTGGAAAAATGGCTTCTTCGTGACATTTAGCATAGATATTACATGTATCAGTTACAATACCAAAACCGTGTCGAGCACAGTAAAAACATTTTGTTCTGCAGTAAGTCCTTTGGGCTTTACGTTGTTCAAACTTGAACATGACGAGGATTACAAGGTGTCTGAAATATGCTAAAATATCTTACATTCTCCATCCACTAATCCAGGAATCCACCCATTTATCCAGAAATTCAATTCAATTCAGTTTATTTATATATTTTCATTTCACAACAAATGTTTGCTTGAGTCATTTCAATCCAATCACAGATTCCAACTGGTCCTGGTTATTAAAACAGTGCACCAAGTTCAATTTATTCAAATTATTCTAAGAAATGTTCTCAGTTATGGACTAACGGCTACGGCTAAAACGATTAATCCAATTAATTGTGATGAATCGATTGCTGAAATAATCGGCAACCAATTTAGTATCGATTAATCGTTAACTGGAACAAATGGACTCAAAAAATATGTATTCAGAGCAGTAAGTAACTCTACAAAATATAAAAACATTTTGCATTTAATATAAAAAATAACTTTATCTGTAACCGTATTTTTTTTTCCCAAAACATTCCTTTGGTCCAGTTTTAGCTTCACCTGGTTCAAATTCGCTAAAGGAATGCTGTAATGTTGCATTTTTTAAACAATAAAATGTTTATTTAATTATTTTAAAAACCACCAGACCAGGTGTAGCTTTTATGAAGAGAAAAATAACTGAGAGGAAACAAAAAGTTAATAGTGGAAAGAACAGCAAATACTGCAGAGTATTAGGAGAGTAGTAGGAGAACAAAGTGAGAAAAGTGGTAAAATTGTCCTCCAGTTGCCTAAGCCTACAGAAGCATAATAGTCCAAGATAACCGAAGCCAGTCTAGCTATGAGCTTCATCAGAAAAGGACGTTTTCTGGTAACTGACTCTTAATAAGGATGACCAGTGGCGCCCTCTTTTGGATGGCATGTACATTACAAAACTGAAAGAAGGTCTTAGCAGAAGGTATTTAACTGAATGGAGCTCATTTTAATTTAATAAACCATTAATCGCCAATCGTAAGTGTGTTAATTGTTTGTATTCGTGTTATAGACCTACAGAAAACTTGAAAATTACTTTTAATACCACATGGACAGATCCAAAGCACCAGATCTTCAGCTCGGTTCTTCCACTGAATTCCCCTCTAACTTAAAAAAAGCAAAGAAATCTGATCGTTTGTCTTATTAGTGTTGGAGCAATAAATCCTGACCAAATAAAAAAATATCAGTTTGAACTGTGGTGAAGGAAACATAACCTACTAAAACATCATTATCTTCTGACGTTGCCTTTAGGAAGTTATTTCTGGTCCGTCTATCTCCCGCCCACATCGCCGTACATCTCCATTTAAAACCCGACTCCCGGCATAAACATTGTGGTGTTCTGACCCAGCAGTAACTGGTCGCTGCCTGTCTGCGTCTCAGTGGTTTTTGGTTGCGGAACCCGTTTCCTCAATGTTTTGATGTCTGTCTTTTTTGGGTGAAGGCCTGCTACTGCTTCACACTTCACCAAGAGAAATGTTATAGTCTGCACCTTCCCGACAAATGAGGAGAGTCTGGGAAAGACGCTTTGTTTCAAAACGCTGCGTAGGCCAAAACGCTGTGGCTGTGTCTGCTGTTTTACTGACACCCTCCCGTTTCTTTCACTCTTAGGCATTAAAGTTGTTTTTGTTAATCTGTCTTCCAGCCTGCAGCTGTGTGGGTGAGGATCAACAGGGACATTAAATTCTGAATCTTAGAATACTTTTCTTGTTAGATGAGGGGAAAAAATGCAAAAACTTTTCATTCCACTTCACAAATCGATGTTACTTTGTGTTGATCGATCATAAGTAGTCCCAATAATATATTTTAAAGCTTTTTACAAGTGTGTAAACTACAGATTTACACACTTGATTTACGTAAGGTAATCTCTGCCCCACAGCTGTTTTTGGTCAATAATAGAGATGATGATAAAATTTATATTAAAAGAAAAAAAAATATAAAAGAAAATAATAAACCAATAATGCATCTTTGCCCTGAATCCAATTTTATATTACCGTATTTTCTGGCCTATTTTAGGACTTTTTTCATATATTAGGCGCACCGCATTTAGAATAGACGCTTCATACTCTATTACACATCTACATTTATAAAGAAATGGTCCCTGAGTACTTTATATAGTAGGCTGGCCCAGTCGTTGTTTCACTCACGGTGTTGGTGTTGCGATATTATGCCCAACTGCTTTCTGGGTAACACAGACCAACCGACACGCTGCTGTCTCTCTTCCCCTGCCCCTCCCCCCCTGGCTTTAAATGTATTATCAAACTTTATTAACAAACCAGTGTTCTGACAACTATCCCAGCATGCACCGCGCATTTCTTCTTCTACGGGGGAAAAAGAACCGTAGTGGACCAACTACGTAAGCAGCCTACTGCATGTCTGTGTAAACATGACGTCTTTCATTTCGATCTGAGTTAATTAGCGTAGCATTTCTGCCGGATTTTCACAACATATCAGCCACGACAATGGACAGGGGAACCAACAAGTTCATGTCATCTTTTTTGGACGACATCAAGGTGTTTGAGCCATGGGATGCCTCTAACATTGTGCGCGTCACAGCTAAAAGCTACCGATAGATGAGGAAAACAGCAGATCCTCACACCCTCAGCATAAATATAGCTGTGGACAAGATCACTGATGCCTATTGTTCTTGCAAGGCTGGGTAAGTCGGCATTCATGGTTTTGATGGTCCACAATGTACATTAGCATATGTTTACTACTGTAGCTTGTGAGAGGTCACGCACGTGGTAGCTGCACTGTGATGTAAAATGGGCTTTAGCCAATGAAACGCGGCCCCTGTGGTGAGGTCCGTTGCTGGACCTGTTGTGGCTCAATATTGGTCCATATATAAGGCGCACCGGATTATAAGGCGCACTGTCGGCTTTTGAGGAAATTGAAGGTTTTTAGGTGCGCCTTATAGTGCGGAAAATACGGTATTTATTTTACTAAACAGTGGACCTTTGGGATTCACATACTTACTCGAATTTCGCTGAAATTCATACAAAATCAACCGTTTCACACAATTTGCATGCTAACGCATAATTGCAAGTTTATTCTAAATTTCCCACTAAAATGGTTAAAAAACCCCCCAACAGAAAAACAAAACATTGGGTTTAAGTGATGCTAACGTCCACCAGCAGGGGTCAGTATTTCTTTCTTCTGCTACTCTGCTGCTTCAACCCTGCTTGATATCATGTAGTTTATGATGAATAAGGCAAGTAACAGTTAAGTTATTTAAAAAATAAAGATGTTTGTAATTTTTTCAACGGAGTTAAATGAAGAAAATCATAGCGAATTTCCTTGGAAGTTTTTCTAAAGTAGCGCAACGAAATCAGCAATTTTTAATTGTAGAAATGTCACAAAACGATTGCGAAATCACAGAACAAATGTTTAATAGTTCAAACACATAATGCATTAATAGGTAGAGTAGAAATTATGCTAGCGAAGCTAATATCTTCACTCTTTATCTCCCCTCTTGTGGGTTCAACCAATCAGCAGCAAGGAAATAAATGCTGCTTATGGATTGGCTGCTTTGCAAATGGCAGCCAATGGGGTGTCAGATAAGGTTGAGCCTTCATATTTCAGCTTCCAAAGCTAAATTTTTAGGTATGGAAAAAAAAATCTAGATTTATATTTCACAAAAAAATCCACCAACTGGTGAATCTGCGCAGGTTGACCCCAAACAGTTTATATTTACTTCCTGCTGCTTTAGTGGAAACTTTTATGTGACTTTTTATATTATGAATTATCCATGTTTGCTTTATTCCTGTTTCCAGTAAAACATAATTTCTCAAATACGGTGTATTTTGTCTGGCATTAACGTTCTTACTGGGTTCGTTGTGTTTATCATGCAAATACTTGACAAACTGCAGGCCAAACGCACCAAATTTCTGTGTTTACCCTTCAAATGTCTGTTTACGTTAGATTATATTGCAGTCATATTATAACCTTTCTTACTTTTACAGATCACTGTGAACACAAATGAAGTAGATTTAGCCACAAAGTTATGTCATGGAAAGTTTCGCCTATAATTAATTTGGCAGCAAAGACGTAACGCATTTCCAATCAGTAGTTTTATTTTAGATACAATAACTATTATTCCAACCATTTAAATGGAAACAGGCTTTAATTTCTATCTCGTAACTGCAGTCAACATTTTCTTTAAATTTCAAATGATGGGAAAAATGTTCCCTCTTTAAACCAGCAGTCCTCTCTTGATTTTATGTCCTCTTCATCTGCCATTTACAATTACAATATAAACCAACATAAAGCTTGACGCGAGGGGAAACCACTTCTGTCAGTTTGTGTGAAATTGCAGTTTTTAATGACGTGCGAATAAACGAACCAGACGTTGAGCATCGAGAGACGGTCGAGGCAGAGCTGAGGCAGATGTAATTTCTTTAACGGCCGAACCTCATAAGCCCTGTGGTTTGTGATGAAATAAAAGCGAGTAGTTGCTGATGTGGTGCAAGCTGCGACTTTTCTCCGGCTAAATCCAACCCCATCCCTCCAACACCAATCTCTGAGGATTAATTCCCCTTTGGGAGACCCGCGCTCACCTCTCACCGGCCCGGCTGCCAGCTCGCTGTTGGAGCGAGCCGCGGCTATGATGATGATTTATGAGCTGCAACAGAAGTGGACTGACTCACACTTTCCATTGTAGTTTATTTTTCGATTATTGTTTGATGCTTTTCTCTTTCTTTTCTTTTTTTTTAAGAAGTTTAAAGGAATTTCTGTGGAGAAAAGTTCAACCAAACAGACTTTTAGACTTTGTTTGCTTTGCTCATCGCTTTGAAGGATTGTATCTCATCGAAACTCCGTAACTAACTCCTTAACTGCGCATTTGTTGCTATGGTAACATGTTTGCATCTTTGAAGGTGTGACATGAATAGTATAAAAGATTCAGTTGTGTTATTCTTAGTATTTTTTCTAAGCCTAGTTATCACACCATCATGAGCCAATCAACACCTGTTTCTTAGTTCACATCGTCGGTTTCCTGAGGTAGCGCCGGCCTGCTGATAGGCTGTCACACTCTTCGTGTGTGTGTGTGTGTGTGTGTGTGTGTGTGTGTGCTGCTTTTTTCCTGTGGCAGGGTCAGGGTCATGCTTGTCAACAGAGCTCAGCCATTAGATCTGAGTTGGAGCCGTTTCATGGACAACTGTTCACTGAACAAAACACCTGAAATAAAACAGGAAGTCCGGAGGGAGCTGCTGTCAGTCGAAACATTCTTCTGTTCATTTTACAAAAGAGTTGGGGGGAAACTGGCATTAAAGATTAACTAAGATGATATAAATTGTTTAAATTCAGTACAGTGAACCCCCATCTATTTGCGTTTCATTATTCATAGATTTTTTTCCCACTAAACTCAAGATAGTTTGTGGAAAATTCACATTTTTGTGGATCTAAAATATTGAAAAGGAAATGCAGCTGGGAAACTTCCGAATCACTTCTGGTCTTCGGACTTCCTTCGACTGAAATGCATTGCAGAATGTAGCCGAGCGTTTGAGCAAGCTGTTGCATCGTCATGGCAACCTGATTGTTTACATCCGTTAATCAGACTGCGGTCACTCTACCAGACACAAGGTGTGAAGAACAGCATGAAAAGCAACAGATTTACAAGCAAGTACAGTCTGAAGACACTAAAATCTGAAATATTTAATCTAATCTTTGCTTGTGCATCACTTTTCATTCATATCAGTTCACCATAAAAGTGCTCACTCTTGGTGGAAAGGAAATCCAGCATATTTCCAAGTTTCTTTCCAAATATTTGATGACGATCTTGTTAAAGGTTGAACAAAATAAAATAAAAAAAGTGATGAGAGTCGATAGTTTGGTCTAATTCTGCGTCCAGCGGTTAAAAAGAGTCTGATTTAATCTCTGAGTGTTTTTTTTTTTATCAGAAGCTCAAGTTGCAACTGAAACAGAGAATCTGTTTAACAGAAACGGCGACAGCCAGTCGACACTCTGAGGGCTCTGCGTCTGTACAGAAACGCTGCAGGAACCTGAGTTTCAAAGTCCATCCAGCTGCAGCTTACGCCAATAAAACAGGAGAAAATGAGAGCAGAGCTGCTTTTAATATCCGAAACATTTTATTTATTGTTTGTTTGTAATATGGAGGCAGTTTGGTGCACAGGAACAATTATTTCTGACTGGTCCGAAAGGCTTTAGGCGTGTTTACTGCTGGACTTATCACCGTTACATTTGTTTCTTATCAGCTTCCCTGCAGCAAGCTTTTGTTTCCCTATTAGAGAAATGCGTATTGCTGTGTCGTGATCTGAATGTGTGCATATTGTAAGCAAAATTATCTCAAACACTCATATGTTGAAAACAATTAGATGCATGTTTTCTGGCCGCAGTTAATTGGATGAAGCAGAAACTTTTCAGATCCCTTTGGGCTTTTTCTGCAGCCGCAGAATGATTGAAAAACACTTTTTAAAATGCAACTTTCAGACTTCTTAGAGGGTTTATAACTTGTAAGGAAATTTATGAGGCATGCTGGGTGTGTTTTCTGCTTTCTTCATTTTGTTTTTGCGTTTTAATTGAGATTAGATCGGATCAGCCTGAACACATTTTTCCTATATAGTGCACTGCAGCTGAACTGATTGCCTTGTAATGGCGACCACATGGGCTGCAGCAGCACTCCAGGCTGGCTGGGGAGTCCTCAGGGAAAGGTCCGGGGAAGGGAATGTTTCCCTGACTCAGCTCCTCTGGACTGAGTCGGGCTCTAATGAGGGAAGAGTAGAAGTCCTCTGTCAGTCACACAGGCAGGAAGTTTTATATTGCACGCATAAAAACACACAATCCGAGACAAAGAGAAACCTTTTTACTGCCTTTTCCCACGTGTGTTGCTAAAACATGAACCACACACACCTGAGCAAACATGCTTACTGTTATGTTTTACCGTTTCCCTCCTTGGTGCGCACACACTCCCAACCTTTCACCGCGTCTACATGTGTAGCCTCAAGCTGCATAATTCGCTAATTTGAACTAAATGTGTTCACATTTATGTAAAGGAGCTAATTGGAAAAATGTTTGGGTGCCCTGGAGAGCTGCTGCCGCTCATCGGGGTGTCTGTCCGGCACGCTGTAAAACTCCTGGGCTATCGGACTAAATGTGGCTGCAAAGAAAGTTTAATGGACCGGAAAACTGCTGCTGGGGGCTGAACCATGTGCCCATCAGAGAGGGTTGTGACTACATCTATGCTTCTGTTCATATTTTACAGATTTATGAACTCCCATTGAGATTTCTCAAATATTTAAAAAATGGATTCAGTTTATTATTGAAATGATTTCAAGTCGGTCTGACATTTAAACTATGAGCCATTTATTATATCCATGATTCCCTCTCTTGGCAGCTATTTAGATTGGCAGCATTCAGAGGAGATGAGCTGCAACTAGATTAGACTTTCAAAGTTAGCAGATGTGCTAAAGCGCTAAGCTAAGTCTTAGCTTCCAGATTAGCGGAATAGCAAAAATGTAGATGTCAGTAGATCACTGCCTTTTACTCAACTTTCTTCCTTTTTCAAAAACAGTAAAGGTGTGGCTTTAGCTTGTTCAAATCTAAGTGCACTAAACCTTTTTTTAAGTTAGCAGAGGTGCTAAACGCTAAGCTAATCTGGAAACTTTAGCTTCCAAATTAGTAGAAGTGTAGATTTTTGTTCTTTACAATAATTTCTTCTTTTTTCCTCCTAACTTTAAAGGTATCTGATCTTCAGAGCTTGTTGAGTTTTAACTCTCAGGATAAATAGCAGCATCTGAACTTTTCCCAAACTACTAATCTCTCCCGGTTTTCCAGAGACCTCCCTTGCTTGACTTGTCAGTGTTTTCTGGGATAAAGGTGCATTGACTTATTGTTGTGGGTCATCAGTTGTGGTTTTCTTTTCATCCCATCTATGCTGATTTTCACTCTACTTGGGACTCAAAAGCAAAGTTGAGCTGTAAGTGAAACTGAACGGCGACACCAGAACACCTTGTATATTTTCCCTGTTCGGCACGAGATGTTTGACTTTTTTCTTTAAATTCAGCCTTTCTCTTTCTTGAATCTGCTTTTATGGATGATATTTTCCGCATCGCGGCCTGAACTTTTGACATTATCAAGCTCTGCTTCTATATCAGATCTCACCACGAGGGACAGCTGAAGGTCCGAATTGGCAAACGCTGGATGAGTTTTTCATTTTCTTCCTCATTTAAGTAGAGCCAGCTGGGCCTGGTGGGAGTCGCAGAGCGACGCCACGAATCTCATCTTTAATCTAATAAAGGCTCTGCGGAGGCTGGAATTAATCAGATCTGTTAGGGAGAGGAGCTTTGAACAGGAGGATGAGCAGAGAAAAAGTGTGGAAGCATTTTGGGCGGAAAGAGAATCCGATTGGACGTAATGAAGGAGAGTCGTGTTGAAGGAGAATCACCTTCTTCCTCCAGGCTGTGTGTGCGGTCCTGATCCGTTTCAGCTCTGATGGGACCACCGGGTCGTCTTCTGACGCTGTCCATGTCTGAACAGAGTTTATTTCATCCCAGGCTTTAATTTCAGCTTAAAAACATGGAAGAATTTCTGAGTATCGATTGGACCAAGTTCAGAGTGAAACTCTGCCGTAAAAATATCTGGTTTAGTGAGAATAAATTAGGTTTATTGGAAGGTAAACAGTCTGAGTTTCAGTTTCCACTGAATGTTTAAGACTTTGTGGTTTTAGAGTATTTCGATATTTGGGATTTATTTATTTTTCCTTTTAGTTTCATTAACTTGAATTTAAACTCAGAGGCTGATTTCAGATTTAAATTATTGTTGTTTACGTGAAGGATTCAGGATTATTTTATCATCCATCCATCCACCCATCCATCCACCCATCCATCCACCCACCCATCATCCATCCATCCATCCATCTACCCACCCATCATCCATCCAACCACCCATCACCCATCCATTCACCCATCCATCCACCCATCCATCCACCCATCCATCCACCCATCCATCCATCTACCCACCCATCATCCATCCACCCACCCATCATCCATCCAACCACGCATCATCCATCCATCCACCCATCCACCCACCCATCATCCATCCATCCATCCATCTACCCACCCATCATCCATCCAACCACCCATCATCCATCCATTCACCCATCCATCCACCCATCCATCCACCCATCCATCCATCTACCCACCCATCATCCATCCAACCACCCATCATCCATCCATTCACCCATCCATCCATTCACCCATCCATCCATCCACCCATCCATCCACCCATCATCCATCCATCCATCATCCATCCATCCACCCACCCATCCATCATCCATCCACCCATCATCCATCCATCCATCCACCCATCCACCCATCCATCATCCATCCACCCATCATCCATCCATCCATCCATCCATCCATCCATCCATCCATCCATCCACCCATCCATCCACCCATCATCCATCCACCCATCCATCCACCCATCCATCCACCCACCCATCATCCATCCACCCATCATCCATCCATCCATCCACCCATCATCCATCCACCCATCATCCATCCACCCATCATCCATCCACCCATCATCCATCCACCCATCATCCCATCCACCCATCCATCATCCATCCACCCATCATCCATCCACCCATCCATCCATCATCCATCCACCCATCCACCCACCCATCATCCATCCATCCATCCATCATCCATCCATCATCCATCCACCCATCATCCATCCACCCATCCATCATCCATCCACCCATCATCCATCATCCATCCAACCACGCATCATCCATCCATCCACCCATCCACCCACCCATCATCCATCCATCCATCCATCTACCCACCCATCATCCATCCAACCACCCATCATCCATCCATTCACCCATCCATCCACCCATCCATCCACCCATCCATCCATCTACCCACCCATCATCCATCCAACCACCCATCCATCCATTCACCCATCCATCCACCCATCCATCCATCCACCCATCATCCATCCACCCATCATCCATCCACCCATCCATCCATCATCCATCCACCCACCCATCATCCATCCATCATCCATCCACCCATCCACCCATCCATCATCCATCCACCCATCATCCACCCACCCATCCATCCATCCATCCATCCTTCCATCCATCCATCGTTCTGTAAAGCTTTACCTCCGTTCCTTATTTCCATTTCCTTCTGTCCTCCTGCAGCTGATCGCCGTCTACGACGAGCAGGAACCCCATCATGGCGGCGACGGCACCAGCGCCAGCTCCACCGGGACGCAGAGCCCTGACCTGTTCGCCGCAGACCTCGGCGCTGGCAGCGTCGCCTCGGCGTTCCAGCCCTACCAGAACGCCAGCGAGATCGAAGTCACGCCTTCGGCCCTGCGCACCAGTGAGTCCCGCCGCCAGAGGAGGAGAGACTGTACATGCAATTAGAAACGAAGCCATTACTTCCAAATGATCAATTCCTTTCGCCGTATGTTCTCCATGTTGTCGTCTTTATTGAGTTAAATGTCAGGAGCTACAGCAGCATACAGTAAACCCAACAAATCACCTTATAACCCTGCGCTGTAGCATTGTTCATAAATTCAGGTAATTGGACAGGAGGCGACTTTTTTCAGGCGCAGTTAGCCGTTTGATCCCCGGCCAAAGTGGCTAATTGGTTCAATCCGAAGCCTCCTAAATCAAATTTGTCACCGAGCGCGCTCACCTCCGTGGTTTTCCCCGGGCCGGGTCGCTGCTTTGGCTCTAATTACCATGAGTGTCGACAAGAAGCTGCCTTTTGTTGACGATTGGTTCAGTTTCTATCAAGCAAACAATTTTAAACAATTTTAAACAAACGAGAAGGCAAAGAGGGAAAAAGGAGGAATCATGCGTAAATTAGCTGTTTTAAACAGAGGTGGGCAGAGAACCAGAAATTATACTCAGTTAAGAGAAGCACTACTGCAGCATGTTTTTACTCAAGTAAAAGTGCAAAGAAATTACTCCAATAAGAGTAAAAACATATTTGGTAAGAAGTCGACTCAAGTACTGAGTAGCTGATCAAATTATCAATCATTTAAAAATTACATCATCAGAAGGGCCAAAACATAAAGTTAAGTGGAAATTTTTGTATTTTACGGACAAAAATGACAATAATTCATATAAGCAACACAAAAACAGTTTCCTTTATTAAAAAACTTATAAAACTTTAACAAAAACCGCAGGTCTGTGTCTGGTGAGGTTTTGGTTAAAACGTGTTTGTTTTTCTTTCAGTGGGTGGAAAATCCGGAAATTTTACTCAAGAGCAGAGACACTTCAAAATAAAATTACTCAAGTAAAAAATAAAATATACAGCATAGCAAAAGTAATTTTTCATTTAATTTTTCAAAAAAAGTTACTCAAGTAAATGTAATTGCGTAAATTAGTTACTGTCCAACTCTGGTTTTAAAACACATTAAGCACACATAACTGCTCTCTCACAGTAAACGTGAACCTTTGCTAGGTTGGGAAAATACGGGGACTGAATATTCTTGTAAAAAAAAGTGAACGTTTGTGTCTGGTGAGGTTTCGCAATATCAGATAAAAATAAATACGGTGATGTGGCAGAAAACTGCAACGGGGGTTTCAGTACCAGCCACTGAGAGTCTTTACCCCACCATAATTCATGAGCTTTACCGGCTCTGCCATTTCTGTCGCTGCATTTCCTTTGGCCAACTTCACAATTTGACATTTCACAAATAAATTTCTTTAATGGAAACACATTGTAAATAAATACATATGTGTAAAGCTAAAAAATGCAACTCCTGACTCAGTAGAAGGTCCAACCAAGCTTTAGCCAGTAGGAAAACCCTACTGCATCAGCTACCTTTCAACCTAAAGGGGGCAGCACTGAGACGGTTTTAGAGTGAATGTATCAGAATTAAACGCATTTAAACAAAAATGTCACAATTCGCACAGACATCTAAATATAGCGTCCATTCTGGGTTTATCTACCCAGAATAAAAGTTGATTTGGGGTTTAGTTGCTCTTTAAACATCATGTTTTCTTATTTTTTTTCCATTTTGAAGAGTGATACTAAAGAGCCGTTGTTGTTTAAGGTCATGGATTTCCAATAAAAAGCTCAACTTTTAAAAGCAAAAATGTACCATTTATATTTAAAAATGGTATTGCCATATGAACATGAACACAGTTTTACTTCCCTCAGAATATCTGCAGTAATTTTAAAGTTATAGATTTTTATGCAACTATAATGAAAGATTTAAAGATAGACGTATATAAAAGCATCTGCTCAGGCGTCTGGTCGCTGCAGTTCTAATTGCATTTTGGATGAGATGCTGAACGTGAATTTTTCTGAAGGAAACGGAAATCTTTGGCATAATTACACCTGCCGGTTACATCCAATTTAGCCGCCTTCGTAATAAATTCCAGCCCTGCTAATTGACTACACAGAGTCTCATCAGCTGAATTTTAATACGTGTTAAGCAAAATGTCTGACATGGAAGAGAGGGGATTTGATTAATTTTCTTTTTGAGCGAGTTCCTAATGAGAACGGCTCAGAGTGACTGATTTATGCTGCAGGAGTTTCAGCCGCTGGACTCTGGGCTTCGCTGGCCCAGATTCTCAGATGAGCTCACTGCGGCGACGGCGGCCGCTTTGTAAACTGAAAATAAATCAAGTTTAGAGATCACGCAACAAAACTCATGCAAGAACTATAAAGAAGTTGAAGAAGTTACACCTGGTATTGTTGTTTTTTCTCTTTCCCGTCATGTTTTACTGCATCCAGATATCTTCAATAAATCATGTTTTAGAGAATGATACAAACTGCTGCTGCTAAAATAATTTCTTTTGATTTGGCTGTTAAAAGACTAAATATGCATAATTTCTGTAATATTTGTGTCCAAACAGAAGGAGGAGACTGACTGTGCACATATACTGGAGTTAAAATACCAGACTTTTATGTCACCTGACATAAAATCCTGCAGTTTAAAGGAATCCAGACTGGAGAACTGAATGCATCTGCAGCTTAAACAACGTTAAAAGTTCAGCCTTTCTGCTCTACTTAGCATCAATACAGCTTTAGGCTGAGCTGTTGACTAATTTCTGATTATTGGATAGCAAAATGTGCTTAGTGGGAGATTTTTTTAAAAAGTTATTTGAATCGAATGAAGCTAAAACTACAACTTGAGGAGTTCTGGGAGAACATATGCAGATAAATAAGGATTTTTTATTTCCTTAAATAAAATTTATATATTTTTGTACAGGTTTGGCTTAATTACTGCTCTGAATGTTATTTTTTCAGCAAATTGACTTTTTTTTTACTTTGTATACTCCAGTTAACCATTAACCAATTACTACGTTAGTAATTTAGTATAACTGATAGAAGGTGAGAACTCTAGAAAACTAACTTTTTACAACTTTTTGAAAGGGAGGAAAGGAGATTTGGTCAAAAGTAATCTATATATCTAAAAAAACTTAGGCATTTAAGGAAATGTTTTTACACTTTTATTTAAAATTTTTTAAAAATGTCAGGTCAAAACGGCTGAAACAAACATTTACTACATCAATGCCGTCTGAAACTCACTATTTCTAGCCAAATTAGGACTTTGAGTTCATTTCTATTAATTTTAATAACTACATTTATGCCTAACAACCACAGTTAACCTGAGCTACGAACCATAACCAAAAGTTAAATCACATTTTACCAGTAAGCATGAGAAAGGGGGCCTGGACCCGCTTTGGCCCCTCGGGCCCGTCTGTCTTCAGAGGGACTGTAAATACACCAGACAAGGTCCTTATTAGATAATATAAACAAGCTCACTCACACACACACACACACACACACACACACACACACACACACACACACACACACACACACACACACACACACACACACACACAGATGTGCTGAATCAACAGATACTTCAGCTGCTTCTTTAAAGACGTCCAAACAAGTGAACAGATTTACAATTGGACAGTTGAGTAATGGTTGACAAACCCACACAGAGCCATAGGATTCCACTTCAGTTTGCACCAACACACACACACACACACACACACACACACACACACACACACACACACACACACACACACACACAGTTTAACAAAAGCAGGAAGCGTTGCGACACAGAAACAGAGTGATGCCCAGACTCATCAGTTTATGAGAGAACGAGGAAATAAACAGCCAGGAGCACAAACACACAGATGGACTCAGTCAGAGCTGCAGAACTGCTGACCCAGCACGCAGATCAGTGTTTCCTGTGTGAGCCGCTTCCCAGCAGAACATGGGAACCGGACCTCTTGGCTACCAAAAGACAACACTTTTATTTAAAACGTTTGTCGTTTTATAAGCCGATGTTTTCTGAGAAGCAGCAGGTTTTTTGCTGTTGTAACGGCGTCGTGTTCGCTGTTCCTGTTGGGATCATTTAAGTATTTGGACCCACATGATGCGACTTTTAGATGGAGTGAAGGGTTTTAATGGAAGCCCATCACCAAAGTTTGATGTTCCCACAGGAAGTAGAATCTTTAGGAATAAATCAGACTAATTTACCAGAAGATCGTGATTAATGCAGCTTCATTATGCTGCCCTCCAGTCTCATCAACCATGACTAATGACTGAGGAAAATACAGTCTGAGGTTCCAGAAGAGCAAAGAAAAATATGACATTTCATTTATTTTTAACCTTAGAAAAGGAAATTCAACTCTGGAAAACGTCTCGTAGGCTAATTGACAGGTTAAGTTTTTGGGCACACCTCCTTTAAAGACACACCTGGTTTCTCATTCAACATGATGCAAAAAGTGAAAATAAATTAGACAAGATGTCAGGGCGAGAGTTGGGAACGATTTGCAGAAGCTGGAAGGTGTTTAATCTGTTAAAACAAATATAGGCAAGTGAAGACATGATGGGAAGACATGATGGGAAGACATGATGGGAATGCCTAATCATCAAAATGCCCACAGACCATAATGAACATCTTACCATCCTAACTGTGAAGTACGGAGGTGGCAGCATCATGCTGTGGTGCACTTCATAAAATGTATGCAGAAACATGTGGAAATATTGAAGCAGCATCAACCAAGAAGTTGAAGGTTGGATCTTCCAAATGGACAAAAAGTCGATGTTCTGGTGTGACCATCGAAAGATTTCGAATAAATCTTTGAGATATTCTCTTTTTCTTATTTTAGAAAAGATACATAGTTCTTGTGATTCTAACTTGCATAAAACAGGAACATTTTTTGTCTGATTTAACTTAAAGCTGCAAAATGTAACTTATTTTAAAAAGTTTGGTGATTGACGGCACTAAGACCCGCCTCCTGGCTCTGATTGGTTGTTTCTAGGAGCTCAAATGTTTTTCACAGATTATCTGTCTCATACTATTTGTCTCATAGGCTAAATTATGGGAATAAAACGAGTGATCCAACTTCTCCGGTACACATTTAATTTCATATCTTTGTTCAGATATGCCTCTCCATGTCCGGCGCAGCAGCGACCCCGCCCTCATCACCATCAACGGGCCGTTCAGCGCCTCGGAGTCGCGGGTCCAAACCGAAGAGCCTCCATCCAGGAAGAACCCGACTCGCTGGTCCACCACTGCCGGCTTCCTGAAAGCTCGCCATTCCTCCGGCACAAACAGCCTGGAGAGGAAGGTGGGTGTTAAACCGATGGTCTACTGGAAATCACATCTACTTCAGGGGTAAAGCTTTTGTTTTCTGTGTAGAGCAAAGGTTTGGACACGTACCGCAGCCTGCCGAGGGACGCAGGGACCTGGTCCAATCAGAGGGAGTTTCAGAGAGACACGGCCAGGTCGTCGCTCAGCGCCAACCACCCCATGGTGGACCGCTGGCTGGAAAAGCAAGAGCAGGTGAGCAAACACATCCAAGCACACACCAAACTAAAACAAATCCCTACCTGGATTCAAATCTGCATCGGGTTTTTTTTTTTGTTTTTGAGAAGTGGGTAAATTTTTCTTGACCAAAACGTCTGGACAGATGAGATCAAAGCGGAGAGGTTTGGTTGTGATGATCCCAAACTCAGCATCAAAACTACTGCAGAACGGCTGAAAAAGAAAATAAAGGTTTTGCAATGGTCTAGTCAAAGTCCAAACCCCAACATGACTGATATGTTGTGACACTTGGAATGATTTTATTTAACCTTCAATTGCATTTCCAGTTATGACAATTAACAGTTTTTTAAATTCTTTATTGCAAGGTTTTCACTGATAGTGACCTTCAACTGACCTTCAGATGAAAAAAAATCATTGTTGCAACTCATTCAGTAAACTAGGCAAAATAAAGAATAATTAAGAGGGTCCATGTTCTGTTCTTATTGCTTGAAAATACAAAATTAAGTACAAGGAAAATATTTCAACCCAAAACTGAGGAAGAGGTGTGACTTTCTTTTAATATGGAAAATATGACAACTTTCTTAATTTCATTAAAATACGCTATGCTTAGTTTATTTTTAAAAAGCTAAAAATAAGAATAAAATAACAATAAAATAACGTTCTACTATTTCTATTGTAAAAAAAAATATTGGTGGGACTCTATTAATATTTTTGATCAAGTTAATTTTACGAACTTTAATTTTTAATCAACCATATACTGACACATATTTTCAATTAAAAACATTTTTATGCTTAATTATGGGATAAATAGAGATATAAACTCAACAACAGAGATCAGATTGTTTTTTTAAATGGGTTGTCGATTGTAAATCAGATTTATATTAAAATCAATAAAAAATGCACCAACCTGCATTTACAGTTTGAATGTGTTGAAACCTTTATCATTAAATTAACACTTTATTTTACCCTGTTGACTCCTGTGGCAGGTAGTTTGGACACTGTTGGGTTAAACCCAGTTTTCTCAACAACATTGAGAGAACCTGTTTCATTGTAACTAACAGACATGAATGAGGCGCCGGTTTCGGTCGGACTGTTTTAGTAAGCCGAGTGTGAAGTTTTCATTTTGCTGAAAAATGCTAAAACTTACCGAGTCGTGTAACTAGAGACCACAAACTCGTAAACCGTTTCATGTCTCGGGAAACGGTTATTTTTTCAGTCACATCTTTACAGTAAAAGGCAAGTGGATAATTATCGATGTGGCTTTTTTTGTGCATCCATGCTGATTTATCCATGTATCTGTTTCCTCCATGTTTAAATGGCTTTTCCCACAGCAGGTTTAGGTTTTCTCCGTCTATCTGAAGCGTTTTGCTAATCGGTTTTCCGCCATGTTTCAGTAAGACGGGCGTCGCTCTGAGAACCCGAGCATCATCATAACATTCATCTGTTGTTTTATCCTTTTTCTCTGTGTGACGGTGAATCAGCTGGACTTGAGTTCACAGTGAAAGAAAGTTTTTCTTTCTCCCAATTTTTCCTCTGCTGCCACAAATCCGATTCAGACTTCCAGAAAACTGCAAAACAGCTGAAACACTGAGTTCCTTTAAATCCAGGCTACAAAGCCACTTTAAACCATAACAAATGGAACATATATTGATGTGGGCTGATGACTTTGACGCTCGTCAAAGTTTAATGTTTACTAGTTTTTATGGTGTTTTTACTTTTTATTTCTGGAAAGCACTTTGTTGTGAAATATGCTATACACATAAACTTGATTGAAATTACTATTCAAAGTGAAATGTAGTATCCGTTATCCATTTACTTAGCTACATGCTAATTACTTTAGCTAAGGCTAATTACAGCTTTTTGAATGGAGTTTTCCTGCAGTAGATGCTCATTACGAGTTACGTAGAACAATATTTATGAAAAATGCATTGCAATCATGATAAAGGTGAGGATGGTAGAGAAAAGGAGAAAGTTCAAAACATCATATTCCCTACGCCAGCATCTCTCTGCCTGGCTTTCGAACCATACGGCCTGACAAAGATTTAAAGAGAAGCGGCAAAAGCAAACGAACTGGGTTAGCAGAGCTGGTCAAAACTTGATTCTGTCGTCCAGGACGTGTTGCTGTGAAATATCTTCTCTGTCCCAGAATATTGAGTTGTTAGCATGTCGTTACAATCATTAAACTGTAACGGCAACAATCTTCAGTCAGAGGCCTCTTCTGATTCGTTGCAATACTGACTGCTACTGGAGATCCCATCATCATCCACCACTATTCTTGAGTTAAAACATTTATTTCCTTCAGGATTAATGAAGTATTTTTGAACTGAATATGAAAACAAATGATCGAAAAATAAAATGATAAAATAAAGCTCAAATAGAAAAATATACAAAAATTATGAATCTGCAGACCCTGACCAACACAAATATTTATTTCCTTTCTTTCAAACGTTGTCTGTTTAGTTGAAACTATAAAAATGACCAAAGAACGGATCAGATTGTTGGTTACAAAGAGCCCAAAGATCCAGTTTAACGTTTATTTTCTACATTTTTTGGTTCATTCTTTTAGTTTTAGTTACTTTTCCATGTCTGGGTAATTTAATAAAAAAATGTGTGTGAATATAAAAAGTATTTCTCAGAAAACAAGTTACAAGGTGTTCAAGATGCCTGTGGAACTTTTTTTCTTTCTGGACTCCAAAATGAACTCTGGTTCTCGGATGTAAAGGTGGAAACTGAGCGCGTTACACATGTTATGTATGCGTTTGGTGTTGGATTACAGCGTCTCAGGCTGCCCGGTCTCCCAGTCTGCTGTGAGCGCTTAACGTCTCTCTGATTGAGAAACTCACTTTGTTCCTGGAAGGATGTTTCAACACGGCCGGATGACGAGAACCGCGCTGGTGCCGGTCCAGATTAATCACATAAAACAACAGAACAAAAGTCCCATAAAAAACCCTGCAAAAACACAACATCTCACCAAGAACCTTTGGTCCAGATTCCAGTGAAAATATATTACAACACTTGAAATGAGACAAAACTAACCGAAAAGTAACTTTTCAGCAAGATATAGAAGCTTGTTTTAAGTAAATACCGTATTTTCCGTACTATAAGGCGCACCTAAAAACCTTCAATTTCCTCAAAAGCCGACAGTGCGCCTTATAATCCGGTGCGCCTTATATATGGACCAATATTGAGCCACAACAGGTCCAGCAACGGACCTTACCACAGGGGCCGCGTTTCATTGGCTAATGCCCATTTTAGGTCACAGTGCAGCTACCACGTGCGTGACCGTCTCACAAACACAAGCTACAGTACTAAACACATGCTAATGTACATTGTGGACCATCAAAACCATGAATGCCGACTTACCCAGCCTTGCAAGAACAATAGGCATCAGTGATATTGTCCACAGCTATATTTATGCTGAGGGTGTGAGGATCTGCTGTTTTCCTCATCTGTCGGTAGCTTTTAGCTGTGACGCGCACAATGTTGGAGGCATCCAGTGGCTCAAACACCTTGATGTCGTCCAAAAAAGATGACATGAACTTGTTGGTTCCCCTGTCCATTGTCGTGGCTGATATTTTGTGAAAATCCGGCAGAAATGCTACGCTAATTAACTCAGATCGAAATGAAAGACCTCATGTTTACACAGACATGCAGTAAGCTGCTTACGTAGTTGGTCCACTACGGTTCTTTTTCCCCCGTAGAAGAAGAAATGCGCGGTGCATGCTGGGATAGTTGTCAGAACGTTGGTTTGTTAATAAAGTTTGATAATACATTTAAAGCCAGGGGGGGAGGGGCAGGGGAAGAGAGACAGAGACTCTCTGCAGCATGTCGGTTGGTCTGTGTTACCCAGAAAGCAGTTGGGCATAATATCGCAACACCAACACCGTGAGTGAAACAACTGGGCCAGCCTACTATATAAAGTACTCGGGGACCATTTCTTTATTAATGTGGATGTGTAATAATAGAGTATGACGCGTCTATTCTATGCGCCTTATAATGCGGTGCGCCTAATATATGAAAAAAGTCCTAAAATAGGCCATTCAGTGAAGGTGCGCCTTATAATCCCGTGCGCCTTATAGTGTGGAAAATACGGTAATTATTGTATATGGATGAAAAAGTTCTAGTTTTATTGGTAGATTTTTTTTCACTTGCAACAAAACATTTTTCCTGTTTTAAGTGAACAAAATCAGCCACTAAAAATAGTGCTTTTACATCTATATTTAAGAATTACTGACTTAAAACAAGCTTATTTATTTTGCTAAAAAGAGATATTTGCTCTAGAAACATAATTAGAACACCTTAATGAAGTAAATGCAAAAATTGATCTTGAAATTAACATTTAAATCTTAAAATAAATCAATAAAACTTTAATTTTTTTTGTGCATATTTTAACTTTTATGGGAAACTTTGTTTGTGATTGAGAAGTCTGGGTGTGGCTGTGACTCCACCAGTGTGAAATAGTTTATTTTCACCAGCTTTATGGTTCAGGAAGAACCTTTTGAACAGACCTTGAAGAAAACGCCTCATTTCAGTCGTAGGTTTGCAACTTTTACAACCAGAGTCGTTTTTTCTTTCAAACCAGACGGATAAAACTCATTTCCAGCTGTAAATGTCACAACTATTTAAAAAAAGACAACGTAGAACTTAGAAAATGTTATTTTTAAAGAAGCACCATTTCATTTAAATATTTGGGATTTCAGCTTTTTGTTTGTAAAGTGCAGCTCTAAAAACATTACTTGTACTTTTATTGTAATTGTTACAGAAATGCAAAAGAAATATTTCATAAACAAAAAAAAAAACAGTTGAAAACTTGAGTTTGTTGCATATAAATGTAAAAACTGTTGTTTTTTTTGTTTTTTTTTACATTTTTACCCACTTGCGGGTCAGGAGTTGCAGGTTGAGGTGACAAAAGGGTGAATCTGAAGAAAATTCTCCTACTGAAGCCAGTTTCTGATTATTTTTATTGACCTTTCACACAACAGTCGCACTGAAACTATTTGGCCCAAATAAGGCAAGAGCGCCTTTTATCCTGCAGTGTCAGAAACCTTTATCAAGACAAATTATAACAGTAAGTGGAAGAAGAATCAGACGCCGAGAATAGGATACCCAGTGATTTTAATTAGAAGTGAGCGGCTTGGGAATGATGAATTAGGCGAAGCAATTTCCTGGAGTTGGCTCCATCTGATCTTCCCAGAATAAATAACACGGCGCGGGCCGCTTTCCGAACGGAGGCTCGTGTAATGAAGAATGCCGCGAGTTCGGCTCGGTCCAAACGAACGGATCCGGAGTGGCGACGTGTGCGCCGGCACGTACGGAGCCGGAGGGGGAAAAATGAAGAGGAGGGAGGAACCACCAAGGCTTGGAGCCGCCGGTTGGCAACAGGTTGGGGGTCGCCATGGCAACAAGGGAGCTGTCAGTCGAGTGTGTATTAATGAAAGCTGGTTGAAGGTGCAGCGGCTGCAAAAAGACGAAAGCAGGCCTCCTCTGCTGTGCGTGTGGGTGTTTCACGGAGTCGTTTCTGCATCTGTGTGTGTGTGTGTGTGTGTGTGTGTGTGCGCGCGTCTGTGTGTGTGCGTCTGTGTGTATTTATGATTTCATATGTCAAAAAAAAATCCGAGAAGTCTTCGACTGCATTGCAAATCAACCAATTACAGAGGAAGAGGCAAAAAGCCGGCGAGCCAGCCTCCTGCGGTGTCAGAGAGCTGAACCTGCAGCAATCATCGCTGCCACACACACACGCACACACACACACACACACACACACACACACACACACACACACACACACACACACGTGTGGCGCGCTGTCTGGGTCAGCCTTCAGTCCTCACCTCTGCAGGCGAACGGCGGTCTCCGCGGACTCCAAGTGTCGCAGCGTGTCGGCTTGTGTTTGTTACATCCACTCTGCTGCTTTTTGAACATCTCCTCACTTGGTTAGCGGGGCTTTTTGTTGAAGCTTTTTATTTTAAATCGCCAATTTATGCTTTTGTTTGAAGCTCTTTGTGTTCGTCTGAGACCTCCAGTGGAAATGCTGCAGCGAAATAAAGTGGAGATTAAAGCTGAAGAGCTCAACGTTCATCAGTCAGTCAATCCATCAAGTTTATTTGTAAAGCACATTTCAGCAACAAGGCAGTTCAAAGTGCTTTGGATCATAAAAATGGAAGAATAAGAAGTCATAAAAACAGGCACCAATTAAGAAACCAGTAACAAACATTACATTTTGTGCCGTCATCAATACACATCAAATGCGTTACTCAAAGCTCCAAAAGCAAAACAGGTGGGCTTTTAGTCCTGATTTAAAGGAACTCAGTGTTTCAGCTGTTTGCCAGTTTTCTGGGTGTTGGTTCCAGATTTGCGGTACATAGAAGCTGGATGCTGCTTCTCCATGTTTGGTTCTGGAGGGGAAATTGGTAGAAACAGACGGCGTTTACTGTTGATATTCCAAATTTAGTTTAATAGTTTATTTAAAACAGGGGAAATATGCAAAATATGCGTTCTGTAATGAGAACGCATATTTCTGTAATGCCTTTGAATGAGAAGTCTGTGTTTGGAGCAGTACCTGCTCCAAACACAGAACAAAACCCTGGAAAAGTTTGATTCCTTTTCCTGCTCAACATTGGTTCATGAATCTAAAAGAGAGAAAAAAAACCCACTCTATTCCCAACACCTCGGTCAAAACATCACACCTACCTTTCTGTTGGGCCATCATATCGAACATCACACTTCTGTTAGGGTTCATTCACACCAGCCCTGTTTAGTTCACTTTAATCCAACCAGTTTGTCTAGAAAGTCCAGTTTGTTTGCGGAGGTGTTGATATGTAATCAAACTCTGATCCATCTACAAACCCCGGTCTCTGTTCGGTTTAAGTGAACTCTGATGCGGTTCGAATGCATATGTGAATGCCAATCAGGCCAAAGACCGCTCCAAAACATGAACTACAGCACAGGGCATTCTGGGTAAATACACAAAAACAGTCGCGCGAGTCGAATGCTAGCGGGAGAAATGGCTTGTGGTCTTTTACCAAAGACAAAATGGAAATCCTACAACCGCTAAAATCTGATGCCACTCCATTTTCATTTACGTTTCGTGAGGAAGGAAATTGCACTCGGTGTCTTTTTCAGAGGTTTTTGTATGTTTTCTTCAGTGGTGCAGCGCCCCCGCTGGTGAGGAGGGGAACATATTTTTAAAAGGGTTTAGTTTGTTTGATACAGTGCAGTGTGAAAGAGAACCACACCAGCTGAAAATGTAACAAATGTTGGCATTTTGGTCCCCGAAATCGAGTCTACCGGACTACGAGGTGTGAAAACACTTCAGGTTGTTTCCGCAAACGGCAGACATTGAAGATCATAAATAAACTGAGCATAGTGAATCCAGGCTCAGTAAAAAGATCTAAAACATCCATTCTGCCTGCAATATCTCCTTCAAACTCCAGTTCTTTTCAAACAGTCTTTGCTTCACCTGGGGATGCTGCTCCCCAGGTGAAGGTTGGGCTAATTCTCCACCAGCTGTAACAAACATTGAGTTTGTTTCTCACTCTGAGATGTTAGCAGAAGAGCTAAGTTTGATTGGGTTTTTGTTTGCACGGCTGCTGCTGCGTCCTCGGTTATTAGCCTGCAGAGGATCAGCGTTATCCCTCACGGCTTTGTGGAAACATCTGCACACACTCCACTCAGACACCTCCAGACCTGATTCGTAGAATAAATGCATCATTTCAATGCGGGAGTGCTGATATACACAGAGCACAAAGTTACACTGGAAACGTGTGCTACAAACATCTTACAGCTCGGCTCTGCCTTCGGACTAACAAGTTTGCGTGCAGCGCGTACGTGCGGCGGAGGGTTGAGTCCCTCAGGTGCACGCTGCATCTTTAGAGGGATAAATCATGCCAGCCTGAGCCATATGCCCATAAATCACTTCAGACTGTGTGAACGTTCACCTGAATGTGCATGCATAATGCACAGGAAACCCGGCGCGCTCAGACCGGCTCTGTGTGCTGTGAGTGTGTCTCTGCTGTGCATGTTGTGTGTTTGGAGGTTAGAGGGATGAAAGTGAAGCTCTGCGGCGTTTCGGGGCGGCAGGGTGTGTGTCGGTGCAGAGCGAGTGGCCAGCAGGTGCTGCTGTGGAGCTGCTACTGAAGTCCTGCAGGTTGGTGTGTTTGTAAATCTGTGTGTGTGTGTTTTCTCTTCTGTTTGTACTATATGCTGGTGGTGTGTGAATGGATGCACAGATAAATGCTGTAGGTGTGTGTTTGTGTTTGAACACTTCAGTGTTAATCTGCAGTCACCTTGTTATAATGAGCCTTTAGTCTGACTCTCTTCTCACTTTTCCATCTGTATTGTGAACCTTATTGTTGTCTCACACCTAGCAGCTTTTTTCTTACTCACCGCTCCGTTTCCAGGCTTCACATTAGATCATTATATCTTCTCTCATCGTCTCCACTTACTCATCTGCGTTCCTCTTTCGTCTCACCTCCAATAATCTTCACTCTCTGCCTTTGATATTCTGTCATCAGATGTAATTTAGTAGCACCTTACAGTAATTTGGTCTTTTTGTCCAGGCTGCTTGTTTAGAAACCGTGTGGCCGGCATACGAGGCCGAGTTAAAGGTTTTCTGGCTCTCTGAACATAATGAAGTGGCTTCTGCATGTTGCAAAAACAACCAATCAAGAGTTCAGACCTGAAACCAGTAGTGATCTAATTTATCAAACATGCTTTAGGCTAAAGATGCATTACGATCAATATCAATTAAGAAAACCAAGTGAATCGATTAGATCTCTTGGCCAGTTGGTTATCTAACACTTTCGAGAGCCGTGCAATAAAATTTAGAATTTTACAGCAGTATTTTATGGTACTATAGATAAAGATTATGATTAAAAAGCCCATTTATTACCTATTTTTATGCAACTGTGTGTCGCCACAAACATTTTCTCCTGAAAAACATTCCCATTTACAATACGCTGCTTCATTTTACTAAAAAAAAGGGCACCATACGCACTTTCATAGTAGCTAGCATAGCGCTAGCTACATTTCCCACACTTTCTGCCACTGGATAGCAGCATGTTTAATGAGCTAGCCGAGTGCCTAGCGCCATTTTTTGGCACCAGGCAGCCGTTGCTGGCTGTCAGTGCGGCGCAGAGATTAGCCACGTTGCTGCACAATGTGAGGTCGTCGTTTTCTTCTTCTTGAGTTTTTAGCGGTGGGCAAAGTGAGGATTGTGGGTCAGAATACCATTCCACAAATAATGTGGAGTCAGATTTCCACTAAAACATCAGTAAATACTGAAGTGATTTTCGGTGGAGTGCACTGTAAATATTTCCTAAAATATGTCTGCCAGACAAGCTTCTTCTGCTTCTTGGGCTCTGACGCAATAAAATTCATTTTTAGGAGGGATACTGTTAACGTTTTGGGAGTATTGCACTCTAAATCGAGCGGTGTCCATTTTACACCATTTCAGCTGGATTCTGCTCTCAAACTGCCATCAGTTGCTCTTCTGCTCAGCTGTCTGTGCAACTTTGGTGATTCCTCTTTGTGGATCTCTCTAAATCATCCAGAGTCCTGGATGCTATCAACCTTTTTTCTTCTTCTGTGGAGAGAGAAGGTAAAAAAAAAATCTCTGTCATCTGAAGTTGCTGCCAGACCAGGTGACGTCCCGTCTCAGCCTGATTTCTGTCGAATCGTATTTTTTCTCTCTGAAAAAGGGGAAGCGGGCAGAGAGCACGTTTAGAGGAGGAGATTCAAGGTTTGTACGCTTGAAATGATTTGAAAATGCTTGAATTTCAATCAGGCGTTTTCAAGGTTTAGAAAGTCCTTGATTTCTGTGTAAAGTCCTTGAAGGTGCTTGATATTCAAACTGCACAGATTTGTAATCAAGTGCAATCGACCATTTGGATAATGGCTAAAATTTGAAAAACATTATTTATAGTTGAAACCAAATAACACACAGCATATTTTCGTCTCTGTCTGAAGTTAAATCTGACTAAAATTTCCTTTTTAGGTCAGTTTAAATGACCAAAATTATTTATATTTGCTAAAAGCCAGAAAACGTATTGAGAAAATTTTTTAGGGATTTTATTTTTTAATTTTTTCTGTATGTTGTGTTTGAGGATTTTATGTGGAAAGTTATTTACCTTAACAGGATTAGTTTGGATTGTTTCAATGTAATGAACACATATAATTCCTAATTGTTCAATTACTTATTGATTGTCTTATATCTTGCATATTAAACGTTATTGAAATTGTTTTTTTTTTGTTAAGTGTTTTGTTCTCAGACCTGTCAGGTGTGTGTTGTGTGTGAGAGACATTTCAAAACACACACTTTATTATATTTTGGTTAGACTTCTCCCTGCTGTATAAGGTAGAATACCACCACAAATAAGTAATAAATTACATAATATAATATTGAATTGATTCAGTCTTTTTTATTTAATTTGTATAATTTTTAACACCAAAATGAGGCGCTGGAAACGTTTGAAAACTTACCTTGAAAATGTAAATTTTACCGAAAAATGTGTGAACTCTGATTTAATTTAAGAATTGTCTTCTTCAAATCTAAAGTTTAATTTTTATAAATAAACCATCTTCGTCTGAATTTTAACGTTTTAGAGTTTGCGAAGAAGGTTTTGCCTCATAACCCGTAAATCTCCACCTCTTCACACCAGTCTTTGTTATTCCCCTCCTTTTTCTTTCTCTCTGAGCTTTTCTTCTCCTTATCACATTTGATCTTTGGAGATCTCTGGGCGCGCGGTTCCTCTCCAGCTGGGAGGGACATGATGGGGAAACGTGGAGCAGAGAGATGAAAGGCAGCTTTCTTCGTCTCCAGGGTGAAACCTTCACCTGAGGGGCTCCTGCAGCTACAGAAACCTGCACAGCCGTAAAACGACGTGTTCGTCACCTGCTACCCCAGTCTAATTACGCCAGAAGAGCGGCCTGCTCGGGTTGGACAGATGGCAGGTGTTTGCAGGAATGAAATCCACCTGTTGAGGCTTCTGAAGGTTCAGAGTTGCGCGCAGCAAAGCGACAAATCAGAGATGAAAATCTCAGATATGTAAAGCCGCTGCGCTCGGCAGGTTTATGAACAAGAGTTTATCATCGGTTTATAAAACGATCAAAGACGGGATGAAACGGACGACAACAGCGGCTGAGATCAGAGGAGACGATACGACGGAACAGGAACGCCGCTGATTATTAAAAGTCTGGTGAGCAGAGAAGATCCTGCCTACCGGAAGAAATGCATAATTCTCCATCTGCAACATGAAAATACTCTGCATGTTTGGTTTCAGAGCCAATGCAGTTCCTCCCTGTGCATGTTTGGGTTTTCTCCAGTTTCCTCCTGCGGTCCAGAAACAGGAAGTTGTGTTAGAGATTCAGAGTTCGGTGGTAAATGGTTGCATTTACTCGAGTAACTTATTGGGAAAAAAAATACTTTTAGGAGTAGTTTTTACTTTTACTTGTGTAATTTTACTACAAAGTATCGTTGATTAAAATTTCTGGACCCGCTGAACGAAGAAGATTGGACACAAACATTTTTAATTATCTCTTTTTTCGCTACATTACTTGATATCAAGTAAAGTTAATTCAGCGGAGTCATTGAAGAAATACTGCCACCTGCAGGTGGGAATTAGCATCACTTAAATCTGATATTTTTACCATTTTTACAGAAAATTCACAATAAAATTATAATCATGCATTAGCATGAAAAATTGCGAGGATCTGTTGTCTTTGCGTGAATTTCCGCAAAAAACTAGATTGACTAAAAGTAACTACAGAAATCCTAAAATCTTTTTATTTTATTTTCACAGAATCTGAACCAGTTAAAGTAAAATCCTGCCTGTAATCCCAGTGAGACGCTCCTGCTGCCTTTGAACAGAGATCATCAATGTCCTGCCAACTTTAAAAACCATTTAGCCGCTGCATAAAGTATAAAATCAGTTGGCAGAGCGGCCGTGCTGTTGGCGCTCTAACTGCAGTCCTGTTTTTATTGTGACAGCAGTAAAATGCTTCAGCATGCAGTTAAAGGGAAAAAGCAACCTGAATGCGCGTGCTGGATCAGGCTGGACAGTTTTATGTCCTTTACGAGGAAGGCACGTTGCACAGGATGAGTTTTATACTGACATACGTCTTGATGTCATTTTACATCACTTTTACCGCCATGAAGCTTCCAAAAAGCTGTTTTGTGCAAAATTGGGATTGAATTAATAAGATGTTTTATTATTTTTGCTTTATTTTTCGTAAACCTTTTTGATAAACACCTTTCCCTTCACTTTGCTCTCTAGCGCCCCCATCTGATTTGGAAACAGCTGGTATTATAAGAGGAAAGTGACATTATAGCTCTGAACTGACTGAAGAATAAGAAGCAGTGAAAATGTCTTCAGAAATGATCGATTTACCTCGTCAGATCTTCTCTTAAGTTTCTCTGCTGCAAACCAAAGAAAACATCTGAAAAAAGCCGTTTATTTAGAGGAAGCGGCCATTGCTGTTGGAGTCGTGCAGAATAACAGCCTTCATTGTGACACCTCGTCCTCGGTGTGTGAGGTTTGCCGTTAGCCGCCTTGTCTTGTTTAGCCGGCCTTACCTCTCATTTCTGCAGCTCCGTTGGGAGTCCCATCCTGGTAAATGGTGCATCTTGCAACAAGCTGCATGAGCAGCCGCAGCCCACCCAGGTCCCCTCGTCGCTCCCTTACATCTGATGAAACGACATGCAGCAGCAGAAACCCGACGCTGAAGCTGCTGTTGCTATAAATCTGAGAACATGGAGTCTGTTTCAGGTTAATATGCACACAGAGGGTTTATGGTAGCTGTAAAAATGTCTCCAGTGCCATAACATTAGTTATAGGTAAAGATCTTTATAGCGAAAAACTCTGGTTAGCTTCTGATCTGAAAGCAAACTTGGCCTCTACTTAGTTTCTGCCTAAAATATTTTCTTTCTGGAGAAAAGTGAAAAACCTATCAGTTTGTGCTTCATATTAGTTGATATAAATAAATATTGATTAGCGTTTTGTTTTTAAATATCTGACCTGTAATAACCAATTTTATACAAAGTTTCCTCTCAAGCCCTTTTTCTCGTTTTCTCTTTTCACGCTACGCAAGTGTTTATTTTTCAGCAGTTCTGAGGTCTGGAGTCAAAACTTGAAACTGCTGCTGCGCAAGTTACTCAATGGGTTGTTGCTAGGTAACCAAAGAGTGAGTGAGTGAGTTGCTAGGTAACCAAAGAGTGAGTGAGTGAGTTGTTAGGTAACCAAAGAGTGAGTGAGTGAGTTGCTAGGTAACCAAAGAGTGAGTTAATTTCTCTGCCTACATTCCCCAGAATGCTGTGCGGTTCTGCATTAGAAGTTCTTTGAAATTATTGAACGTTGTATTGGATGTGATGTGTGCTGATATTGATCATGTCGTGCTACTAAAAATGCTTCACGATGCTCAACATTAAAGTTTCATGGTTGCATTTTTCAGAAACTCATCAGAAAAACAAATTTTATTTTCAAGAGTATTTCATTCTCTCTCATCACAATCTTCATCCTCAGATGAACAGTGTACAAACTTTTTGTCAAAATCGTCGAGCACCAATATGAAGGTCTGATTTAAAAAAAAAAAGGTAAATAAAATGGTGTCAGTCTCCTCTCCTCTACAAAAAAAGGTCTTTCTTCAAAATCCTTGCAGTGTTTAGCCAAGTTTAACAAATTGGTGGGCCACAGATGTGTCTGAGAAACATTACTAAATGTTTGTGGTCCTACAAACTATTCTATATTTTTTTAAAAAGCCAGTGAAAGAGAAATACTTTGTAGCTATAACTTTTCCTTTAACTATACCTAGATGGAGTGCTTTGGATGCCACAAACCTTTTACTCTGTGCGGGGTTGCACTGACCTCATGTACGCTTTTACGAGTTTTTTTTCTCATGTTGTTACGAGAACTGACGGTCTGGCAGGACAATTTCAAAATCCCTCCCTAGCTCAGCTTCTGATGCCGGCTTCTAGTCTCTCTCACATTGTTTTTGCAGATTTTTAAACTGCAGCTTTTGTTCTAAAACTAAAAGAAAAGCAGAGAATCCTTCCACATTTGAAGTTGTAAGCCTCCCACCTGTCGTTCTTCAGCCTGTGAATGAGCTTTGTCGCGGTTTGTCTAAGCCTGTGCCCCCCGTCTGTCATTCTATGTCTCTCTGCTTTTCCTGTTTTCTGTCCCATCACTCACTTTATCTCCTCTGCACTCTGCGGGAAAGAAATCTGTTTTCTGATGCATTGCTCCGTATCATCTGCAGGATACAACTGTTTGGCATAATAAAGCGAGATCCAAACCCTTGAGAGATTTATGCCGACGCTAAAACTGAGTTTAGAAACATCTGAGATTACCGCTGAGGCTTTAGGAGTCGACTGCAGAGAAATTGTTGCTGAAATTAAGTTGCTACCAAATGAAAGGCAGTAAAATTAGGATACACACTAAGCTGATTGGTGCACTAATTTGGTTTTTGGGTGTGAGTTGATATTTATAGGGTTGATTCTTGTTCATTATGACTTCCATAATTCTCCCTGACACATTTGATGTCTGCATTTAGGTCAAACGATGACTTATGGTGACATTTGAGATTAATATTCTCTTTAACAAGTGTCTTGGGAAAGAAATGCCAGAGTACAAGTTGAAAAGAGGCAAATTACATGTACACACTTAGATATTGAACATTTTTAGCAAGTAGATATTACATCTGCAGTCAAATGCAGCTGCCTTGACATCACTGAGGTTCTTTTTAAGGAGTTTGTATCTTTGTTTTTTATAGGCGACTGAAAAAATAGTTTAATCCAGGGTGACGCGCAACATGTTTAAAGGTTGGAACCTTTTTATTGATGAAATTCAGTCTGAAATATAAACAGTAGAAAGCACAATAAATAAATAACTTTCTTGTGGTGACTGTTTTTAAAAGCCTTGCCTTGTAGAGCAGACCTTAAAGTAAAAGACCAGTTTGTGTCCAGTATGTTTGGGGTCTGCAGAGATGTTGGGGAAGGTCACACATGCCTGATTGACAGCGATAAGACCCGCCTCCTGTCTCTGATTGGTTGTTTCTTGTTGGCACTGGATGAAGGCGGAGGAGCTCAGTTTTGTATTTTTTACTTTTTTCATAAATTATCTGTTTTTTACCAAGCTGTGTTTCAACAAATGTGTAAAAAATCTGTTTTTATAAAAGTTGCATAAATAATGGAAGCATGCCAGTTTTGATAAAACTCTTGTTTTTTGATAAAAGGTTTTTGGCGGAAGGATGAGGTGGGATTTTTTCATGCCGTATAAAAATTGGTTTGTAAAACTGCAAAGGAAACACATGATCAACAACCGGATGTTTCTACTGGTCCAAACCATGAAGACGACGACGAAGATGACATGGCTAATGACTTACCGTGTGAACAAACTTGTTCGTGCTGGATTTTAATTTAATTTCTTAATTAATGGAAACACTGCAATTGCGAACTTGTGGGGTTTTTTTTTTCACCATTAGCAGAATATTGGCAAAGTTTTGCGGACATTTTAATGAAAACGCAGAACTGGTGGCAGCATTCACTTGTAGTCTGTCAACGAACTACAGAAGCAAACTCACGATG
The DNA here is from genome assembly GCF_051168715.1 of Poecilia mexicana. Lineage (NCBI taxonomy): Eukaryota > Metazoa > Chordata > Actinopteri > Cyprinodontiformes > Poeciliidae > Poecilia > Poecilia mexicana. Next base: position 5,873,257 of record NW_028263386.1, on the reverse strand, counting down.
AGCCATGCTATAATTTATTATGAATTCAGTCACTATATTCCAAAGTGACCAACATTTGAAACCTACAAATGTAAAAACGTAGAGGAATAGTAAACTCTTTTGGAGAACAGAGACTGCTGAGCCTTCAAACCCGAACGGAAAACGCTGCTCTGTGTGGGAAATCCCTGAAGATGCCCCCTCGGCTCAGTGAATCCTCAGGTTATTGACGACGCCGTCCGCTCATCTGGATCTCATTATCAAACTGTCTTCTGGAGAGACTAATTGAATTAGCGCAGGGATCGGAGCGCTTGCTGTTAATGATGCGCTGCGGTCCTGCCGCGAGTCGAGAATCGACATCTGTCAAACGTCGTGGGAAGATTCACCGTGATTTAAACGTTATGAGGCCCACCTTGTTTGTTTGGTCCTTCAAGGATATTTCTAAATAAAAACCATAACACTCACCTATGGATGAATGAAACTCCTGGCTTTAATTTAATTACTGGCTGCTTTGAGGCTGACATCTTCTGGGTTTTTCTTACTTTCAGGATTTTCCCAATAATTAGAGTTTTGCGCGGCGATGTTTTATCGTCCACTCAGGGAGCTTTTGATGAGCTTTGAGTGCTTCCTATAAGGGTTGAGTGGAAATGTAAAGGCTCCTGTCAGATCAGCAAAGTGCTCACCTGCAGGGAGTTGAGTGTTTGAGTCGTCGTTTCTTGTTGCTTTCTGTGAAAGGGTCAAACACTCTCTGACCCAAACACCGGTGTTTACTCTCTTTCTGAGCAGAACGTATTTCATATAAACCTTTAAAGTTTTTGAGTGGATCTGGAGGGATTGCAGCTTTTTCTCCAAAATCTAAGGTTATTGGTCACACTGATGTTAAATGGGGAGAGAGTTTTATTGACAATTAAATGAACAAATTAATAAATACTTCATAAAAAAATGTCCAAATAAAATAAGTTATTTTTTTTATGTAGGAGCCTAGTTGGTCACAGTTTTATTTATTTCATAATGGGATTTGGTTTATGAAATAATAAAAAAATATAAATAATGGATAAATACTCTGTCAAATAAATATATGCCCCATGAAATAAAAACTACATACAAATTTGTTTTTTCAAATGCGGAGCTTATTTTGTCAATCACAACTGAGTTTTATTTTTTTAATTATCTCATAACGGTGTTTTATGTTGCAAAACTACTTTACATATTTCAGAGACTTTTATTTTTTCACCATTTAGAAATATATATAAAAAAGTGTTAATAGCAAATACTCTATTTCATAATTTTATTTTGTGAAGTTATGTGATGTATTTCAGGGAGTTTTTCCACCAGTTATGAAATAAATTAAATAAATGCCTTAATAATTAACATATAGTCCAATCTAAAAATACATATTTATTTTTATTTTCTTTTATGGGGTTCTTATTTCACTCAATATCAGCCAAAACCATGATCTTCCTCTTCGTCAGCCTGCTAGACAACAGCCTCAGTCAGAGGCTTTGTCAGAGCCGCTGTAACACAGACTGCTACAGGAGATCCTTCCTGCCACCAACAACTCTTTGAGGAAACTTGTATAATACATTAATCTGGGATTAGTCAAGTATTTTCAACCATTTCAAAGACCTGATTCCCAATATTCCCAGTGGAGTCTGAGGAAAGGAATACTTATTATTCCCATTAGTTCCCAATCAAGGAACTAAGTGATGTTTTACACCTGTTCGTTTTTCAGAGAGCTGGATGCGTTTGCTTGCATCCACATGCAAGATGAAAGTAGCAAGAAAAGGAGGAGCAGGTAGCACTTCATTACTGCGCCGAGTCTCTTCCTTAGGTCCACAGAACCACTTCATTTACTCTGAGAGAAAGAAAGGACAGGCCCCGATGGATCTCCCATTAATCTTTAATGAGCCCCCGGCTCTGCCTTCTTCCCCCTGCACATCCAGGAAACAAACAATGACTCGGCTGGAAAACACTCGTAGCCCGGCCTACCTGCCTGCCTGCCTGCTCGCCATTAACCCTGAATTATTAAAGCGGCCATCAATCTGCCTCAGGAGTGGGCGTCGTCCTGATGGCGGCGTGTCTCTCCGAGTGTCTCCAGCTGGACTTTTCAGCCAGAAGTTGGAGTTTATCGTTCCATTCGTCATTCACAGCTGCTAAACTCAGGAGTCTGTCAGCAACAAAGCAGCTTAAAATTTATAATTACCCTGAATCAGCAGCAGATTTTGCCTCATTCCCTTTCTAGATTAAAACTCAGCATCTGCCACACTGCTTGGCATCCCCTGTAAAGATTAATTGCAGTAGCTGACAAAGAAAAACATCTAAATTAGGTAGATGTACGTCTTTCCAGCACAGATATTATCCACCATTTTCATTTCCGATACCGATACAGATATCTGAGGTTCAGTATCGGCCGATACCGATCCAATACACATTCACTAGAATCAAAACTAATATCTATAGTAAAGTTTACAACCTTTAATTCCTCCCTTTATCGGCGACATCAACCCCACTTTGGGTAAGAAATATACTTTTTTAGGTTTAATTTTATCCATCAGACAGGTTGAGAAACTGTATAGTTGAATATTTTTTTCTTTTTAGATTTAAAAACACAAATGCCACGAAATGTTAGATAAAATTCCTGGTATTTGCCAGTAATTGGAAAATGGCTCAACACTTCAGAAACACAAAATCTTACAGTATTTTTGTCTAGTTTCTACTGAAAATATCTTAGTACGATTGAAATAAGACAAATTAAACTTTTAAGTACCTTTTCAGCAAAAAAGAAGAGCTTGTTTTAGAAAAATAAATCCTTAACATTGATGAAAAACTATTTAACTTTTAAGAGGGGGAAAATATCTTGTCATATGTGAAATAATCTCCCAATGGAACCAGAACTTTTTCATCAAAATTAAGGAATTGTTAGAACAAGCACATATTATTTCAACTGCACCGTTATTTACACTTCAAAATGGACAAATATACTTGGTAGGACTTTGTTCTTGCAGTGAAAAATGAGGTGTTTCTACAGAATAATAATCCAGAATGTGTCTCAAATCAACAGAGACACCAAACCAGACACAACATCAAGCTTTTTCTTTGCCTCAACGTTTCCCAGAACTAAACCCGGTTAAAACATCTTTAGAATAAACTGAAAGGAAGAGAGAAACGACGATGCTGGAGGATCTAGAAAGAAGATCTGTGTCTCTCTGCAGATCCGTTTCGCTCCAACCACGTGAAACTTTATAGCACACTAAGTGCTGCAACTAAAATGATGCATTTACAGGCTGAATTTACCAATATTTTCGTAGAGAGTTATGTTACTGCATTGAAAGATTAATTTAGTTTTACACAGCAGGGTTGGAGAAAGAAAATCCAAATTATTACTCGTTTGGCAATTTTTAATGGCAGCATAATAAATCGCAATAATAAGTACAAACAAAATCCCATTTAAAAGTCACTTGAAGTTCAAGACCATAGCCTATTGTTACTCCTTAAAGTTTTCTTTACCATTAAAGAAAACTTTACTAATTATGTCAGATTTGCATCTTTTTGGAGGCACTGAATAGGACAGATCTGGAGTTTTGCTTATGAAGATTATACCGTTTCAATACTATTACGTTAGGTGAAGACTCTGAAAAAGTCAAAATAATGCGAATATTCAATCTAGAACATCCAAGAAAGGTCAAATCTGAATTTAAAGCAGCTATAAACTACAGATATTTGCATGTTTTTCATCCAATAAACACTTAAATGTCTGGATCCTGAGACATCGCCTCAGTTTTTCTCCTCCCAGTCAAAAGTCCTTGCACCCTGTTTGACACACATGTTCATCCACCGCCCTGCAGCGGCATGTCCTCCAGGCAACCAAAGTGTCATGGCAACCGTACGGCAGCCACGGTAACGGCAGGCTCATTTTCATACTGATGAGGCCAGTTGCCGGGGAGGTCTGAGCCGCCGCCGCCGCTGCTGCTCGTCTCTCCTCTCCGGTGTCGCCCTGAAATTTTAATGACCTTTTTTTTTTCCTCTGCTTCTCGTTTTTCTACTCTCACGGTGCCCTCTGAGTGTGTGTGCGCGCGCTCAACTCGACTGTTCAAACATATACACACAGTGTGACGGGTGAGGAGAACAAAGGCGATGCGAGTCTGAAGACGGTAGACCGTTTGAAGGGCATGTATTTTTATACGTTAGGAGGACCTCCTCCAGTCTGCAGCTCCTGGCGTCTGCAGGTTTGACACTCAGCTTCGTTTCTGGGTTTGAGGATTTTAACGCGTTTAGGATGACTGGAGGCAACATGGAGAAGAAATCTGACTTAAGGTTGTATTTATCCTAGCAATAGCATACTGAGAACTCTAGGGGGCAGTAATTCACCAAGTTGTTCTCCAAAGACGAAGCATTCAGAGATTCTGACTTGTTGACCAGTGAAGGTAGGACCAGGCCTGTCGACGTAGCTAATTTTCCTGGACGATAAATTGCGATAAATGATATTATTATTATTAATGGTAATAATAATGCAAAATTACATTCTAAATTCTAATGAACATTTAACACTGGAAGTTAAACGTTTTAAGTGTCCAAAATAAATAAATAAAACAGACGCAACAAATAATATGAATTATGAAGCCTGCGTAGTTGAGACCAAAACAACAGACTGAAAATGGAAATGACTGAGCTCATTGTAGTTGATCATGTGTTTAATTGATGTATTGCTTGTTGCGACAGGTTTAGGTGGGATCAGTCATGGCGTTGGATTCTTTCATTGTGTCATTTTGATTCGCTGCTTCAAGGAAATTCTGTCAATCCATGTCTACCCATCAGATTTTACAATAATGACACATTAAACTGCATTTAAATTTCATTCTGTTTAATTAATATTCAAAAAGTTTAACTCAGAATCCACACAAGATGCACATCAAGCAGATGAATGTGTGTCTTTTTCTTCAGGGTAACAGAAAACACAGACTGTGGCCCCAGAATCTGTATACAAACCGATGAAACTAAACAACTATGAACGATTCACAACGTCCTCCACATGGACCGCTTGTTCTTAACCAAAGGTTTCAGGGTTTTAACGTAGAGCTGGAGTTTGAGCTGGTACATTGGAAACTGGAACTACAAGCCGCAGTTTTGAAATCGGGGAACATTTCTCCTATCATGCAAACACTTGATTCAGCAGGAAGAAATCCATTTAAATTATTGCCATATAAATTACCTGAGTTTAGTTTAGCACAAGAACAGAAGGACAAACACAGGAATGAATGGATGAGTAGTAAAAACGCCCGACCCTCCACTGACCCTCATCTGTTGAATATTTTTTCCTCCAGTCTGTGATGCAACATTCCTGATTCTCCCGATTTATTCCCAGAATCTCACACGGAATCCATCACTCCACCGTCTGTTTGGTCTGTATCCAGCATTTAGATGCTTTTCTCAAGGTGAAGTCGAACCTAAAGCCAGAAACCATAAAAACTGGATTACAGAAACATGGTTCAGTTAACTGGGACTGGGCGATTAATCGATACATTTTATTGATTAATCTGGACTTTTTTTCACCAACGCGCTCGTTGGGTTTCTTGTTAAGTTTCTTTTACAGCTTCCATTAATTTTATTGGCTGATTCTTTTCTATTTTTACTACTAGAATAAAGTTATAATATTTGAGGAATGCAGTCAAAGTGATACGACAATTAAGTCGTAATGTTACAAGAACACAATCGAACTAATATGAAAATAAAATCTTATGATAATTGAACTAATACGACAATAAAGTTGTAAGTTTATATGAGAACTCCCATGCAAAACTCAACAAAAAATAAACTATCCAAGCTTTTATTTTTGTTAATATTAAAGCTGCTTTTCTTCCTCATAATTTTAAGACATTTTTGTAGTAAAATTGCATATTTTTTTCTGCTGGTGGTGTGATTATACTCTTTTAAGTAAAATATCTGGCACTAATACTCGGTCACTCCCAAAAGGAACGATTGAAATTAAAGCCGCTTTTTGAATATGTTTTCTTCTATTTGATACTTCTATTTTAGAAAAGTAAGCTGGGAAAAAAAGTCAATTAAAGTTGAATCTGCGTGAAAAAAATCTGAGATTTTATTTTGTTGACTGTTCTTTCCAGAAGAAACAAACAAACGGCAGCAGAATCGGCTAATAAAAGCTAATTTGTAGCAGGAAGCTGCCAAGGACAGCTGCCTGTTGCCAGAAGTTGTAAAGCTAAATCTGCTGGAACCGCACAGATTCATAACACCATATCAGGATGACTCACCGCCGTTATTAATCGCTTTAATCTGAGGCAATCCTCAGACATATGAAGGAAAACTCGGCATGCAGCAGAGGTCGGTCTTCTTTCTCTCCAACCTCGGTTGTTTTGTCTTGCAGGAGGAGGAGAGCAGGGAGGATGAGAACGGGCGAATCGAGCCGGTTGGCCGAGCCGACTCCTGCATGGAGCACACCCCCGTCAGATCTCTGGAGTAAGTCAGCCAAGTCGGGTTTATTAATTAGCCTTCCTGTTTGCACTTCCCTCTTGTTTGCTATCCGAAGGGAAACGCTTGAGTGAGGTGACCTTTCTGCTGAATTTAAATTAGTTTCAAGGCAGATTTTACACTGCTATTCTATTGAAAAACAACATTTTCGCTATTGAACTCTTATCTCAAAATGTAGTTTTACTTGTTTAAGTCCAAAACTAAAATGGAGTCGGAAATGGTGTTTGGTTTATTAAACCAAAGATAAAACGCATGTTTTTTAATGTTCTCCCTCTGATAATTCATCAGCAGCTTGTTTTTACAGCGTTTCCTGTGCAGGATGAATGAGTTTGTCTTCTCTTTTCGACACTTAACCGTGTGTGAAAAGCTCCGTGCAGCAGGTTCTGTGTCGCAGTCCGGGTTTGTTTGTGCAAAATCTCACGTTAAAGCCCGCTCCCTGATTTACATAATTATCTTTTGTGGGAGCAGAATGATCCTCATCTCGCCGTCAGAGCTCGCCCACGCGCTAACCTGTTCTGCTCCTGTTATTAACAACTGTGCTTTGTTTTGTTATTTTGCTCTGTCGCATGCCTCCAGCTTAATATGCAGGTATGGTGTTATTATTCCTGTGATTTCACTGAGTCTGGCTTCCTCCCGCCTTCTTAGCTGTCAACAAGGGGGCCTTTTTCTCCCCGAGCTAATCACAGCCGTCGCATCTAAGCTGCGAGCGGATTAGATGGGACGGCTTTTAAAATATGCCAGAGTGTGCATGTTTCACAGCCAAGAAAACAGCTGAGAGAGGGGAAAAACACACCTAGACCATTGAGGTGGGTTTTTTATATTTAAAGCAGATTATGGATGTCCTTAAAGGGCAGGTATCCATAAAACCAATTAACAAACCTCTAACATTTGAGTAAATAGCCGCCTTTGCACTACAAGTTAAATAACGTTGAACATCAGGTCACACTGATGTAATTTGGCAGAATACATATGAAACTATGGAAGATGATTACTGCCACTGAAAAAGTAAACCATTTTGGCATTAATCGTCTGAGATCAAAAGTCAGACTTCTGAGAAAATGTCAACATTTTCACTTTTTCTCTCAAAATGTATTTTTTTCCCTCCAGAATTTTTTTTTTCTGAGTTTTGATCAGAATAATTCTGCTGAAATTCAGAAATGGAATAATTCTGGTAAACTTGAAGAATTCTCAACATTTTTATTCTCTCAACTGATTCCTCTTTTTTTCTCTCAAAATTTCAAATTTTCATCTTAGACGATTAAAGTCAGAATAATTTTGGTAAATGCTGAGAAAAAGATCAAAATTCCTTGAAAAAAAGTAAAAATCCTAAGAAAAATTGTAAAAGTTTCTTCTGTGGTCCTAACCTTCTTCCATTGAAAACTGCTTTCATTTGATTGATAAAATATTGTTTATCTTCCTATGGTTATTTTCAAGGTTCTGTTCCCTTCTGGGCCACATAAAGCTTTACGGCGGGCCGGATTTGGCCCCTGGGCCTTTAGTTTGACACTGTGATTTAAAGGGTCAAAGTCGCTGGCATCGTTTAGCCTCTCCTAAAAGCCATCCTGTGCAGGTCGCAGAAGGATAAACTGCGTCTTTTTGCTCTTTTTCTCCTTCATTTCCTGCTTCTTGCTTCCAAAATAAAAGCATCTGCTGTTCTGCATCTTGTTTGCTGCCTTGTGGTGTTTTTTTATCTTCTGTTATTGAGAAAATTAGACTAAATGACAATAAAAGTGCTGATAAAAGCAGCCGGTCGGCCCAAATTTCATCGACATGGAGTGAAAACAAGCCGATGAGTTGATCCCACATCCTGTTAGGAAGTTTTTACGACTTTTCTTTCAGCAGAGGAAGTTACATTTATCCTGAGGGAACTCATTTTTACTCCCCAGGATCAATTCGACAAGGTTTGTTTTCAAAAGTCCTGCTTTGTTTGTGTTTTTATTGTTTTTGTTCTGCAATAATTTGACGACTGATCATATTTTCTACTCCAGGTTTTTGTGAAATTTCCAGTCTAGTTCTTGTGCTTCACCACAAACATATTTTCTTGCTTAAAAAATAGCATCTAAAATGGGTGAAAAAACCACCCGAAGTATCAGGAAGACCACATTAAAAATCTCCACGAAGGAGAAAAATATAAAGAAATGAACATTATTTTATTCACTACGTTGCAGCACGTGTTGGGTTTTGGTCTTAAAAGTTGTGTTTTTTTTCCTCCATCATGATTTATTTGAAGTTTTTGTCGTTTGTCACCTTTGCAACATATTTTCATATTTAATTAGCCTCTTTGTTAATTCACCCCTTCAGTTTTATTCTGATCAAACCAGAAACCTTTAGTCACAGGTCCTGACAGCAAACAGCAGATTTAGATTATTGCTCAAGTCCTCAGTTGTCAAAGAAGGTAAAGTTCTAGAAATGTTTTTCTCCTCATTTTTCTGGATTTGAGGAACCTGAAGCTGCAAAATTATGAAATGGATGAAGAGATGAAATGACCAGGATTCGGTTAATTTGTCTGTTTGTTCACTTGATGCTTTCCTAACATTTTCCCATTTCCTTTAAGTGCAGTGAATCCAAACCTGATGAGTTATAAAAAAACAAAACAAAGCTTTGTTGTAACTCCGATAATCACATTATTTATATTTTGGTTTGATCATAACTAACTAATGTGGACCAGAACTACAGTTGGATGAAAATAAAACCATTAGAAAATAACCTGAACAAACAGAGAGATAATTAATGGTTAAATCCACACGATGAGTTCGTTTCATTTTCGACATGTTAGGGCCTTACTAAACAAAAATAACATAATAAAATTATGAAAACAGTCACAATATGATGAGAATCAGAAATCATAGTATAAGAATAAAGTCATAATTTCATGAAAATAAAGCTGTGCAAGAATGAGAATAAAGTCCTAATATGAGATTAAAGTAATATTTTGGTAATAAAGTCACAGTATTATGAAAATAATTGTATGAGAATAAAGTCGTTATATTATGACTTTATTCTTGAAATACTGCAACTTTATTCTGGTATTATTTCTGCTTTATTCTTGTAGTTTTATTATTTTAATTGCTTAATGTGGCCTTTATTCTCCATTGCACAAAATAAAAGCAGGTTAGGATAAAATGGAGCAACTAAAAGTGTAAAATGGGGGTTGAATTAACATGGAGCCTTTTTGTTGCATGTTTATTTTTGCCTTATTTCTTGTTTTTATTTTGTTTTACCCACATGCTGCCTCCTCTTCCCCTCCGCCACCTTTGCGTCTCCCAGAGACATTGTGAAACTGGTGGAGGTGTCGAACGACGGGGGGCCTCTGGGGATCCACGTGGTGCCTTTCAGTGGCAGGGACCGCAGGTAAAAATGACCAAAGGGCTCCGAGTGACCAAAACCTGCACAAAAACACTCCATATTTATAAAAGAAATAAAGCTGTTATGTCTTCTAATCATTAAAACCCCTCCTCACTTCTCTCAGCACAAGTTTGGTGATTTACTAAAACAAGAAAAGTATTTCCTTCTGGAAATATAATCTGTTCTGGATCACATCAGACCCAAATATACATGCACAACAGGCATTCCTCTCGGATGCCCCATTACTCCATCAAACCTGAATCCACCCGTATGAAACACACACACACACACGCACACACACACACACTCACTCATTTTCCAGCTTTAGCATCGTGAAACCATTTCCCAGTTTCCGATTTTCCATCAGGCTGGTTTTTGTTTTCAAACGGCCGTCGGATTCCAACATGGCTGCTGTTCAATGTGTTGTTGCGAAGCTGCGTTCACAACATTCAGCTCCGTGCAAACACACATGGAGAAAAGCTGAATTCAGCATCTGGTTTAGATACAAGCAGGATTCCAGTGCAGCAAAGAAAACTCTGGAATCTGAGATGAAAAATTTACACTTCCAGATGTTTAACGAACAGAAAAAGCTTTTGAGCTTCCAGAAACACAAAATCATAAAAATACTTTTAATCTCATTTCTAGTCGTCGTTATACACCTGAAATGAGACAAAATTACCTTTTCAGCAGGATACAGGAGCTTGGTTTAAGTCGATAATTCCTTAATATAGATCTTTTTTTTAAATGTGCTAGTTCCACTGACAGATTATTTTACTAACAAGACATTTTTCCAAACTTATGTGAAATAATTTACCATTTTATGACTTTAAACGAGTTACTTGTGAGCTGGGTTGTCTTATTTCAAGTGAACTAAGGCATTTGCATTAGAAACTGGACCAAAATTACCTGTAACATTTTATGTTTTTGCAGTGCATCCCTCATAAACCATAAAAGCATGAATCTGCCCCATAAACTCAGAAAAACTCTCCAGAACCGAAGCATAATATCCCCTTTCCCTCCAACTCCCAGCTTCATCAGCCTAAAAGCAAATTTATAATGCACTTTTCTTTTTATTGGGACAAACGTCATTTCGAGCGTAGCAGTAAGATTAAGAAGCCCGACTTTCATCAGAGGAATGGCTTCTCCTCCTCTTCTGCAAATCATATTGTGTTTTTTTTTTTACTGTGATTCAATCAAAAAAAAAATTCTCTACTTTTTCAAACTCCAGAACTTTTCATCTTACATTGAAATCAACCTAATTTACGCAGGAGCTCACGCTACCTCAAGAAAATAATGGTAAAGAAGAAGAAGAAGGAGTGATTATCTGTGTGAGGCTGACTTTCCTCCTGAGCTGCCGGTCAGTAATCCTTTCAGGTGGAGTTCGCCTCTGGGCGTAAACCGTTTTCCTCTGTCGGCTCAGCGTGGTTTCCCTTTGTGCGACTTTTCCCCGAGCCTTAATGACGTTCAGGGGGTTGAAGCACCTAGAAACTCAGCAGAGGAACCTGAACATGCAAACTGTCAGCAGAGCTGCAAACACAGCCTCCCCTGATGAGACGGACACGTTTCTCTCAGTACCTGCAGAATGAAGCAAAAACCAAAGAGCTTTAAATAACATCCTCATTTTTATAAGATCTAATTTACGCATCAAAGCAATAATTCATGTTCTGCTATCATCCAAACCCAACCTGAAACGTACAAAGCATCCAAGCTGATTATTTATTAAACATAAAGCCTAACTGGGAAAAAACTAAGTACACCCTTACTGTTTCCATAAGAGGTGAAAGGGAATAAAGCAGCTAAATAAGGACCTTCAAAGTGGCATTTTAAATTACAATAAAGTAACTGTTACCATCAGTTGTTATAAAAAAAGCTTCATATTTATATATACATGTAAACAACTAAGAGCCCACTGCATTGAAAGCCTCCTGGTTATTCCACCAAATATTGATTCCTAAATCTTTTAATCTTGAATTAAAAGTCTAAAACTAAAATATTAGTTTTGTTGTTTCTAAATGAATATGAATTTCTTTGCATTATTTGAGGTCTGAAAGCTTTGCATCTGTTCCTTATTTTGCCCATTTCTCATTTTCTGCAAATAAAAACTAAATTTTTGCTTGTAATTTCATAGACATGTTGTCAGTAGTTCATGGAATAAAAGAAAAATGTTCATTTCACTCAAACATTTACCTATAAAAAGTAAAATCAGAGAAACTGATCATTTTAAGTGGTCTCTTGATTTTTCCAGAGCTGCATATATTTAAGAAAATGACTTAAATTTTACTTCCTAATTTAACGCCTTGAAAATGGGCCTCTGTCTCTTTAAAAACATTTCTCTTTCTGAAACTCCACCTTCAGGGAGTCATCACATTAACCCTTTAACAACGTTTTTACCAGCGTTTCACTGAGAAGCAGCTCCTTCATTAAACTCAGCAGTTCCACCAGCTGTTTGCTAATTGCTGCTGGCTAGTCTGAAGGAGCTGACCGGGGGAGGGAGACGCTCTGCGAGACGCAAGCCTAAGTTTAGATGATCATTTTGTTTCTTCACTCGTCAAACTCGTTTTATTTTGTGTTGAATCTGTTTGACATGAGCTTTCGAACCTTTCAGGACTCTTGGCTTGTTGGTCAAGCGTCTGGAGAGGGGAGGGAAGGCCGAGCACCAGGGCCTTTTCCAGGAGAACGACTGCATCATCCGTATCAATAACGGAGACCTGCGAAACATCCGATTCGAACAGTAAGCCTGAAGCTGAAGCTGCTGTGGCTCAGTTTTCTGGAGCGTCTGATCTTTGCTTCAATCCCGAACCTGTCCCTTCGCTGTAACCCGCTGCATTTCTCCTGCCAGGCTCCTCTGATGTCTGCGCAGCGCCAAGCTAACCTTTCCCAGTTTAGCTCCTGTAGCTCCTAACTTCTGACGCTGACCCTGAAATCCTCTCTGCTGCTCCTCATTCCTGCTTTAACACTTTCTTCATTCCTAAATATGGAGGCCTGTTAACATTTATAGCTCCTGCTTTTCACGGCTGTGTGTTTGTTTTTTATTTTTGGGAAGCTTGTTCACATCAGTGTTGTTCTGAGAAGACAGAAATCTATCACACGGCTTAAGAAAAGACTCAGATATGTTCTCTAATTTAGAAAATAAACAAGTTATTCATCAATAGCTTGAATTGTTCAGTTTCTCATTTTTCAAAAGTCAATGCTTTAGCATCCATGCTTCCTCTCAGTCGGTAGCAAAGCTCAGAAAAAATTAAAGGAAGTCACTTTCTAGTTAGAAATGCCGTTTTGTGAGCATCTCTAACTGAGAAGTTAGTTTTTCTAACCCTAAAGCTCCAAACGTAAACATCAGTTCTGCTAATGCTAAAGTGCTATGCTAACATACCAAAAGCTAATACTGAACTGCTAATGTCTACAATGTTGACGTCAGTATTGTTAGTATTTTCATGACTGCTTTCTAGACTCTACCTGGACTTTATCGGTTGGTTGTTTCTTGGAAATCTGTCCATTTCTTAACAAGTTTTTTAAACTTACTTTTTGAAAAGTAACCTGCATGTCGACACAGATTTATCCCCCAGTTTGGGTGAAAGTAAACAGTCGGTTACAGTGTTGTGTTTAGCCAACGACCCCTAAACACAAACGTAAAACCAGACATGCACCGGTCCAGTTTTAATATCTATCGGTTCCGATATTGAAAATGGTTCTAGATCGGGTATCGATGACGTTGATCCCGATCCGTAAGAGCAGATCTATTCAGTCTAATTCTATGATTTATGCTTTGAGCGACGTCTTGCTTTATAATTTATTTTACATTATTCCTAGAAGACAGAAGGCTTGTTGCAGTTTATTTTTGTCGGTTTATGTATTTGGTTTTTATTCTCCTAACTGAACAACTGAAAGTTGTCGTTTCATGTCTGACCGAGTTTGTGAAACTGTTGGTGTATTTAATTATGTACTGGTGCAGAGTTGTCAATTTCTAATTCAATTTTTGTTTTTAAGTTAATTCAGGTTTGTTTTTCGGTATCGATCGCTGTTGGCTGGAACCTCAGATATGGGTATCAGAAGTGAGTCGGTGCAAATCTCAGTGAAAGCTGCAGAAAGACTTGGCAAGACAACCTGACTTCTCAAAAGCAATACATAAAGTAATGAGACACGACTTGAGACTTTTGCACAGTGCCGGTTTCTTGGCAGTAGAATAAAAAGTAATTCAATCCTTATTGTTCCTGTTATGTTAAAGCTCGCCTTCCAGCATCTGAAACATAACCTTTGCAGAGAGACGGAGAATAAACCTTCCAGGCAAAGGCACTTTACAAGAGCAGCAGTTGTCCTTGGTATTAAAGGCGTTTTTATCGAGGCGCGCTGCATATTACATCCTGTCTCCCACTCCATTTGTGAGGCCAAAAATTGTAAAGATGCCGTGAAAAGACCCCGACGTCTTTCGGGAACATTATTAGCAGCTGGGAATATGCGGCCAAAAAACCCTTCAAGTTTAAGTTGTTAGTCCATAGGAGGGGGAAGCGTTTCAGTTTCTGGAGCCTTTTAGTTTCCTAAACGTCCGTTCAGCTGTCAGGGTGTGCTGCACGGAAACAGGTGGTGCTAACAAGGCAACACAAGTTTCCACTCACACCTTCTGAAGGGGTTTAAAGAGGATTTTCTGTGAACAAGCCGACGCGTAGCGGTCTGCTTCATCTGCAGCCAAATGAGAAGATTATGTGATGGAGGAGTCGGGGAGGGTTCGGTTTCTTTTTAGAGCTGCTTGCGTTGGCAATAAGTGTTAATTAACATGTCAGATTGTTCAGGTGGGCGAAGATGGACATCTGGTAGGTGGAGTGCTTCACCAGGCGGCGACGTGATTAACACTGGATGAGTGTGTGATGCTCTTTTCATACCCAAAATAAAACTTCCCCTGCTTATCCTCCTGTTGTTGTTTCTCTGCTCTTTGTTGTAGAGCTCAGAACATGTTCCGCCAGGCCATGCGCTCCCCGGTCATCATGTTCCACGTGGTGCCGTCGTCCATGAAGGCCCGCTACGAGCATCTGTCGCACGCCGAGAGGAACCCCTCGTTTTCCTCGGGGCGCTTCAGCCCAGACTCGCTGTCCGGCGTCGACCACAACCCGCAGAGGATGAACCGCCACGGATCCCAAACGCAGACCCACCCAGACCCGAACAACGGCTACCCACCTCTGAGCCACCCTGCCGTCACGGCAGCCAAGCCTCCCACAGGCCACGCCCACTCGCCTCAGAGGGCGCTGAGCTCCACGCCCACGCCGGGGTTCACCAAAAAGGTGGGGCGGCGGTTCAACATTCAGCTCAAGAAAGGTGAGATGGAATACAATCCACAGGATTTTAAGGCTAATCAGTTCTTTTATGTTCCAAAGGGACTTTTTATGCACATTTTGTACCATATTTTGGTTTCTGCTGCTTATAAAAACAGCCAAGGTGTTTATAAAAAAAAACATTTCTTGGTAATGCATGGTTCTCATGTGACATCACACTTCCGGGAACTTTGTAGGTGACAGCCATCTTGGTAGGTGTCTGTAACTTTCCTCGCTGTCCAATCACAGTTATACCACCGCAGGTATTTAATTAGTTTGATACAAATCACCATTTTTTGTGACTGGTATCCTAAAGAAGCATATTACAAATGGAAATGATTTTTAAGAGCCGTGTTTGTGGGGACGTGATTGCAGTCAGACCCATATAGTTACCTAAAACGGAAGCGATAAATAATAATTATCGTCATTTTTATCATTATCACGATAGTGCCACAAAATATTGTGATAAAAATTTAAGTCCGTATCACCCAAACCTTGTCTGTAATGTTCTATTTAAAACTAAAGAGTCCATTCCCTTATCTTAGCATAGAAATGGTCTTGATGAGCCTCCACAGAATCACCAGAACCGGTCCAGTTGATGTGAAAGTGAGAACCGAGTGAAGCTGCAGTCTGGGTCAGGACTGAGTCTTCTCTGCGGTGCGGTTCTGAGTGACAGCTGGCCCAGGTGGTGTGATCCTCTGCCAGCAGGATTTCAGGTGTCAGCGCCAGGAAGCTTGTTGCTAAGCAGCTGCTGGTCCCTGAAAGGAGTCTGACGGGGCTGCATCGTGTGTCACTGCAATCCTCACCCAAATCTGTCCGCTCTCATTGGACTGGGATCAATCCAGACTGACAAAAATAAAACGACAAAAAAAAACGGCACCCAGCTGCTTGTTGCTTCCTTCGGTTTGACGAAATCCAAACTAACCGAATAATAAAAACTGAGAAATAAATAAAACCTGTAATTAAGGGGGAAACTGTAGCTAATTTGAACTGTGTTGTGTTTATAAAACATGTAGATATAGTCTTCATTTTCGTGTTTATGAATCTGTTTAGTAGCTTTTTGAACTTATGTGAAATATTTTTTTCCTCTCCACTCAAGCAGCTTATCAGTAAATGACAATACTCCGTACTCCTCACTGTTTATTTTTTTATTTCTTTCATTCACAGTTTAAAGTGAACATGTCGCATCTTAACACAACACAAAAGTTCAGCAAGAAAAGGAGTAGTTTGAAGAAAAACAATCCTATATAGTCTGCTATTCCTGCCAAAAACTTACTAATAAAAACTAGCAAACAATTTCTAAGAACTAATTAAAACGAGGTGGATTAGACAATCAAGGAAGTCACAAAAAATAAAACAAACTATAATGGAAAACCCAAAATTGTTATAAAACTGTTCTGCACATGCATTCGGATCTGTGATAAATAGATACGTTTGTTTTTGTTTTTATGAATATTTTTAGCCTTTCGAACTGATGTGAAATAGATTTTTTTTTCCTCACACAGGCTGTTTTCATCAGCTGTGGGCAGATTACGATACGCCACAGTCAGTCGGATGTTCAGCAATGTTGAGTATGCATTACCCAATGGAGGCATAATCAAAATACTTACATTGTTTTTATTTCTGCACCTAAAAATCAACCAAAGTATGAAAAAAACACTAAAATTACTACCATAACCAATACAACCAAAACGGTATTTAACTAATAAAAACTAATTTAAACTGGTAAACACACTCTAAAAGCTAAATTAAAAATAAAAACTAATTTAAACTGGTAAACACACTCTAAAAGCTAAATTAAAAATAAAAACTAATTTAAACTGGTAAACACACTCTAAAAGCTAAATTAAAAATAAAAACTAATTTAAACTGGTAAACACACTCTAAAAGCTAAATTAAAAATAAAAACTAATTTAAACTGGTAAACAAACTCTAAAAGCTAAATTAAAACTGAGTTAGACAAGTCAGTTTGTTTCTCTAACTTGTATTTTAGCCCCGTTCACGTCCAGAGAGGCAATCTGTTCTCATTCCCCCCGTTTTGTTTGCCGTTTTCAGAGCGGACACTCGCAGGGATTAACGGCGGTTCCCAGGAGCCGCTGTGGCTCCTCGTTTTGTTCCGAGTGCCGATTTAAGCCGACGGCTTCGAGCGCAGATTAAACTCCCGCCTCAAATCAGACACCGGTCCCCTCATAAATCCTGTCAAGTATCAGAATCAATGGGAGTCCTGGAGATGGCCGAGGTGTGTCCTAATCACGCTAATGAGTGAAAGATCCTCCTCCTGCTCCGGTTTACTGGAGGAAGCGCCGACAGAGGCTCCTGTCTGCAGCGGGAAGCTGATTGCTTCATCAGTGTGGGGATTAGTTTGAGGAGACAGGATGGGAAATGTTTTACTGTTGTGGGATTAAAGCCAACACTCTGATAAAACCAGCATCGCCCTTAAATAAACTTCTTTTAACAATAGGTTTACACAGCAGAACATTATTTTGCAGGATGAAGGTTTTCACAGGAGGTCTTCCTCAGCTTGGTGGTGATAGAGGTCATGAAACGGCAGCAGAAGCATCCAGACATGCTAACGGAAGCTAAGCTAAAGGACTTAGCAGAACTTTCTCTCTCACAGAGAGACTGAGTTTATTTATAGCAGGATTTAATCTGACTGGATTTAATCTGACCGAATTTAATCAGACTGCATTCAATCTGACTGCATTCAATCTGACTGGATTCAATCGGACTGGATTCAATCGGACTGGATTCAATCGGACTGGATTCAATCGGACTGGATTCAATCGGACTGGATTCAATCGGACTGGATTCAATCTCTCTGGATTTAATTTGACTGGATTTAATTTGACTGGATTTAATTTGACTGGATTCAACCTGGCTGGATTCAACCTGGCTGGATTCAACCTGGCTGGATTCAACCTGGCTGGATTCAGTCTGGCTGGATTCAGTCTGGCTGGATTCAGTCTGGCTGGATTCAGTCTGGCTGGATTCAGTCTGGCTGGATTCAGTCTGGCTGGATTCAGTCTGGCTGGATTCAGTCTGGCTGGATTTAATTTGACTGGATTTAATTTGACTGGATTCAACCTGGCTGGATTTAATCTGACTGGATTCAATTTGACTGGATTCAATCTGACTGGATTCAACCTGACTGGATTTAATTTGACTGGATTCAACCTGACTGGATTTAATTTGATTGGATTCAACCTGGCTGGATTTAATCTGGCTAGATTCAACTTGACTGGATTTAATTTGATTGGATTCAACCTGGCTGGATTTAATCTGGCTAGATTCAATCTGGCTGGATTCAATCTGACTGGATTCAACTTGACTGGATTCAACCTGACTGGATTCAACCTGACTGGATTTAATCTGGCTGGATTTAATCTGGCTGGATTCAGTCTGGCTGGATTCAGTCTGGCTGGATTCAGTCTGGCTGGATTCAGTCTGGCTGGATTCAACCTGGCTGGATTCAACCTGGCTGGATTCAACCTGGCTGGATTCAACCTGGCTGGATTCAGTCTGGCTGGATTCAAGGCGTCCATCATTGTCCGTTCTCTCCTCCTTCCTTGTGTCCTACCACACTCCTTTCCTTATCCGTCCTTCTTTCCTTTCTGTCCTTACTTCCTTCCTTACTTACTTCCTCACCTCACCCTCTTCCTTACCTTCTTCCTTGCCTTAAAACAAAGGATCTGGGGCAAAAACTTGGCATCTTGTGGTCAGTTTAGTGGCAACCAGAAAATGATTGATTATAGATTTTCCACGTAGATAATTATCCAGAAAATCTGCAAAGGTTATTTGAGGAGACTGAAGCGTTTATTTGAATATAAATATGTTTAAATATAGACATAAATCTGGTAACTCGCTGCATATGCCAGTTGTCGGCTGTTATTTCCTGTAAACATCTGATGTAATTACCCAGATACATGTGTCGTGTTCTCCTCCTCGTTCTGAACTCTTTCTCCTCCATTGTTGCCGTGTCTTACATCAGATCCATGCGAACCGTGCCAGTTGGATCTAAACGCGTTTTTACTCACTTCTGCCTTCAGGTCAAACCAAATCCCACCATTAAATCTTCCGTCCTTTGCTTTTTGTTTTTCCCGAAGGCCCTGAAGGACTCGGCTTCAGCATAACGTCGCGTGACGTCCCCATCGGCGGCTCCGCTCCGATCTACGTCAAGAACATCCTTCCCCGGGGGGCCGCCATCCAAGATGGCCGCCTTAAGGCAGGAGACCGGCTGCTGGAGGTGAGACGTTCTCTGGGTTTAAACGTGATGAGAGTTTCAGTCAAACCTGCCTGCCAACTGTTTTGTTAATTAAAGCTCCTGGTTTTGATGTGGAAATTCTGCGTCTTGTTCAGAAATCAAAGCGTTTTCCCAAACTCTCGTGCTGCAGTGAGAGAACGGCGTCTAAAGTTGCATCATCCCTCTTTGCAAGTAATTTGCATAACAGATTATCGCACCGCGAGGCTCAGACGTTCTGGCTCAAATCAGAAACTCAGCGGTGAATCTCAATGTAATTATGTAAAAACTGACTAAATCTGTTTGGAAGACACTTTGTGGATTAAGTTTAAGAAAAGCAGACGCATCTGCTTGTGTTTAGTTTGTAATCCTCCTTTAGTAGAATATTTTCAGTCTGTTTTCGGTTCCTCCTCTCGACCAAAATCACTTCTGATTGGTCAACTGACCAGTTTCTAAACTGATAGATTTCTTATTGATTTTCTGCTCAACTTTCTGACAATCGTCTTTATGAGGTTTGATGGGATGGTTGACAAAACCGACAGATTAATTTACTTTAAGTTCGCATCTACCAAAGATCCGACCATCCACCCAACGTTTCAATAATTGATCTCGTTATCGATCCATCCATTCATTCGTCAGGCCTTGTGTTTATCTAATCATTTCTGTCTTCATCCGTCAAATCATCCATCCAATATGCTGTTCATCCAATCAT
Source organism: Poecilia mexicana (assembly GCF_051168715.1). Taxonomy (NCBI): domain Eukaryota; kingdom Metazoa; phylum Chordata; class Actinopteri; order Cyprinodontiformes; family Poeciliidae; genus Poecilia; species Poecilia mexicana. The sequence continues at coordinate 5,853,204 of NW_028263386.1, read as the reverse complement.
CAGTCCGTCCATCCAGTCGTCCATCTGTCCATTTGTCTATCAGTCATTCATCCATCAGTCCATCACTCATTCATTTTCCCATTCATTTACTTTTCAAATTTTCAATCCTCCGTCCATTTAATCCACTCTTCACTTCCTTACATCACTAAAACAATATTTAGAAATTTAATAAAAACAACAAAGTCTAATGTGTTCAGTTCACAACCATGAACTTACATTGTTTGCAATGATTAAAATAAAGGTTAATCATTAAATCATTACAATTTCTGTACATCAGTTTAAACTTCAGTGGAGGAATCTAAGTTTTCCTCTGTGATGACGACATGTTTGCGTTTTGTCTGTACTGACACAATGTTTGCGGTTTCTTTGTGATGACGCCATGTTTGCGTGTTCCCTGTGATGACGCCATGTTTGCGTGTTCCCTGTGATGACGCCATGTTTGCGTGTTCCCTGTGATGACGCCATGTTTGCGTGTTCCCTGTGATGACGCCATGTTTGCGTTTTGTCTGTACTGACACCATGTTTGCGGTTTGTCTGTACTGACACCATGTTTGCGGTTTCTTTGTGATGACGCCATCTTTGCGTTTTGTCTGTGATGACGCCATCTTTGCGTGTTCCCTGTGATGACGCCATGTTTGCGTGTTCTCTGTGATGATGCCATGTTTGCGTGTTCCCTGTGATGACGCCATGTTTGCGTGTTCCCTGTGATGACGCCATGTTTGCGTTTTGTCTGTACTGACACCATGTTTGCGGTTTGTCTGTACTGACACCATGTTTGCGGTTTCTTTGTGATGACGCCATCTTTGCGTTTTGTCTGTGATGACACCATGTTTGCGGTTTCTTTGTGATGACGCCATCTTTGCGTTTTGTCTGTGATGACGCCATGTTTGCGTGTTCCCTGTGATGACGCCATGTTTGCGTGTTCTCTGTGATGATGCCATGTTTGCGTGTTCCCTGTGATGACGCCATGTTTGCGTGTTCTCTGTGATGACGCCATGTTTGCGTTTTGTCTGTGATGACGCCATGTTTGCGTTTTGTCTGTGATGACGCCATGTTTGCGTGTTCCCTGTGATGACGCCATGTTTGCGGTTTCTTTGTGATGACGCCATGTTTGCGTTTTGTCTGTACTGACACCATGTTTGCGGTTTCTTTGTGATGACGCCATGTTTGCGTGTTCCCTGTGATGACGCCATGTTTGCGTGTTCTCTGTGATGATGCCATGTTTGCGTGTTCCCTGTGATGACGCCATGTTTGCGGTTTCTTTGTGATGACGCCATGTTTGCGTTTTGTCTGTACTGACACCATGTTTGCGGTTTCTTTGTGATGACGCCATGTTTGCGTTTTGTCTGTGATGACGCCATGTTTGCGTGTTCCCTGTGATGACGCCATGTTTGCGTGTTCTCTGTGATGATGCCATGTTTGCGTGTTCTCTGTGATAATGCCATGTTTGCGTTTTGTCTGTGATGACGCCATGTTTGCGGTTTCTTTGTGATGACGCCATGTTTGCGTGTTCCCTGTGATGACGCCATGTTTGCGTGTTCCCTGTGATGACGCCATGTTTGCGTGTTCCCTGTGATGACGCCATGTTTGCGTGTTCCCTGTGATGACGCCATTTTTGCGTGTTCTCTGTGATGACGCCATGTTTGCGTTTTGTCTGTACTGACACCATGTTTGCGTTTTGTCTGTACTGACACCATGTTTGCGGTGTCTTTGTGATGACGCCATGTTTGCGTGTTCCCTGTGATGACGCCATGTTTGCGTGTTCCCTGTGATGACGCCATGTTTGCGTGTTCTCTGTGATGATGCCATGTTTGCGTGTTCCCTGTGATGACGCCATGTTTGCGGTTTCTTTGTGATGACGCCATGTTTGCGTTTTGTCTGTACTGACACCATGTTTGCGGTTTCTTTGTGATGACGCCATGTTTGCGTTTTGTCTGTGATGACGCCATGTTTGCGTGTTCCCTGTGATGACGCCATGTTTGCGTGTTCTCTGTGATGACGCCATGTTTGCGTGTTCTCTGTGATAACGCCATGTTTGCGTTTTGTCTGTGATGACGCCATGTTTGCGGTTTCTTTGTGATGACGCCATGTTTGCGTTTTGTCTGTGATGACGCCATGTTTGCGTGTTCCCTGTGATGACGCCATGTTTGCGTGTTCCCTGTGATGACGCCATGTTTGCGTGTTCTCTGTGATGACGCCATGTTTGCGTGTTCTCTGTGATAACGCCATGTTTGCGTTTTGTCTGTGATGACGCCATGTTTGCGTGTTCCCTGTGATGACGCCATGTTTGCGTGTTCTCTGTGATAACGCCATGTTTGCGTTTTGTCTGTGATGACGCCATGTTTGCGTGTTCCCTGTGATGACGCCATGTTTGCGTGTTCTCTGACGCCATGTTTGCGTTTCCTCTCTGACGCCATGTTTGCGTTTTGTCTGTGATGACGCCATGTTTGCGTTTTCTCTGACGCCATGTTTGCGTTTCCTCTCTGATGACGGAATGTTTGCGTTTCCTGTCTGATGACGCCATGTTTGCGTTTCCTCTCTGACGCCATGTTTGCGTTTTGTCTGTGATGACGCCATGTTTGCATTTTCTCTGACGCCATGTTTGCGTTTCCTCTCTGATGACGGAATGTTTGCGTTTTCTCTGACGCCATGTTTGCGTTTTCTCTGACGCCATGTTTGCGTTTTCTCTGACGCCATGTTTGCGTTTTCTCTGAGGCCATGTTTGCGTTTTCTCTGACGCCATGTTTGCGTTTTCTCTGACGCCATGTTTGCGTTTTCTCTGACGCCATGTTTGCGTTTTCTCTGAGGCCATGTTTGCGTTTTCTCTGACGCCATGTTTGCGTTTTCTCTGACGCCATGTTTGCGTTTTCTCTGACGCCATGTTTGCGTTTTCTCTGACGCCATGTTTGCGTGTTCCCTGTGATGAAGCCATGTTTGCGTGTTCCCTGTGATGACGCCATGTTTGCGTGTTCTCTGTGATGATGCCATGTTTGCGTGTTCCCTGTGATGACGCCATGTTTGCGGTTTCTTTGTGATGACGCCATGTTTGCGTTTTGTCTGTACTGACACCATGTTTGCGGTTTCTTTGTGATGACGCCATGTTTGCGTTTTGTCTGTGATGACGCCATGTTTGCGTGTTCCCTGTGATGACGCCATGTTTGCGTGTTCTCTGTGATGACGCCATGTTTGCGTGTTCTCTGTGATAACGCCATGTTTGCGTTTTGTCTGTGATGACGCCATGTTTGCGTTTTGTCTGTGATGACGCCATGTTTGCGGTTTCTTTGTGATGACGCCATGTTTGCGGTTTCTTTGTGATGACGCCATGTTTGCGTTTTGTCTGTGATGACGCCATGTTTGCGTGTTCCCTGTGATGACGCCATGTTTGCGTGTTCCCTGTGATGACGCCATGTTTGCGTGTTCTCTGTGATGACGCCATGTTTGCGTGTTCTCTGTGATAACGCCATGTTTGCGTTTTGTCTGTGATGACGCCATGTTTGCGTGTTCCCTGTGATGACGCCATGTTTGCGTGTTCTCTGTGATAACGCCATGTTTGCGTTTTGTCTGTGATGACGCCATGTTTGCGTGTTCCCTGTGATGACGCCATGTTTGCGTGTTCTCTGACGCCATGTTTGCGTTTCCTCTCTGACGCCATGTTTGCGTTTTGTCTGTGATGACGCCATGTTTGCGTTTTCTCTGACGCCATGTTTGCGTTTCCTCTCTGATGACGGAATGTTTGCGTTTCCTGTCTGATGACGCCATGTTTGCGTTTCCTCTCTGACGCCATGTTTGCGTTTTGTCTGTGATGACGCCATGTTTGCATTTTCTCTGACGCCATGTTTGCGTTTCCTCTCTGATGACGGAATGTTTGCGTTTCCTGTCTGACGCCATGTTTGCGTTTTCTCTGACGCCATGTTTGCGTTTTCTCTGACGCCATGTTTGCGTTTCCTCTCTGATGACGGAATGTTTGCGTTTCCTGTCTGATGACGCCATGTTTGCGTTTTCTCTGACGCCATGTTTGCGTTTTCTCTGAGGCCATGTTTGCGTTTTCTCTGACGCCATGTTTGCGTTTTCTCTGACGCCATGTTTGCGTTTTCTCTGATGCCATGTTTGCGTTTTCTCTGACGCCATGTTTGCGTTTTCTCTGACGCCATGTTTGCGTTTTCTCTGACGCCATGTTTGCGTTTTCTCTGACGCCATGTTTGCGTTTTCTCTGACGCCATGTTTGCGTTTTCTCTGACGCCATGTTTGCGTTTCCTCTCTGACGCCATGTTTGCGTTTTCTCTGACGCCATGTCTGCGTTTCCTCTCTGATGACGCCATGTTTGCTCCGGTCCAGGTGAACGGCGTGGACCTGAACGGCCGGACGCAGGAGGAGGTCGTCTCGTTGCTCAGGAACACTCCGATGGGCGGTGCGGTGGGGCTGCTGGTTCTACGCCAGGAAGACGCTTTCCCACCCAGAGAAGTCGTAAGTCTCCGCCTCCGCTGCTGCTCTTCATCCCTTCATCTTCCTCTGTGTGTTTTCTCGCAGTGAGCTGTCACAACTTTTCACTTCGCTCCGTCTGAGCGTGCAGATCGATTTTCCCGCCCTGTCGCTGCTCTCCTCTGTTATCAGGAGGCAAACCCGCAGAGATCTCGCTCTTTATCTTTATCTCTCCTGCTTATTCCCCTCTGCATCTCTTCACTTCCGCCTCCATCTGTGTGTTTTACCTCAGAGCTGACTCTCAGATTGATGGATGTGGGAACAAGCAGACAGACGCAGGCCAGGTTGCAAGAAGGGAGGGAATAAACAAACTGGGCTTGAATATCAATCAGGCGCCATCCTCACATCTCACTGCCGACAAACGGAGACGGAAATCTTTATGATTGAAACGTGTCTGGAGTTTCTAAACGTTGAACTTGAAGATTTATCCAGGTCTAAATACAGATAGACTTGAAAACAAAGCTTTTAAATCCAAATATGCCAATTTTTGCAGCTTTTTGAAACTTATTCAGGACTAAAGAATGCATCCTATTTCTTATATTCATCTGTTTTGTTCCCTTTTCCAGAGTAAAATTGTCAAACATCCTCTAACTTTAAAGCTGCAGTATTTAACTTTTATAAAAAAAAAAATTTTATTTAAATATTTATTAACTTTCACTCTGGTATGACTGTGCAAAATGAGACAATTTCAAAAAATCAATCTACATCGAGCTTCTATTGCTGTCTACAAAAATGTGACCAAAATCAACCAATCAAAGCCAGTAGGAGGGTCAGAGCGTTGTCAATCAAGCTCATGTACTCTGTTCAATGTATTAACAGCAAAGAAACAACTTATTGTTGCAGGAAAACTATTTATCCTCTGTTATGCCTGGCTACGTTAACTAGCCTGAATATCCATAACCGGCTATACTAGATTGAGGATGATTGATGGCGCTAAGCCCCGCCTCCTGGCTCTGATTGATTGATTCTAGTTACCACTGGGAGAAGGCAGGGGAGCTTGATTTTTTTTTTTTCAGTTTATCTGTCTCATATTAACCTGTCATAACATGGAAACAGTTTCAACAAATATGAACAAATCTTCTGTTTTTATTAAAGTTGCATACTGCAGCTTTAACTGAAGTGTAAAAATCAATAAGTTTGAATTTTTTTGGGGTTTTTTTAACATGTAGTGACTCAAAAATATCTTTATAGTGTGTTAAAACTTTAACCTGCACTAAACTCTGAATGTCCGTTATCAAGCAGCAGCAGTTTTAAATGAAAAAAATTCAGTTAAATTCCATAATATTTCATTTATCTCAAAGGGAAATTAAATGTTTTCCTCAGTGATATCCTGTAAGTATCTTCAGAGAGTCGTTGTGGATGGTGATTCTGTGGGCAGTGAGAATGTATTTTCACATTTTTGAAAGTAAACTTGAACTTTGAACTTGATCTCCAGTAGCAGTGAGTGCTGCAACTAATCTGAAGAAGCCTCTGACTGAAGACTGTTGCTGTAAGACAGTTTTGTTACTATTATGACAGGTTAAGAGATCAAAACCGGAGCAGCAGAGACACCTTCGGTTGTTAGCTAGCTCTGCTAATCCACCTCATTTGCTTTTGCTGCTCCACTTTAAATCTCCGCCTGGCTGTGTGGTTGCAGAGATGTTGAAGTAGGGGATACAATCCTTATACTGATTGATGGAAACAATGGTTTAAGCTTCCTCTGTTCTCTTTGGGGTCAAAGGTCAGGTATTATTCCATGCTTCCATTTCAAAACCAGTTTGATGGACATTTTGAATCATTGACACAATTTTATGCAAATTCCAACTGTCTGCTGATTTGAGGTCAAGTTGAAAAATTTGGAGGTATTACTTCTTCATGACTTCTTCACACTGACAGAAACAATCCCTCTGCATGATTCTGCCACCACCATGCTTCACAGCTGATTCTGTAGTTGGCTAGAAGTGGCAACAAAACACTTAGATGAGTATATGCATACATATGAACCTCTGTGTATAAATTTCACCTGATGCAGACTATAGAAATATAATTATTTAATCTTTTTATCAGCAGAAAAAAGTTGAAGTGAATCAAAAATGATGCAATACTCATGGCCACGATGAGTGGATTTAAATTTCTGACTGTAAGTTGAATTTAAATGAATCAACAGGCACTCAGTCTTATAAATTACACCTAATGCAGAGTAATGAAAACATAAAATCAGCAGCTGTTACATTACTGCCACAGGTGGCACACAAGTCAGCGTTAAACCGTTTCTGCTGCTGGTATTTTAAAAGCTTGTATCACTGATATAAAATGTCATATTTCAAATTATTTTTATTATTTAGCTACTTCTTATTCTACTTTGGCACTATTACAAAAAATCCTGCATAAAATGACTGAATTTGATCAGGCGGAGTTGAAAACATTCCCTAACTCTGAGGTTTTTATCTAAAATCCTGCACTGATTTATTTTTTAACAATTTAGTCCAACTTCACTGTATTTATCATTGCATAACAAATGGATTGCATAATAAAATCAGGCAACAAAACAAACTGTAAAACAAAAACAATCCAAGTCTTTGTATCAGCTGCTTGGAGACGGATGGGAACTGGATCTGGCAACCCGATCCTCTGAGTCTGTGTGTGGGCGTCATAGCTGCCAGGAATGCCTCGCTGTATTTTCTTCTTTTATAGTTTAGCTGAAACAAATCCGTTCCCACCAAACAAAATAAACCTTTTTTTTTTGTCTGTGAAGCAGGAAAAAAAAGTCTTGGTTGTTTGATGCTTTGTCAAGAAAAGAACAGCATGAACGGCGTTTTGTTTGGAGGATAATTGCTGTGAGCTGCTCCGTGTCGTTTTCATCAGGTTCATGCATTTAATCTGTAAAACAATACTACAAATAAAAAATGCTAAATAAAATAAGGCAGCAATAAAAATACATTTTCAAAGATATTTAATATCTGGTGTGAGCTGCAGACATGGTCGCAGTTTCACGTCAGAACCTTTGTGTTGTGTTTCTGGTACGCCTGTAAATCTGTCGCACAGGCTACATCCGCTAACGACAACGATGAACAATGTAGCCAAATCTCTTGGATCACTGAGGGTTAATTTTGCTTTAAAACAAAAATCTGATTGGTCGCTGGAAAGGTTTATGTTCAAGTTGTTAGCGAAGCTATTCGAGCCTAAAAGTAGCATCTTAGTGCTAAACATGCTGAGCTGCTAACGCTAATGTTAAAGAAGCTCCATGTATACTCATGGGTTCCTGAAACACTGAAAAGCTGAAATCTGATGGTTGAAAAACCTAAATAACAGATTAAAACAACAAATATCTCATTTGGAGAGCAAATATGTCTGTTTATTCAAAATTTAGCATAAAAAAGGGTTTCTCAATTGAAAATATTGCTTATTTTGCCATTTTTTAAAAATTGAAATGCAGTAATTTTATTAATAATTCATCAGATAAAATTAGGTCAGTTTTACTGTGCATCATGGCTTTACAATCTAATGTGGTTCAGATGCTAGAAAAAAGAAGCATTAAACTTCATGTTGTTTTTTTATCCTTTATAAATAAAATAAATGTATCTATTCAGGATTGGTTTTAGATTTTGTTCTAGAAAATCCCTTAAAAGCAGTGAAATGGCAACCTTTACATTTGCAGCTAACTTTTTTTGTTGTCTTTTTGGAGGCGCTCGTGTTGCCCTCTGCCGGTGTAGCACCCTGGGCGGAGAGCCGTACCTCTCTTCCATCATAACTAATGATTATTTCTATTAGGTAGTTAAAAAGTCGAGGTTGATTTGTGAAACTGTCGGCTGAGGTTCATCGTTTCTCCGTTTCATGTTTCCATCTTCCTCCATCTGCAGAAACTCACACCATCAAATTTGAACAGTTTCAGTTCGTGAATATCTGTTGCTTGACTCCTTTGGTTCTTCTGCCTCCTCTCCCCATTTCCCTCCACGTTTTTTAGAGCCCTGAACCCCAGAAGCACTCCCACAGAGACCTGGTAAGACCCGACACCAGCCAACACTTTTCTGCTCCTTTATTTATCCGCAACATCTCTTTGCATAAATGTTCTTTATTTCTTTTGGGAGGAACAGTAAACCTTATCACCCATTTGGGATCAAAACATTAGATTTTGCATGCATTCAGTCCGTAAATCTGATTTTAATCTCTTCCTGAAGTTGCTTTGTCAAACCACAGTTTAATGGCTGTTTTGCAGGATAATTTGCTTCTTAACTCCCCTTCGAGCGAAACACAGAAAAGCTTTTTCTTGTCTGCCTGCGATAACATCAACCTGACCTTCTTCTCTCTGAGCTGGAAAATATTTTGCTGTGATGTTAAAGTACGTCAAACTAAAAATGTTAAAAAATCCGCCTGAACCTTAAATTGTTGACTTTTCCAAGGAGCTGTCTCTAATAGAATTAATTTATTACTAATCAAACTGATATCTGTTCACTTCTGATTCACATAATGACTAACGATCAATACTAACTTTTTTTCTATTTTATTTTGAAGAGGAAATTTAATGGCTATGGGATTAATGTTTGAATTACAAATTAAAATCCAAGAATTATCTTTAGAGGATTTAAAAAGTCTAGATGCTAAGAATGATGGGACACTTGGTAATGCTTAGACATGTGAATTCTCCTTAAAGCAATATTTGATACTAAACGTACCTACGTATGAAGTACATGAATGTTAATCTTCTTGCCTTGTAAAAACTATTCGCTTCAAATCTGCGAACACACTGAGATCTTTACTGTTTTCTTTCCTCATCAAACGTTAAACAATGAAATGATAACCTATGACCAGTTTTACAATAAAATGAACTAAATAAAAGCTGTCAGTCGTCATGGCGGAGTGGCCCGCTTTCTCACATTCAAAGGGTGAAGAGAGGGAAACATGGACACTAAAGAGATGAAGGTAAAAACCTTTTGAGATTCATCCAGATCTCAAAAGGTTTAACAAAACTCTGCGACCTAAAAGACAAAACCTTTGTGATGAGATGAGGGTCTGGACCAAAGTTATTTTAAGGTTTTCTGTTCTGAAGGGAAAACCTCTGAAGTTGAAATCCAACAAAAACAGGCGTTGCTACGAGTTATTAGAACCACTGCTGACATAAATCAGGACTCCAAACAACATGCAGCCTGACGGGCAGAACAGGATCTCACAGAATCTCAATTATATCTTCTTTTCCAACATTATTCTGAAACCGTTGTCATTGAATCGGCCATTAAAAGCTCATCTCCTTCTTTGGGGCTTGTGTTTGAAAGCCCTTCAGTTTTCCATAATTCTCAATTTGCATCCAGTTTTGTAATTAAACATCTGGCTTTACCTTCAGGTTGCATCTGGCCGACTGCAGGTAATTGGTTATGTTCTGCGAGCCGCATTACGAGTTTAATCGGCCAGTTAATTTGATTGGCGGTTGTGTCGGCCAGCTGTGTGGATGATGCTCGTCATGACGAGGTGTTATGGCGGGACATTCATGGTTGCCGTGACGGCAGCTGGTGTTCAGACATGGTGACATATATCAGCGGCGTTGAAATGAATGCAGACAAACACACCGGCAATTATTACATCACTGAGCGTCGTTTTTTATGGCGACTGTGACGTTAGACAGTCAGAAATTAATTTGGCTCGTTGGAGGGGAAAAAATGGAGGCTCCTTTCAGTCAGTATATTATCAATATTTAGTTGGCAAGCTAAATATTTTGCTGCAAAATATTTGGTTATCAAGCTAAGTATTTAGCTTCAAGCTAAATGGAGAAGCAGCATTCAGCTTCTTTGCACCACAAATCTGGGACAAACTTCCAGAAAACTGCAAAGCAGCCGAAACCCTGAATTCCTGTAAGTCTAGACTACAACTCAGCTGCTTAGAGTCACTTTTGAAACCTAATCATGAAACATTAATCAATAATCTGATGTGCAAAGTGTAATGTTGGCTGTGTTTTCTATAACTGTGTGTTTTTGATGTAAACCACTTTGAAATGCCTTGTTGCTGAAAGCTGCTTATACACATGAAATCTGATTGATTAGCTAGCATCTAAATATTTTTTGAAGCAACATATTTAGCTCCAAATTATTTATTTAGCAAACTAGATATTTAGCCAGCTAAACATTTATTTTGAAGCTAAACACTAAGCTTCAAACTAAATTTTTAGATACCAAGATAAATCTGTAGCGTCAAGCTATATATTTAGTTAGCAAGCTACATATTTATCTGAAGCTAAGTTGTTTTAGTTTGCAAACTAAAAATTCCTCTTGAAGCTAAATCCTTAGCTTGCTAACTAAATATTTAGTTCTGGGTTTCAGTGTTGCACTGAGTCCATGTTGGTCACCATTAGCTGTGGAACTGCTGCAGCTGTTAGAAATGATCAGAAATGAGATGTTGATTTGCTTTTCTCCTAAAACTTGTTGGTAATGTCACAGGAAGCCTTTCTTGGTTCCCACTCAGGGTGAATCTGTCAGGTCTTGGTTGTTGTTGATAATCAGTGCAGTCATGTGAGGAAAAGCCAAGCAGATAAAGCCGCTGCTCCACGGCGGGCCGCCTCCTCCTGCCCCCATCCGTCTCTTCTTACCCCCGAACCTCCAGATGAGTCTGTTTGCTCCGCTCCGTTCCCGGAACATCAGCCGCCATAATGGATTCAGCGCCTTTCAGATGTTATCTGCTGTCAGGCACCTCATTTTAAACATGCTGCTGCCCATAAAGCCGCGCGCGGTGATGCTGTGAGGTTTTATGGACTCTGAGCCGAGCCGACCGGCCCGTTAATGGACGCCCATTTCAATAAATGGAAGCGTTTCCAGTAGAGAAGGTCAGATTTCTGACTGTAATCATGATTATCTAATTAATATTATTATTTATTAGTACTGCATTGTCTAAAAAAGTTTTTTTGCAAGATTACTTGGTTAATTTAAAAGATTTTCTTTATTTTACACAAATACATTTAAAACGGATACATTGAACATTTATTTTTTAAATATTTAAAAAGGCAAAAATTGGAATATTTAGATTTTGTTTTAACTTAAATGACTTATTTTTAAAAATATTTTTAGATATCTTTTTGCACATATCAGATAATAATAAAATGTTCATATTAAGTTTTTATTTAAAAAAATACCTTGAGTTTTGTTTAATCTTTCATTTAGTTTTGCAACTTAATCTGTATCATTTTTAGTTTGTATTTTATTTTATTTTTTAATATTTTAATTATGTATATTCTCCATCTTAGCTTTTTGTCATTTTTTACCCTTTTTGTTTAAAAAGACAAAAATCTGCAAACTTAGCGTTGAGAGAAAACTTTAATTTTTCATTTTGTGTTTTATTTTTTAGTACAATGAAATGACACTTTTTCTACTTACTTTTTGGCATTTTTATTGATTTTTTAAAATAACCTTTAAATATGCATTAATTACATATTTTTTCAGTTTTTCTTTTTTTTTAACTCGGTTGCATAAATTTTATTTACTTATGTTTTGATTATTCCATTGTACCAATGTCAATGTAATAACTACATTAATAGTCAATGCAGTTATTACACTGACTATTAATATGTTTTATTTTGTAAGTTGTATGGTTGCCATCAGAATTGCTCCATTATTATATGAATATTCCATAAATATTTTATGTAGCGCTGACATTAATTCAGTGTGCTGCATGCAGATGGATGTCTGGACGCCTTCCCAGGGCTGCAGCTGGGATTTTTTTAGATTAGCATCTTTCTGCTGAAGGTTTTCACATCAGACATGATGCAACTGAAGTGGAAAAAATTACTGAGATTTCTCCAGAGACTGAAACTGGAGCCACATTCCTGCCCTAACTTTGTGTGACACTTTTTAAATATAATTTCCAGCCTTGTGTTTGTTTTTTTTAGTGATCTGTTGCTAAACTTTTGCTGATTGAAGTAACTTCTGCATGGCAACACTGAGCCCATTATTCTGTATAAGAAAATTAGCTAATTTGTGCGGCTGCAACAAAAGGCTAGGAGTGATTTTAGCGATCCATTGCTTCACCAATGGTCTGTAAAAACAAAACACTTAGCTGGATATTCTCCTGTCTCTTCCTCATCAGCTCTTGCATCTCTTTCTTCCTCCTCTGCGCCGTCTCGTTGTGTCAGTGAGGCTCTTAAAAGCCACTCTTAAGACACAAATCCCCGTCCCCAGCACCTGGCTCCCACAATGCAGCTGATCAAAGGCATCCGTCTCCCCGTCCCCGCGCTCTGATAGTTCCATAATGGCTCCATAACATGAACATTCAGCCCTATTGTTTACGCCATTAGTCACACAGGCTTATGGAAAATTACTGCAATGCTGCGTTGAGAAGCCATCAAGAGGAGCAGCAGCAGTGCAGCATCAACACTGTGCCAAGACGCTGTCTGTCTCCTCGCGGCTCACAAAGCCGTCATGGAGCAATAATCTGTTGCAATGTGGAGAAATGACGAAGGGTTTTGTTGCTGGTAGCGATTGGCAAAGCGTTACACAGCAAAAATATGTCAATGTTTCTGATGGTTTGCAGTTTATTTAATGTATTTGTTCTTTTTCTGGTGATTTTCAGTTAAAATTCAAGGACTTTTATTGTCACATCATTTTCTCGTGGTACGAAATTCGAACTCAGGTCCCAGATCAAGAAGTAAATAAATAATGGGGTACTCGAGTGTCAAACTCGAGGCCCAGGGCCAAATCTGGCCCGCCGTAGCTTTTTATGTGGCCCTCTGCAAATTACATCAATAAGTCCCTCCTGTTTTTCATAAATCTCCAAAATTTGCACGAAAACTGAGTTTAAGTGACAAAGAAGCAACATTTGTTAGGTTTTCAGCTGCTGCAGTCCTCCTTCACACTGCACGGTGAAAAACCTGTTACCCTCCTCACCTGTGGGGGCACTACACCAAAAACCACTGAAGGAAACAACACAAAGAAGACACTGAGTTCAGTTCCCACTTCACAAAATGCAAACAAACATGGAGTCCAAGTTTAGTAGTTGTAGGATTTCTCTCTTGTCGTTGGTAAAAAACCATGAGTCGTTTCTCGCTACACTAGTGCGTCGTTTGTTTTGGTTGTATTTACCCATAATGCCATGCAATGTGGTCCACTTCCTGCTTTTGGAGCGGTCTCCGGTCTGCTTGGCGTTCACATATGCATTCAAACCGAACTTCAACTGAACCAGCACTGCAAAAACACAAAATCTTACCAAGTGTTTTAGTTTCTAAAATTTTGCTGTAATTTTTCAGCAAGAAATGCGTTCTGGTTTTTAGTCAATAATTCCTTAATATCAATGAAAAATTCTTGTTTTATTGGCAGATAATTTCACTTGTAACGTGGGAAAAATGTCTTGTGGCAAGTGAAATATTCTGCCAATGACGCCAATTTTAAGATATTACGTTGCCACAAGCTCCTATGTCTGGCTGAAAAGTTATTTGTAAGTTAGTATAAAATTATGAATATAATTATGAATACATAAAATTATGGCAGAAATCAGGGTAGTTTAAAACTTTTGTGAAGTTTTGCTAATAAAATTTGTCTTGATGAACCTCAAAATCAGCAAATTGAAGTTGATCTTCAGGAAGCAGCGAAGCATATGGAGTAAACCAAGTGTTTCAGCAGGTTGCGTAAGTTTTGGACGTGAGCAGAGATGCAGGAAAGTCGGAGGGAATCATGGAGTAAGTTTTTGTCACAGTGGAGCTGATGAATGGCTGCAGCTCTTTCAGAATCTCTGTGCTGCGTTGAGAGCTGCTGATGAGGCGAGTCGCTGAAAATGGAAAAACAGGAAAACGGAAAAACACAAAAACGGAAAAATGGAAAAACACAAAAACGGAAAAATGGAAAAACAGGAAAACGTAAAAACACAAAAATGGAAAAACACAAAAATGGAAAAACAGAAAAATGGAAAAACATAAAAACTGAAAAATGGAAAAACATAAAAACTGAAAAATGGAAAAACAGAAAAATGGAAAAACAAAAACGGAAAAACGGGTTTAGTGGTTCATTAAAGCGACACTTCAAGCTGTCAGTCGACCCAAACACACCCAACGCTAAGAGCTGTACGTCCGATTAGTCATCCATCCATCCATCCAACCGTCCATCCAACCCTGCCCTGTCTAAAGCCCTTATCTGTCATGATGAACTCAGTCCCATCCCGCCGCCGTCGCTCGGCGTTTGTGACGTTACAAACTGAGAAACTCTCTTCTGTCTCAGGCTGCAGCTCCATTTCTTGGCGCTCACATATGTGCAGCGTCTGGTAGCAGCTGCTAGTGTGATTCCTCCGATCGGATCGGGACACAAACGGGTTCTGGAGGTCGCCACGGAGACGGAGAGAGGGCGGCTGATTAGATGTGAGCATCAGATGGTTCCTCCTCCAAACGGCAGCTCGTCTTTTAGGAGCCATTTTAGTTTTTATTCAGTTTGTTCTCACAGGAAGGCAGGAAAAATATCAGCTGTGGGATTTGATTTGGGTTTTTTAAAGTCTGGTAAAGAAATTTGGGTTTGAGTATTTAGTCAACCGTTTGGAAGATATGTGCTTCCATCTTTTTATCCATCCATCCGTTTATCCATCCATCCATCCATCCATCCGTTTATCCATCCATCCATCCATCCATCCATCCATCCATCCTTCCTTCCATCCATCCATCCATCCATCCATCCATCCATCCATCCATCCATCCATCCATCCATCCATCCATCCATCCATCCATCCATCCATCCATCCCTCTCTCTCTCTCTCTGCAGGTGTTTTATCTGAAGTCTCTCTGGAAATATCTGCCATAAAGAAATCAACCTGGAAATTCTGAATATGTACAGAATTTTAAAATGAAAACATGAACCATGACACACACACACACACACACGCACACACACACACACACACACACACACACACACACACACAGCGGTCTTCCTCCCCTGCTGAGCCGCTCTCAGCCCAGTCGATCAAGCAGGTATTTGATATTCATGGTCTATCATCGCGGCGCATCGCAGCCGCTGGGAGAGACGGACAGCGGAAAGGAGGAACCAGAAACTGATGGACGGATTAAAACGAGAGGGCGGATTTATTTTCACTTAAAAGATGGAGGATCAAGCAAACACAACAGGTCGCACACGAACTTACGAAGCGCGTGTATCAAAATGGCGGCGGATAAACGCAGCAGCAGAATCGGAGGATGAGCATGTGGAGATGGATGCTACAGTCAGCAGCCAACAATGGCCGCCACGCTCCACTTCCCCTGACCAATTACACCCTTCACTGCCTCCTCTTCACCTCCATCACCGTCTCCTTCTGTCTCCTCCTTAGCAATCATCACCCACAACTTTCTGTTTTTAATTTCATTCTGGTAACTTTTCCAGAAGACATCAAATTGTCCGGGTTGTTTGAGTTTGCCGCCAAACTCTTAATCATTCCAGAGGGGAAAAAGTGGAGTTGTAGTTCTTAAAATGCAAACAGTAGTCATCTGTTGAATATAACAAAGATTTTCAGGGCGTAAGATGTCCATTAAAAGTTTGATTTACTTTTTTTTGTGAAGATGACGTATTATGAAATGGCCTAATGCAAGTAAATGAAATTTAACTGGTTTAAGAAACTTTAAAGATGGTGGCAGCCAATGGAGAAAACCATATTAAATCAGATCAATTAATCAGTTTATTCACTCAATTTAACAGATTCATCATTAATTTACAAACACAGATGCTTCTAAGCTTCACTGTCTAAGATAACAACCAAGGGATTCTCACGAACTAAAATCTGAACTCAAAATGACCAAATCCTGGTTTTAAACTGCAAACTAAAGCAACTGGTTTGATAAATATTGAGTCAGTAATCAATATATTTGGTGTAGGATTAAATTAGTGCTCACTTCTTTCTATTCCTTTTCACACAGAACAGTGGAAAACAAATTATTTAGTTTTTGTTAAGTATGCACGTGTTTTACTACTGATTGATTTTTTTTCTTGTTTTTAAAAGCCTGTTTGAAACAAATCAAAAACCAGTTTTATCATTAAATTATGAACACATTCTGAACAAAGCTTACAATGTGAAACAGAAGCAAAACCAATTTCAAAACATCGATTAACATCTTTTTATGAACTCACACAAACAAGAAAATCAATATTTCTCAAGAACAAAAATGTTAAAAATTGCAAACATAACTGTTTACACAAAAGTGGGAAAAATACAACAAATCACAAATATTACAAATATCCTTACAAAAACACTAGAGTTTAAAAAATTGTATTTCTTTTCCCCTATTCTGATCGGTTATTTTTTATATAATTTATTTTAGACAAATGACTCCCAAGTGATTTTTAAAGTGTAAAACTTTCTGTGTTTGTACTTTAATAATTTGAACTGATTGAACATAATCAGACCTTTGGATGTCATTTCTGCAATCATAGGTTTCGTTTTCCATTTTTAATTTTCACGACTTTAAGTTTTCTCTCTTAAATTAGTAAAATACAGATAACCGGAACAAAAGAGGAGAGCTAGTGATGAAAGTTGAGACGAGAACGTGAGCAGAAATGGTTTGGAAAAGAGTGAAGAAGTTAGGAAAGCGCCACAAAAGGAGACAGGTGAATAAAAAGACGGACGGCCGTGAAAGGAAAAGGTGGGACAAAGTAAAAGATTCAGACTGAAGGGATGCAGTGTCTCTCATTTTGTGTTCCACATGGATTCGTCCCTTTCTGGCGGCCCTTCATTCACACTCAGTCGCCCGCTCGCTCTGTCATTGTCACGCTCTCGCTCTCTCATTCTTTTCACCCGTTTCTTCTCGGCTTTTCACCCTCGCTGTGCTTGTCTCTGTCCTTCATCTCCTCAGCACATCACTGCTCTCTCTCCCCTCACCTTCATTCAGCCTCTTTGTGCCGTCGCGCCTCCCTCCAGCAGCTGTCTTTAATTTAATTTTACCTTGTCACATTTTGCTGCATTCCCTCTTTCCTGTCTTCATTGTTATTGTAAAATCCTTTGAAACGTTTAGAATGTGTGACCTAATGTACGTCTAAAGGGCTGAGATAAGAAATCTATTTTCATTTCCTTTGGCCACTTTTGGCTCAACAAAATGAAGGAATTTTAAATGGATATTATTTCTACCAAAACATTATCACTTACTATTTTCAATACCAGCAAATCCTGTTATTGAAAATTGTATATTTCTCTTTTTTTACTTTCACTGATCAAGTTAGCATTTTTTGTTTAAATTTGATTTGGGACAGAAAACCAACATATCTAAAATAAGACATCCTCACTAAGTCTATTGTATTATTTTAATAATCTATATCTACAAGTTATTAGATCTATATTTTGTGTAAATTTCAACTACAGACTGTCTATAAACTAAAATAAACTTGCTAGCTATAAGCTAACATTTAAGTCTCGCTTAAAAACTACCAGCCAAAAGCTAAATAACTACTGTATTTTCCGCACTATAAGGCGCACCTAAAAACCTTCAATTTCCTCAAAAGCCGACAGTGCGCCTTATAATCCAGTGCACCTTATATATGGACCAATATTGAGCCACAACAGGTCTAGCAACTACAGTAAGCAGCCGCCGACTTCATTTTCGCCCGTAGAAAAGCAGCGCGTCAGAACGTTGGTTTGTTAATAAAGTTTGACTGACCTATCTACCTACCGACGGTCTATAATCAGGTCGACTGCAGGTCATGTAGCACCACGTTCTCCACCAACATGCTGTGCGCGAACAGAGAAGGGTGACCATCGTCCGGCCACGCCCCGGCCCAGTCGCGGAAGGCTCTCTTCGTCAACCGGAGTCGGACTGTTTTGTTAACATACTTTATGTCAACAAAGTGGCTTTAGACATTCATCCTTTACTGCAGCTCCATCTAGTGGATGCATAACGTAACTCCAGCCTCTATTGTAATGTCTGTTCTATGCGCCTTATAATGCGGTGCTCCTTATATATGAAAAACATTTTAAAATAGGCCATTCATTGAAGGTGCGCCTTATAATCCAGTGTACCTTATAATATGGAAAATACAGTACTAATTTATGCATCTAAATTACATTTTTGTTTTCATTTTTATTTAGCCAGGATTAAACATTTCTTTTTACAAGAGCAACTTGGCCAACACAGCAGCACAATAAAAAATAACATTACGAAAGCCTACAATAAGCATATGCTATTGTAGCATATTGGTTTAAGAAACATTAAACATAGATATCTATAGAATGTCTATATTATATAGATGTATAGAATATATCTATATAGTAGATATATTCATGCTATCAACCAAATCATGCTGGTAAACTATAAACCAAAATCTATTAAGCTGTGGATGAAAACTACAAGCTGTCAGTGATCAACCCACCCACCCAAGCCAACAACTTGTAGTTTACAAGTTGTTGGCTTGTAAACTACAAGCCAACAACCAAGGGCCTCTTATAAACTACAAACTCGAACAGTAAACAACCAAATCTGTTGTTAGCTGCAAGCTAACGGCTAACAAACGTCATTATTTCAAACCAAAATTCAGAAGAGAGATGAACAACCTCAAGCTAACAGCTGAATTTCCACTTTACAGGATAAAAAAGTCAGTTTCTATTCCATTAAAAAAAATAAAAGAAAGACAGAGTTAGGCTTATAATTTACAGATCTTCTAATTAACTGAATCATGCTAACTACAAGAAGCAAAATAGTTGTGCTTCTAAACTAAGCCAATTAGCTAACATTTGTTGTAATATTGGTAAAACTAAAAATAGATTGTTTTTTATGAAGTCCTTTCTTGGCATTTCAGGCATTCCATACGGGACATAAGAATGCTAACTTTGTTACTCTAACCAGAAGATGGCATTTTTTGATAAGTATTCCAACAAAAAACACATCAATAGTTATCTTTATGTTTGTGGTAATAAATTGACATCTTGCATAATGTTCAAAAGACTGACTTTTGATTCATTTAGCAGGACGTTAGCATTAGCCGTCAGACAGAATTAGATTTTGTATGTTATAATTACTTTTAATCTGATTTCTTTCTCACTCAGTCAAATTGCAGTTAGACGGGTTTAATTATCCCATACTCACTTTTGTTAATTGTGCTAAAAAATAAATTGTTGGAATAATTTGAATATTAGAAAATAAATTCCTGCCTCCGATGTATTTATTTATTTTTTAATAATTGGTTTCTGCATTGTTTTTTTGTTTTTTAGAACATATAGCCAGGCTGACTGTGGTTTTTATGCTTCCTTGTTTTTCCCCTTTTCTTGTGTTCCCTCTCATTCATCTGAACTCCATCTTCATTTTGCCCCCCACCCCTCTTTGCCTCTTCTTCTCCGCCCTCCATTCCACAAAGAGTAATTCCATCTCTCTCCCAGCAAACAAAGGGGGCTAATGACATGCTGACACCGAGCCTGATGATTGAATTCATTAGGCGTGCACAATAATTGCCAGGCGGCAGCGTGCGCGCACCCTTCTTTTCACAGGACAGCTGTCAAATAACAAGCAAGAGAGAATGGCTTTTTATTGTTGCACTGGAAGAGAGAGTGAGAATGAATATAAGAAATGAAGTGAGAGAAGCACCTGTTGTAGAGGGAAGCGCGAGAAAGCTCTCAGCATGTCAATTAGGCTGATGTGTTAGTGCCGGGTTGCTGGGTGACATCAGGGCTCAGGTACAGATTTTACTATATTTCTCTCCTGCTACAATCTCTTCTTCCATTATATTTTCTATAAATATTATATTGCGAGTTATTTCCAAACTTGTAATCAAAGCTGCAACTATTTAGACACATATAGGTTTTGAAACGAGTGCAGTAGCAGAAGAAAACTTTACTGCACTGCACATAAATGCAGCACACTGCCTATTATAATTATAGCTCCCAGGAAGAACCTGTAAACTCTGAAATCAGGAAGAGATGTCAGTCAAGTGTGCCGCTGACTGTGGCGAACCAGACAGCATGATAAGTTCTGAGGGGAAGAAGTTATTTCTTTTTTCCCTGGACCGCAGGGCTGCGAGTTAGCTGCCAGCCACCAGGCCAATTCGTAAAGTAGATCTGTGCCATGTTTTCATGTGGATTCTCCTTCCCCTGACACTAGAAACTAGCTTATCATGCTGCTGGGCTGACTTTTATAACGCAGAGAAAATTGTGCCAGGCTTGACTAGGTAGGATCCCACTGAGACTTGATGCTAGCTAGCGTTTTTGTTTTTCTTTGTGGGTGGGTGTTTTCAGTTTGATGTTTGTTTTAAAAACACATAACACATGTAACTCTTGGCATGCATCTTAATCTGCTTTGCTTGGTTTTTGAGGTTGGAAAATAAACTAGAAGACAAGTAAGCAAACAATTAACTCTTGCAAAGTCAATGATGCTAGCTGTTAGCTTGTCTACGTTGCTAGTTAGGTGTTAGCCTCGTATATTACAATCATAGCTGTGTTGTTTGCTGTTAGTTTTTCTACTAAAAAACTAGCAGTCTTGTTAGCTAAATGTCAGTATTTAAGGTCTAAACTTACTTGGTAGTTTGGTTGAATAACTCAGTTGCTAGTTAGCTGTTAGCCTGGTGGTGAATAGGCTTGACTGAAATGAAAATTAGCTTGTTAATGCCTCATTTGTTTGTTTGCTTTTGATTGGGAAGTTTACACACAGCTGGGCTGTTAGTTAGCCGTTAGCTTTTTATTTTACACACCTATGTGTTTGCTTGGTAGCTTTATTTATTTATTTATTTTTTTATTAGCTTGGTAGTTTGAGCATCTATTTCCATTCTTTAACTCCACATACAAAAAAGGAGCCAAAATACGCCCACCAATATGATTTAATCATCAACAGAAAATCATGTTTTATGTAACTGAAACACTGTTTTGCACCTGCAGATGCTCCACAATAGAAAGGTCTCTAAATGTGCGAGTTTTAATGCACCGGTACTTGAGATTCATCTCCTGGGAAATGTTTGTGTACCTGCATAAGTAGGTGCACTACAGGTTTTATAAACAACTTTCTGGCAGAAACAATGCTCACAGTTTCTGCCACATTGACAGTAAAACACATTTTATAAACCTTTAGCAAACAATTAAATCAGAGGTGCCAAAAGTTTTTGTCATGAAGATCAAAATTGTTAAGTTGAAATCACTTCGGAGCCACAAAAATTATTTTAAAGGGGCAGTATTATCTGCTTTGCAGCAACATAATGCCATTTTATAGCACAATCAAGTAATTATATGATAATGACTTAAACATAATTTGACTTTGTAATGTAATGCCTTTAAATTGGGCCTGTCTCTTTAAGAAACTCCTGCTCTTCCTGACATTCTGCCTTCAGGAAATCATCGCAACGTAAATACTACAAATCATAACAAAAGTTTTGCACAATTGCATAAATGTAAGACAGTTTCAAACCTTATTTGTAGCTTATTTGCGTTTGAGTAAAAGTGGACCAATGGTTGAAGCACCAAACAAAGACAAATACAGAAACATCAAGTATTGGGAATATATTTTTGTACCTCATTTTTTTTAAACTGTTAAAAAAAAATTTCTTACAAGATCGAAAAATGTCGGGGCGACCGCACAAAATCCTTCAGAGGGCCGTAAATGGCCCACGGACCGCACTTTGACCATCCCCGAGTTAAATATCTGGATGTTTGTTCCTGTTGTAGAAAACGGAGGAGGATGAACTGGTCCTGACTCCCGACGGGACCAGAGAGTTCCTGACCTTCGAGATCCCGCTCAGCGACTCGGGTTCTGCAGGTTTGGGCGTCAGCGTGAAAGGCAACCGCTCCAAGGAAAACCATGCAGACCTCGGCATATTTGTCAAATCAATCATAAACGGTGGAGCAGCCTGCAAGGTACTGAGCATCCTGTTGTTTAGAGCAGAAAGGAGAAGTTTCCTATTGATACGCTGCAAACATGCAAAATCACCAAGTATTTGTAGTCTAGTTTCTAATGAAAATATCCTATTAGACTTAAAATAAGATAAAATTAACTTACAAGTAACTTTTCAGCAACAAATGGGGGCTTAAGTAAATAATTCTTCAATATTGATTGAATAAAAGTGGAACTAGGATTTTTTAAAATCAATTTTAAGGAATTAACTTGAAATGAGTCCCTGTAACTTTCTGAAAAGTTACTTGTATGTTATTTTGTAAGTATTTTCACTAGAAACTGGACCAAAAATACTGAATATATAAACCATTTTTCTTTGACAACAGGATGGACGACTGAGGGTGAACGACCAGCTGATTGCTGTGAACGGTGAATCACTGTTGGGGAAAACCAACCAAGACGCCATGGAGACGCTGAGGAAGTCGATGTCAACAGAAGGCAACAAGCGCGGGATGATCCAGCTGATCGTGGCCCGACGAGTGGCCAAGAGAAACGAGGTAAAGAATGACTGTCATACTAAGCAATTAATTAATTAATCAATTAATCACAAGATAAATGTACCTTATGTAGCTTCCAGCAGAATCCAATTACACTTTCTTAAAGGTCTTCTTTTAACAGTTGTTTTATCTTTGCCATTAAAGCAGCATTTTCCCTAATCTATTTTTTTGCGTGATTATCTACATAACTTTTTTTGGTCTACATAAAATCAAAGTAAAATGCAACAAAAAGTAAAAAAAAAATGCTTCTTAGGAATACCTTCCCAAGACACCAGCTGTGTTTCTGTTACAAATATGTCCAAAACTTTAATATTCTGCTAATATCGAAAAAACCCAATTTTGCAATTGCTTTGTTTCCATTAGATAAGTTCCACTTACTGTTTTCTTTGTCGTTTCCACCAGTGGTAACTTCCGGTTTTGAAAAAAATCACCTCTTGCTGCCGCATAAACATTTAACAGAAAAACGTTTCCATTAAGCTAATTTATTTTGTAATCCCACTTTGCACAGCTTTATGTAGCATAGTTGTTGAAGATGTTATCGCCTCCACTCTTTAGTACCAACGTGAAGCTTCAGTGGTAAAAACACGACCGCCTGGTCATGTGAGCATCGGTTAATTATTTCATGTAGAACCAGGAAGTTTCCAGGTTAGAGTGATTTACCAATGCCTCCCTCACACACCAACACGCCTCCCAGGGGGCAGGAATGAAAACAGGCTGCAAACCAAGCGGCGCCATTTTTATTTATTTTTTTCTTACCTCCCCTCAATGTCATGTCTTTACATTCCCTGTACACCTCGGCCTGTCGCCTGCTTGAAAGCGAAGGCTGAGTGAGTGTTGGTGTGCGAGTGTACGCCTCTGGCGCTACCAGGCTTCGCCGCTCTCCTTCCCCAACCCGGTGTGTCAAAGTTTAGATTTCCCCTCGGTCCGCCTGGTAATTGAAAGCAGGGGCTCAGCCTGGAGGTGTTTTTCGCTGTGCGTCGATGTGTATGCACATGTTTGCATCAGCCTCCCATTTATGTATGCATATAAGAGTGTGTAGTGCGTGTGTGTGTTTTCAGGTCTTTTTCTGCGTTTGTTTGCTTAGACGATGCGTCGGGTGGCAAGACTTCTCAGGGAGAATTAGGACTGGATAAAACTCGGCCTTGGAGAGCCCTTCTCTTTGTTTCACATGCATAGCTGGAGGCTTGGCCTACGGCTGACCAAGTGTCTGCTTGTTTATAGGAAAAACTCTCCACAAAAGAAGGTTGAAAATCATTTTCATACTTTTTTTTTTTTTTTTTTTTTTACTGTACGGAGATGATTTACAAGCAGCATTCAGCTTCTATGCACCACAGATCTGGAACAAACTCACAGGAAACTGCAAAACAGCTGAAACACTGAGTTCCTTTAAATCAAGGCTATGAATGCTAACGCTGGCTAGCATGGCCTCCGATGACGGTTTCCCTGTAACTGTGAGCTGTTTTTCCACCATTAGAACATTGAGGAGCGCATACATGAGGTTGATGCACAGTGCTAAGACCCGCCTTCTGGTTCTGATTGGTTGTTTTTGGTCGGGATCGATGCTTTTCTTCAGACAGCAATAATTGCTCAGGTAGAAGGTTGAGGTGATCAGTCTTTTCACAGATTATCTGGCTCATATTAATCTGTAACGACATGGTGACAGCTTTAACAAACATGTAAAAAACATTTCTATAAATGTTACACACTGCAGCTTTAAGCTACTGGAGAATAATGGTGTCCTCCCCAGCCTGTCAGTCAAATATTTAAAAAAGCTCTTCTAATAACTAATTACCGTGGGACGAGAGCCTTGGCTCATTTTTGACATTTTCCTGACATATGGGATCAAATAATCCTGTATTTACTTTCCTCCCCATGTCTCCATCCCCTGACAGCCAATCTCAAATCAATCTGAAATGTTTGTCGCTGCATAAATCACAAGCCCAACTGCTTCCCGCTCCTTCACCCAGACCCAGAAACACACCAAACTGAGAGCAGCACACTTCCACACCACCGCTGGGATCCAGCTCAGCTACCCGCCAGAATATGCAATGAGCTGCGGCGTGATTTGTCAATGCGACGTCGGCCTGCTAAATCCCCTCTGCTATTACGGAGGCATTTCAGCCCCGCTCCTCGGTCGGCCAATTCATTAACTACCTCATTTAGAGTCAAGAGCAGCCAGCAGTCGCTGCGCCATATGGCGACCTTTGAAATTAGTTTGTTTCCGAAGTTGATTTGTTGGCTCCGTGTGAAGTTTTGATTGGTTTTCTTCATTCTGCTGTGATTTCAGTCATTTGTTTACCTTTAAAACAAAGAGACTGCTAATGAAGACCTTATCTGGTATTAGTGAAATCTGGACTCCATCAGAACTTTATCCGTTCATTAATGTCAGTTCCTGACCATTGTTCAGAGGTAATTTGCTCAAACTTCCTTCCGTTTTCCCAATGTATATTGGATGCCAGCTGGGCCGCATTTGTGTTTTTAAAAGTATTGATGTGGAAACATTTTAATTGTCGTCTCAATTGCTTATTGACATTTCGCCTCAAATTGCACAATCTTGTTCAGGCCCAAGAAATCAATATTTTTTCCCCATGCCTCTTAGGTCTTCACTGTTTAGGATCATTGTCCTGTTGGGGGGGAGTTTGGCGCCGTCACACTCTTAAACACAAAGGATTTGATAATGAATTAAATAACTTTAGATTACCCTGCTGCTGCCATCCGACAAGCAGAAAAGAATCAATTCTGTAGAGAAATCCTCTGAATCAATTCAGAATGCTCAAAAATATTTTAGTCTGCTTAATTCTTTGTCTAATTATATTTTTGAATAATTTAAGATTTCTATTTAAGAAAAATCCATGCAGCTAAGCTAACCTAATTACCCTTTGCACGTGACGTCACGCTCTCCAGAACTCCGCCCACTCCGCCATGACGGACATCAAAACAACCAAAGCGCTCCTGTAAAGCTCGGCTAAAAACGGACATCTAGAGTCTAAAATCGCTTCTATTTTGATGACTTCACTTTAAAAATGGTCATAGGGTGCTGCGCGGTTGGCTGCACAAACAGACAAGGGTGCAAACCAAGCTTGTCATTTTATTTTGTAACTTTTAATGAGGAAAGATGGATAGCAGCTGTTAAACATAACGATAACGACTAGCAGCTGTCAATAATAATGACTGGCAGCACTCGGTGTAGTCGTGAATTTGCAGCAAACATTTTTACAAGGTAAGAAGACTAATGTTCATATAGTTTATAAGTGTGTGTAATTAAAAATGTCAAATATCGCATTATGGAGAAGGTACGCGTTTAACCATTAACCATGAGACAATGCCGCACCGTCATGTAGCCTAGCATGTATGGGAGAAAACTGGTTAGCATCTCGTCTTTTATGCGTTTTTAAGGCTGCTGCGGTGTAAGGGGAAAGCTGTTTATGACGCAGTCATATAAACCATGTGGTGTGAATTAAAGCAAAGTCGGTAATTTGATCAACACGTCAGGAGGGAGGAGGCCTGGGTCGGTTTCTAAGCTAGCTAGCGCCATCAATGAGCTCCAGCCAGGTGTGTTACGTTCACAGACAAATTAGCTCGACTCGAACAAGAAGAAGCCATGAATAAACTGATGAAAACAACGTTGGAAAACAATTTCAGTCGCTCTGTTCAATACTAATGTCACTTCCGACATACGTCACGCGCTTTGAGTGATTAAGTGACGTAGTTGCAAAGGGTCAATTCTGGTAATTTAAGGTTCAGAATTTTATACATGAACCAATTTTTGTTTAAAAATAAACTGATGAAATTTGATACAAGCTGTGTCCAAATTCAGGGACTGCATCCTTCAACGGGCCAGAAAACTCCAATCGTTGCACCCCTAACATGAACAGTTAATCAACCCTGGTCTGCTCCCCATTCAGCTCCTTCAGACTAGCCAGCAGCAACTAGCAAACACCTGGCTTGTTATAGGAGCTACTTCTCAGTGAAACGCAGGTAAAAACAAACGTTAAAGGGTTAATAGAGGAGCCATGTAGCGATGACTTCCTGAAGGCGGAGCTTCAGAAAGAGCTGGAGTTTTTAAAGAGACAGAAGCCCAATAGACCTGAAATATGTATATTTTTAAGTCATATCTGATATGTTACGTGCCTATATGGTGGAAACAACAACACAATCTTGGACCAGTCCATCTCGTACCGACAAACTGTCTTTAATACCTAAAAGCATTGAGTTGCTGCTATGTGATTGACCTATGACCTAATAAATCCCCACTTTTTCACGTTTCTCTTCTGCTGTAGTTCTCATATGCGGAGTCCTTTATAAAAAACAGATGTTTGCTCCAGGATCCTGTCTGTGGTGGTTACTGCGGCACCTTAGCTGTTTAGTAAGAAGCAAGGATCATTGGTCAAAGACCTTTTGCCAAAATCGAATCCCAGCCTGGCCAGTTACAGCCATCGATTGGGGTAATTTGGCTCCAGTATCGACTCTAGCGTTATCTCTTGTTACGTGATGCCAGCCACGGTGGTTATCTTCATAGCGAGGGCTGTCATCACCGTCAGCAAGAAATGCAGAAGCCCCAGCAAATCAATGGAGTCAACGATCCAATGGACAAACACTAAGGGCAGAGACGCCCACGCCAGCGCACGGACCGGAGCTGCTGGGTGACACACTCTGCAAATGGTCTATTTGTCCAGCAAACAAGGAAGTGTCATCGCGGGTCTTGAGGGAAATGTCAGGCTGGTGGCGAGTTAACCTTCTTCTGCATGGCTCAGGTGGCTTGTTAACGGCCGGTGACTCAATGGCCTGTTGAAAATCTGAGCTCATTTATTCTTATCATACAGGTCGCGTTAGCAAGGAAACCTGCTCCTCTGCTCGTCCATTAGTGCTCACAGCATTTTAGTAAGGCTGCTTCCCTCCAGGCATGTTTTCTGACGACCGCAGTGGAGAAAACGCTTTTTGTTTGTTCTGGTCCACATTGTCAATAGACATCTGTAAGATTGAAACTGGTCAGACAAATACGACAATAAGGCCGAATCTGATTTCTTAGGGGTATCCCTACCTTTAGCAGAACCCTCTACTAGGCCTGACAGGATAGCAAAGTTTTTTCTGGATGATAAATTGTTCCAGAAGTTATTGTGATAAACGATAATATTGTTGTTTTCATGAACTATAATGCAAGAATGCATTCTAATAGATCAGTAGGCCTTAATTTACCAAAAAACAGTTAACACTGGAACTGTAAGACATTTTAAATATCAAAAAGAAAAGAAATATAACAACTGAAACCACAAATAAAATATGTCTACGGAATCGAAAATTCTCTTCAAAAAAAGGGCCAGTTAAGACCAAAGCACCAGATTGAAGATTAAAATCGTCCAATTTTTGGTAGAAAGAAAGAAAAGACAAAACCGACAGATTATGCAAATGGAAATTATTGAGCTCGTTTTAATCTATCATGTGATTAGTATATTTATTGCTTATTGGTACAGGCCTACCCACTATAACTACATCTATTCACTGTATTCAAGTAGTCGTAAATATATTTCATGGAGAAAATAGACACATTATTAAGAAACTGGCACAGCATTAGTTCTCACACATTTAATGCATCTAAACATACATGACAGAATGTCACTAATGGTTTCCCCAGTGTTAAAATGTTAACACTGGTTATTATGTTATTGGAAGACATTATTGACAACACTTAAAGACAATGAAATACAATGTTTTTGGCTCCCGGCTGGTCATATTTAAAAACAAATTGAAAGGAATATTACCCAAAATGGACAACGATAAGTTAGTATGTGTATGCTTAACTATACATCCTTCAAGTACACAATTAAAGTATTTACTGTATTAAGTTTTCCTAAATTCACCGCTGTATTTTAATTTTCTGGTTGTGATTGGTTGTTGTCAAAGTGAACGCTGTTTTTATTAGACATATTCCAATTTAAACACCTGCTCTACTGATGATCTGTCAGAGTTGGGATGAGGTCTGCCTCTTTTCTTTTTTAACTGAACTGAACCAAATTCCACAGCACATCTTCATGTTCTAATTGTCATAGTCAAGCTAGCTTAACTGATCTACTTCCCTCTCCTGTATTTTTTTAAATGTACCTTTTACCTTATCTTGTTATCTGGTTATCATGGTGTTGACAATTAGTAGCAAAGCACCACGTCCCTTTTTTTATATATATGGCGCATATATTTAAGATTTTATGTTAACATCTTGACAGCCAATACCAATGCTAGTCATTATTAGCTAGCAGCTACAATGCTGCAACATGTCTATACTGTAACATGGAAAGAAAATCATTTTCTCTCCCTCTAGTATGCACTTCATCCATTTTCTCTTTCATCATTATTCATTCGTCGTTCGGACACAATGAGCCAATCAACTAGCTACAATACTCGACAATCAAACGATGTCTGTAAGAACACAGGGAAGTGTTGGGAGAAGTTGTCTCCAAAGTGAATCATTGCTTGTTTTTCATGAAGCGTCACTGAAACTGAATGTGTTGACTGCTGATTGTAGTCGCCAACTATCTCAGACCTCCATCTCTTCCCTTTGTTTCAGGATTCTCCAGGAAACCCGTTGGGATCCCAGCAGACGGTAAACACCAGTCTGGACGACCACGAGCGCAGAATCTCCCACTCCCTCTACGGTGGCCTGGAAGGCCTCGATGACAACTTGATGCCACGTCAAGGAATGATTCCACGCACAATAGGTAACGATGCAAATCTCTCTGCTCCCCCTGTTTTTACTCAGGGCTTCTTTACAGATAAAATGTCAGAAGGATTTTACTTTTTCAAGTGTTGGATTTCAAATTTGTGATGCGTGGAGCGGTAGACTTCATCACCTCTGATCATCTCTTCTTAGCAGCCTGACAGTTTAACTTCCCACTTCTCTTTATTTCTCTGATTTTCCCATAAAACACAAGCCCTGATATGAGTCTTTATATACTGCAGTCAGTATTTGTGTTCATTTTTTTCTGATATTTATGAGCTTCACACTGTTTCAAACTGGATTTATTAACACCATCTGATAATATTAAAAAAACTCAATAGATTTTCTAAACGGACTTGCAAACAGACTAAGCTGGAAAAGGTGATTGTAAGAGCTGTTCCCTGAAGTACACAGACTGATATTAACAACCTGGGATGTTAAATCAAGTAGAAGATGAGCCACTGAGCTCTTTTTATTGCAATACTAGTCCGGGTTTTTAATGATACTCAAGCTGAGCGTTTTGGGTTTTTTTTGTCTTGAATAACACAAATTAAACGTAAGATCAGGAATCTATTCATTAAACTAGCACAAAGTAGAGCTGGGGGATATGACTGAAAATTAAAGTAATGCTCCCTTCTGAAGCTGCTGTCCCTGCGACCCGAATCCGGATGAAGCGGAAGAAGATGGATGGATGGATGGATACAATTTTGAGATTTTACATTAGAAACAACAGAGTTTAAAGAAAAAAAGAAATATTATTAGTTCACAGAACAAAATATAAATAGACAAAATTTCCACAAAAAACATAAAAAAAAGAATATTCTTATTTCATACAACAAAGTGTGTGGATCGATTAGTTTTTCACAAAAAATTAAAAAAGATGTAAATTAAACAGTTTGTGAATAGACTCATTTGCTGTTAAAAACATAAAAAAGATAAAATTTAATCATAGTTTAAACAAAAAATGCTAGTACACAAAATTTCCCTGAATAATACATAAAAAATATAAAAATGTATAGTTAAAACAAATAGACAAACTTTCCAATAATGTTTTTAAAAAAAAACAAATATTCTTTGTTCACACCAAAAAACAATCTGACTTGGTCACATTTTCTGCAAAAATGTTTCACAAAAACATGAAACAACAAATCTTAGTTCAACAGGAAATTTGAGAATAAAAAATTTTTCTGTGAACAAAAACATTTTAAAAAATTAAGAAAACCTATGTACAACCATTTTAGAAAAAGAGAGAAAACCAACATTCAAGAAATCGGATCGGATACAATATAGTCATAAAAACCTCATAATACAACACATTAGATTAGGAATCTTTTTTTAAACTAATCATTTATTCGATCCTTAGTTACTTGCAGAAGTTATATGATGGAATAAATAATTTAAATGTTAAGTATTAATGATGTAATATGAAGACAAAAGCCGCTGCTGTTCAGAAAAGGAGCCGACTTTAAAAGTTGAGTAGAGTGGGTATAAATAAGAAATGGAGTTGCAGAAATTAACCCTAAATGCTGTTGAGCACCCACCCAGGACAACATCTGCCTCCTGCTGCTACAATTTCAGATCAAACTAAATTGTTTGTTTTTATTTCATTCTGTTCTCCCCAGTGTTGCAACAAAAGCTGATTTCTGACTCTTAAAATGGAAGAAAAACGACAAATAAAAAAAAAATCCCCTACATTTTTTTTTATTTCGTCCGCGTGAGCCATCTGTGCCATCTGCTCTGTTTTTGTCACATTCTGCCTTTTTTCAAACTCTTAGCAACATCAGGGAGCAACAGATTGAACAAAACTTGTCTCTTTTTACAGTTTCTCTCTTACAGTGTCTGTTTGTGTGGATTTGCACGTCTTAAAACCTTTTCTGTTGCTGTGACCCAAAGCGGGCTCTGACATGGCTTTGAAGTCGGCGGGTTTGTAGAAACGTGTGTGTCGGACAAAGTGGAGATTAGCGTTTTCGTATGCATATGTAAGAGCTTTAGGTGCAGCTGTGCAGGATTGCATGTGTGCAGTACATAAATTATTGCTTGATGGATTGCTGGTTAAATTTCCTGATGACTTGAAAAGAAGGACTTCTGCACACCAGATGGTGCAACGACACAAATTCCCTGTTTTCATTTCACAAAGCCTTATTTTTATTCTCATGAAAAATGCAATAAAATAAAGAGAGCAACTCTTCTGCTTCTGATAGATGATTGCAAGTCACTCCAAACAGGAAATCTGACAGAAAACCCCTCACAGTGCAAACAGATTTAACCGAGGAAGAGTTGATGCACCAACTTTTAATCAGCTTTTTAAATGAGCTTCCGCTAACTCTGCCTCATTAATCAGTGCAACATAATGTTAAAGTGAGAACTCTGTTTTCCCTTCATGCAAATTGGTTGACACTGGCACCGCTGTGAGTGTAAACAAAGGAGGGTGACAGAGGAAGTGTTAATAGGTGAAGCTCCATCATGCTGCTGCAGCGGCTACGTTCAGCCATGCTTAACAAACAGCAACAACTTATAATGAGCCTGCAGGGTCGAAAGTGAGGAGAAACGGGCCTGACTTAACTCATGCAAACAAGATCTCTGTCACTTAGCCGAGCAGACAGGCTGATTGTTACATCTCTAGAACAAGAGCAGCAAGTGTTTACTGAGGTTATGCATAATGTCATACTGTGCACAAATCTAGAGATGTTCTTTTATTTCTCTATGTAGATTTATTTATTATGATTTATCAAAGTTTTCTTTGAGTATCTGATTCATTTCAGATTCATTTTCAACTCTTGACTTTTAAGTTATTCTAGAATGTGGCTGAATTGTGATTTAACTGTTTTATGTCAGTCTATATTGATAATTATCGAGTAGTTTTTTTTATTTTAAATATCTGAAACTTTTAGTCTAACATTTCCTGTTTTATCCAGTTTTCTCTCCACGCCGTTGTTTTTTATTTTTAAGCAGTTATTAGGCACATAGAAAAAACCTGAAACGGCTGCTGCGCCTGTTACTCAGCATGTTGTTGCTAGGCAACCGAAGCTAAGCAGAACTCAAAACTGCTTGTTACTCAGCATGTTGTTGCTAGGCAACCAATGCCACCAGTCTTGCTTAGCTATTTGGGAAAGATTGAGCAGCTAAAGTCTTTCCTCTGCCTACGTCTCCCAGAATGCTGTGCAGTTCTAGATTGGAGTTTGGTAAATGTGCTATACATTGGATTTTCTGTCATGCGTATTGATATTGATCACATGTCTATCGCAATATATATCTTATTGATTTATTGTCCAGTCCCAAGTGATTCAAAAATAAAAAACCTAAATGAAAAACCACTGTAGCTTAGTATTTTAAATTGGACGTTTAGGCACTTTTTCTAGGGACGCAACAAACATGATCAGGAATCAGAAACACAAAAATCCAAGATTTTTAGTTAAAAACCTAGTTTGGATTATATTTAAAGCACAATTATAAAAAGTTATAAGTGATTTAAAGGTTTTAGAAAGCACACATAGCATGCAGTTGAAAAGAAAAACTAATAATTTAAATCCATTTTCACAAAGAAATTAAAAATGTGTTAAAAGTTCAACCCATTTGAAAGTTGTGATTCTTCTGACTTTAAATAAGGGGTAAAATATGGTTAAAAATTTGATGAGAATCCAGCTGTTAACAGCCGCCACGTCTGTCCTCCCGCCGTTCGTCACTTCCAACATGTGAGGATTAAGACACGTTCCATGCAGACGTTGATTCATCAAACCCGACACTTTCCACAAATGCGTTTCTGATCCTTCGTCACGTGTGACACCGGATTGACCCGATCGAGGAAGGAAAGTGAATGTGGAATCTGCCGCACAATGGGACACAAAGCATGTCCAACATCCATGATGGTCCAAGCGTTGGATACCAAAACCTCATGATTTATTCCCTCCTTATGAAACACTGATCGTTCTGTTACAGTCTGTGCATCTGAAGGGGCAACTTGAACCCGGATATGATTAGCAAAAAAAAAAACAGGATCTTTCTGCTTCATATGGATTTAAAATTGAGTGTGTAATAAATTTCTGCTGACCTAAAAGTGTCCAAGGACTTGAGTTATAAAGCATTACTCAGCAGCGTTGGGTCAGAGGGAGACTGGAGAGGTCAGATGGGGATTAAAGTTTAATTTGCCTGTGTGGTGGAAAGTAGAGAGGATAAAAACCTCCAGGGTTGCACTTTAAGCTTCAAACTTCTCCTAGATGCTTTTATAGAGGTTTTCATTGCCACCAAATGTTTGTTTATTTTTAGTGGTTGGACTTGATTAAAATTTTAATGGAGAAATCAGATATTAACAAAATAAGCAAATTTTTTGCTGGTAATTTTGTGAATTAAAAGCCTTTTTATTGTTTTTAATGTGTGTTTTAGTTTGTCCAACTCTGATTGTTTCAAAGCGCCTCCCCCACTCAGCTCCTCCAGACTAGCGGCATCATATGAACCGCTTCAATCCAACTCTCCTAAGAACGGCTATAAACAGCATAATGGAGGAGCATTGTTGAAATGACATGCTGAAGGCGGCATGTTGGAAAGAGCAGAACCTTCTGAAAGAGACAGAAGCCCAATTTCCATATATCAGTTTGTAAAATCAGTCATGTTTGCTATATAAAGCTTTTTTATAGCAACTCAAGGTAACATAGTTACTTGATTGTGCTGTAAAGAAGCAGTGTGTGGCTGGAAAACACATAATACTTTTTGGATCTATTTTTTTGGCAGCCATTTTTGCCAAGTCTCTCTTACTTACTGTTGAGTCACCAAAGGTGTTTACACACCTGATAGTCAGGTAGACTCGGTTCAAACTTGCAACATGTGTTACATTTTCAGCTGCTGTGATTGTCTTTCACACTGCACTGAGTCAAACAAACCGAACCCTTTGAAAAACCTGTTCTCCTCCTCGCCTGTGGGGGCGCTGAACCAAGAACCACTGAAGGAAACGACATGAAAACCTCAGAAGAAGACGTGACATGAAGACAACTTCCTGCTTCACAAAATGTAAACAACAATGGAATATCTTCGGATTTTAGTGGATGTTGGTAAAAGACCATGAGCCGTTTTTCCTGAAACGCTAGACTGGCGCTTTTGTTTTGGTTGCGTTTACCCAAAATGCCCTGCTCTTGTCTGCTTCCTGCTTTGGAGCGGACTCTGGTTTGCTAGACATTCTTATATTCATTCGAACTGCACCAGACTTCACTTCAGCCTAACCGAGACCGAGGTTTTCAGGTGGGTTAGAGTTCGCTTGTTGGTCTGCATCGGATTTCGACCAGAACTCAAATGAACCGAACTTTCCAGGCTAATGGAGTGGAGTTGGATTGAAGCGGACTGAAGAGGACAGGTGTGAATGCACCTCCAGATTTTGTTCTGGGACTTTGATGCATTGCAGTACATCTGGCAGACGAGCCTCTCCTGATTTTTCGTGTGAAGAATTTGTGGATTTTAGCAGTTTGCATCCCCTAGCCGCCGTGAATACCAGGGCCCCACTGTCTTGTGATTTCATTGTAAATGAGATGTTTGATATTGTAGTTTGCAGAATAAAGTCCCTCCAAACCGTTTCAGTGATTGCTAATCACCTTTTGGCTTCTCACCACCTCCACCAGGCCAACAAATGTGGTGCATCTGTCTTCAATTTGGGTTAATTTAGCTTAAAAAGAAAAAGCTTCAGGGAGTTTGTGTTTGCAATGATGGATCAGCAGAACAGTGTGCAAGTTTCTTCATGTGTGGTCTCCAGTTGAAGCTACTGAAGACATTGCAGAGTAATTTACTGCTGCCACACTTTGTGCTTTTTTATAAATGACCTCACTGGATCGAGGACGGATCTGGAAAACTTTGGGAAGTCGGCGGCTGAACGTGTGGCTGTCGGCTCCCAGATGTGTGCGCGTGTAAACACAAAGCCGGAGCTCTGCATGCGCGGCGGCGGTCGTTTCTCTTGAATAGATTATTGAGAGTGCTTGGGGGAGCCTTTCACAGTTGCCTGGAATAAGTCTGTTGTAAAGCTGCCACAAAACATAAATCATGCATTAGAGTTTCTTAGAAGACAACATCATTCCTATTCAGAATGTATCGTCTTTTCTGGCCCCGCTGCACGCTCTTAGATCACTCGCTGGTTTTTCACCCTCAAGATGCCAAGGATAAGAGAGCGGCTTAATTATTCCTTCAGGCCAGAGGCTTTCAAGGCCCGGCACCCCTGGCAATAACCTCCTTACTAATTATGCAAATGGATCGAGACAAGACGAAATGAAGGGGAGACGTAAAACCTCTGCCCGTCTTTCGCCTCATGTTATTCTCACTCCATCCTATTTCCATTTGCAACAAAAACGTCTTTTTCCCCCTTTACCTCCAGGTATTTAGTCATTCTTTGCAGCATTATAATAGCCTCTACAGCTGAATCTAAATAAACTGCCACCTATTGTTTGCCTGCAGCTCCGTCCAGAAGTTATTATGTCCTCGGGGATCATTAGAGCGTAAACAGCGGTTTGATCCTCAGGTGATGCTGGGTGTGCTCTCCCTCCGCTTGGCAGGCGTATTGTTGCTGGACGACGGCTGCCCTTGGGTCCTGGCTCTAAAACAAAGAGGCTTTTTTTACGCTCCGCTCTTACCAGGCCACCGAGTTGACAGATTCATTGGTTTTCTACTCAGTAGCTGCCAGTTGATTGTGCTTTGTGCTGCGGTGATTCAAACTGTGGCATTGATGGGATTCTCAGTGTTGCACACTGGACTGCTTAGGGAAATGGGATTAAGTTGTTGTGTGTGTGTGTGTGTGTGTGTGGTCTTGGAGAGAGAGATGCTGAGCTGAAACACTCAGACTCCCAAAATTACAGTGAATCAACTTGAACAGCAGGGAGGAGCTGAAGGAGCAGCATTTTCCACTAAAACCACTAAAACGATGAAGGATTGACACTTTTAAAGGCTACATGCACGCACTAGTACCACCAACACGTCCAGGTTATTCAAGTCATTATTAACCGTTTACCCCTGAACGCACCATCTGTTGACAGGTCCAGCCTCTTCATCCTTTCACAAAATATTAAAATTAAACATCAGTGAAATCTAAACCTTGAATCTTGATTTACGTCTTGAATTTTCAGTGCAGCAGAGATTTTTCATGTCATTGTTGCTCCACTTCTTCTCCAGAAGCATTTCCTCCTGGCTGACTGAATAATCTGTGTTGTTGCTGGTCGTCTTGTGAACCAGATCTTGTCCAGATTGGACCTTTCACTCTGGGGGCTGAACTCTTTTTCTTTTTGGCCATTTAAAGTGATTTAATTGCAGAAGTGATGCTTTATCAGAAATATGTTTATAAATGTGGATCCTGAGGCGTCCCACTCAGGAACAGAAAACACCAAGCAGAGAGTTTTTAATTGACCCGGACTTGCATACCTTCAGGCCTCTCCTGATCCCGTCTTTGTTTTTCCTTTGAGCTCGTTTCCATCGGTTCATTCAGCCGCTGGCTGGAAGCAGCGGAGGCCCAGCGGCACGTCGGCCGTCTCTGCGCTCAGTTATGAGAAACAAACAGCAGGGCTGGCTCAGGTCTGCAGCTTTAAACTCCAAACGCATCCAAACGCTGTCTAAAGACAAACAAACTTCTCCCTAAGCTCGGTACACAAGCCCTTTCTGAAGCGTCGAAGCTCCCCGGTTTTTGATGCCAATTTCAAAACGCAGATTAAAGACCGAGTCATGCGCTGCATATCAATGCCTTTTTTAAGCTGTGCTTTCTCTGCCTGGGAAAAGAAGACTTTTATATGTTTTTTCCCCTCAGTTGAGGAAAGCTTTTATCTGTATTTGTGAGGGCACAGCTTGAATTAATCTTTGTGTTTTGACATAGAAACACCATTGTGCCCCGCTGACTAACTGCTTTTGGTAAAAGCTGATTAACTTCGAGCGTTTTCTCTTTGCTTTTAGACCTCAAAGTATTTTTGGGGGGCTTCAAAGTTTCCAATTATATTATAGATGTTCTAATAACCGTCACTCCTGATGGAGTTTTTTATTTTCTGGCCAATACATTCATGACAGTTTTAATGAGTTTTTCTCCTCCTGTTGGTTGAACTTTGGTAGGTTTTTGCCTGCAGCTAAAAGGAATAATTAATCAACTTTTATTTTGGACCAAAGTATGTGGTTTACCTTTGTAGACTTAGTTTTAAATACTGGGAAACCAAAGACTTGCAAAATGATTTTTGTTATTGGTTTCTTTTTAATGAGGGAGGAATAATTCATCACCAATGTGCATTTGTAGTTTTGGGGGGAAAAACTACTTTGTGTTCGAGCACAAATGGATCAAAAATAATAAAAAACATCACAGTTTAAGAAATTAAGAATTATATTTATGATTAGAATGTTGTTTTAAAATAAAAACAGCCATAAAGTTGGTAAAAATAATCAGGTCTTTACATATTTATTATGTTCTGTTCACTAAAAAATCAATTTGTTTGTCCATCTATCCATCCACCCTTTAATCCATCTGTTTATCTGAGTCCGTCTGTCCTGACACCCGTTTTTAGCTTCCCTGTTTAAAGTCTGTCTGCTACATGAACCTCTGCCTTAAATTCAAACTAAATTTTTCTCATTTTTTCTTTCAAAAATGGCTAAAAATCTGTGAAAACTGTTGAACTGCAAACATTTGCTTCTGGAAAAGTTGTTTTAACATGAGGGATATGTGTGAACGCTGAATGTGGAGAGGGTAATTCAGTCTTTCCAGTCAGTTTTTAACATGGATGATTTAAAATGTGACACAGATTGCAGTATTTTATTTGGAGGCGCTGAAGCTGCGGGGCGCCGGCCTTTTGTTTCAGTTTTGATGGATTTCTCTCTGAAATATTAGTTTGCATCAGTTCTCGGTGTAGAAAGGAGCCTTTTGCCCTTTGATTCCTGACGACTAACACAAGAACTTGACATTTATTATTCATTTGAACCATGTCTGGTCAGTCGGAGTCAGGATGCGCTTGGCAGCTTTTACAGCTGGAAGATTAAAACTGCACGTTTGGAAAGAGATGAGAGGAATAATAAATCGCATCTCCTGCAGGAAACTATCAGCTCTCTCCGACCGTCAACATGCCGCAGGACGACACCGTGATCATCGAGGACGACCGCCCGCCGCTCCTGCCGTCCAACATGTCCGACCAGTCCTCGTCCAGTTCCCATGACGATGTGGGCTTCGTGGCTGATGTGACTCCGGCGTGGGCCAAAGAGCTGCCTGCTCACAACGAAAGGTGCATTTAAATGCTTCATTTTTCTAAATATTTTCATCTGCAGCTTCTTGTAGATGCAACCTGCAGGGTTTCCTTATGTTGAAACTTTTTAAGCTACTTTGAATAAATAATTGAGCAAACTGTACCTCTACTTAGGTAACTCCAATGGTCTTCTTAAAAGATGGAGTCACTGGGAACATTTCTTAAAAATATAGTCAGTGTTTTCAGCAAAGTTGAGCTGACTGTCCAGGAATGATCCGAGGTAGTTTTAACAAGTTGGTCATCGAGAGAAACTGGAACCACTTTCTGGTTTTGTTGTCATTTAATGAGTTCCTTAAGAAATTGAAAAGGTATGGTGTGTTGTGAGGGAATGTATCTTTTTTGGTTCCAGTAATGCCAGAATTAATCTTAAATAATAAAGACTTAATGGTATTCTGATTAGTAATTTAATTATATTAGATGTTTTACCACCCCCACGCCACTAGAGGCAGTAGCAGGCTGGAAAAGATGCGACTAAGGAGCAGATTTAGAAGTACACAGAAAGCTTTGTTAAAAACTGTGAGCTGCGCTGGAGAAAATAAGAAAAATTCAAATACATACTGAGAGTGAAACTCCTTCCTAAAGAAGATATATCACAGATTTTAAAAGAAAATAAAAACGGGAGACCGTGGATATTATAGGAAATAGCGCCA
Organism: Poecilia mexicana; assembly: GCF_051168715.1. NCBI lineage: Eukaryota > Metazoa > Chordata > Actinopteri > Cyprinodontiformes > Poeciliidae > Poecilia > Poecilia mexicana. The sequence goes on along the minus strand of NW_028263386.1, from coordinate 5,813,863 downwards.
CCTTCACTTCGGGAGTGCAATGGTTTCATTTCCAAATAAGGTCTGAGACCGACAGTGGTCCGTCCCGCCACTTTCTGTTTGCTGCAGCGAGGTGTACTTGAACTGCACTGCTTGATAACAAGTAAAAGCAGAAAAAAAATCTTATGATTTCCTGCCCATTTCAAGCACAGCAACTTAAAATCGTTGACGTCTCTGCAACAGGCTGCCTTTGAAAAGAGCTGATAAATATTAGTTACATCCGTCCTGTGAAATCGGCTTTTCTCTCTGTACTTGCAGCTCTCTGAGTCCAGATGAAAACGATCCGGACGTCTCGTTCCAAAGGGAAGGCTTCGGACGCCAGAGCATGTCGGAGAAACGCACCAAGCAGTTCGGAGACGCCGCTCAGCTCGAGATCATCAAGACGCGCAAGTCCAAGAGCATGGATCTAGGTACCGAACTCTGATTTGCAATGCTTGGGTTTTATTTTAATATTTACACATTTCCCCAGAGAACAAAAAACTCCAATTAATTCCAGTTTATGTGAACCAAACAAATTATTCATAGTACTTCTTCCCCCCAGCTTAAAAGCAGAATTATTTCCAACAACATACAGCTCAAACATAAATGTCACCATTTGATGCGGTGAACCAGATTACAGCGTAAGCTAATTTGTAAAGGAATTGAAAGTTTGTTTTTCTGTAATTAATATCAGGTTTCTGTAAAAGTGAACGCTCCAGAAACGCCTCCTCTTATGCAACTTCTACTTTCTTCTTTCGAAATAACTCCTTGCATAATTATACACCTAATCATCTCAAAAAGGTTAAATCCTGAAATTTGCGTCACCTTGACGACACTTCCCTGCACGCTCCAGGTTTGTTGTTCAAACTCTTCCTATTTTCTCTCTCGGTACGAAAAACAGACTTCTTCTCTCACCAAAGTCAAGAACTTCTGTGTTGATTCACCTTGAAATGTCTTCAAACAGTGGCTGATTGCTTTGGCTGCAACAGGCTCTCAGCTCGCACTCTCTCTGTAATCATATCTAATCTTCTCGACCAGATTGCCGCTGCGTGCCGTGTTCATATCGCGACGACTCTGATTGCTATTCTCAAACTGTATTCTCACCTCTCCAACCTCTCCTCCTCTTCCTCGTCTCGCATGGCGTCCGGTCCTGATTGAGACGAAGCCCCTTTGTGATGTTTGCAGCTCAGCCTGGATGTTGCATGTGGAATGTCATGAGCACTTAACCTAACCCCAGATGTTTGTATCCCTCCTCCTTCCTTTAACAGTAGCCGACGAGATTAACCTCACTCCTCGTGCCGACACCGACGCAGGTAAGGACCGGTGCACTGAAACCTCCAATCAGCTTCTCTCCTTTCACATCCTTCTGCCTCACATCTTCTGATAAAAGGTGCATTTTGGAGATTTGTCACTCAGTTAGATGCTTTAGAGAAAGTTGTTTACAAGAGACTGTTTTAGGATTTTAAAAAGCCAAATCAGAGTTAAAAACTGCAGAAAAGACCCATTTCTGAACTGAATAGTTGTAAACAATTTGCAGCAAAAGGTTGAAAACATCCCCAAAAATGAGCAGTAAAAATAGGGTGGGGGAGAACTTGTTTTATTTTGCATTTTTCACAATCTTATCTTATTTACTTCACTATTCACTTTTTTTTAGTTTTATAAAGAAACTCATTACTTTATTTTACCAAATTAAGTTATAAAGTAACCAAATTCATAGTCATGATAATTTATATACTTTTATTGTATGTTTCACAAATATGTTAAATCAATTTTAAAATTAAATAAGTTTTTCTATTTTGATCTAATTGTTTTTATGAGGTATTTTGATAATTTTTGTTTGCTGAATTTTAAAAGAAAATGTTTTTATTCTAGCTTGTTTACTTTTTTAAACGATTTACAACACCGTCACATGTACTTTAATGCACTCTTTTGACTTTTAATATTAAGTTATGAGCCATATATTTATATATAGAACGAGAAATTCATGTAGGAGAAGCAAAACGTGCTAAATATCATAGTTTAACGCTCTTAGCGATTCAGCCTCTAATTAGTGGAAAATTAGTGCATTAGCAGAAGAGTGTCCAGTACTGATCTGCTGGATCTTAATATCTTAAATGTTGTTACAAATCCCATCAAAATATATGAATTTATTTCTAACCAGTGATTTTGATGCCTCCAAACCAATTTTTTCTGTCTCACATCCATCTGTGTGTGGTTGTTAAATATTTATAGAAAAGAAGATCAATGTGTGTTTAAAATATGCACAATTAAAGGTTTTGGGAGATGTTTTTAATTGCTCAGTCGGACATGTTTTCATCTGGGAACAAATGAATTTCCCGCTGCCTGTGTGGCGTTGTGGATCTGATCGATTCCTAACAGGATGCGACTCAAACCGTACAGGAAAACACGGGACAGGCATTAAATCGCATTGATCTAGAAAAATAAATCCACCAGCAGACTTGCAGATTGTTTTTTTTTTTTTCTTTCTGTCCAGTTTACCCACTGCTTTGCTCTAAATGCATTCCCGCAGCGTTCCCACCCTTTTAGCATCAGGCTCGCTCTTGACAAGACAAATTTGTCAGCGTGCCGTCTGAAGGCTTGCAGTCCTTCCTGTGAGTTTAAGGTCGCTGCTGAACACAGCGGTGGAAGCACTTGGGTGACTGCAGATTTGATTTTCTCCTGTTTTTGGCTCAGATGCAGCTTTAGCACTAATTGTTTTGCCTGAGATTCAGAGAGGGAGAGCGCAGAAAGCTCTCTGTCCTCGGCTAAGGCGGCGAGCTGACAGCAAGTCATCCGTCATTGTCAGGTCTCGTGTAGTTTCGCTGTCGCCTTGACTGAATAAAAGGCTGAAATCAGCGGCACGTAGAGGAGGAGAACCAAGAGGCGGAGGGAGTTTAACTCTTGGAGAGGGAAAATGTTTTGAAGCAACATGAAGATGTCTCTGAAAGAGTGTGAAACCGCGGAAAAAAACACAAACTGACGCGTCGATCTGATGGTTTAATCGAAACCTGTGTTGGCAACCACGAGACGGAGAGGAGTTTGATTCCAACTTTCTGTCGTTATGGCAGCATGAGTCAAAAAACGAAAAGGTTCTTGCATATTTCATGAGGTGTTTCTGCCAAATGGTGGCAACAGATGAGTCTGCCGTGTTTACGATCTGATAGCAGCCAGGAAAAGTAAAGAGTTGGCATGCAGAAACCGCCGATACCTCTGATTAAAGTAAACATTTTAATACCAGAAAAACCAAAAGGAGGGTTTCAAAGGTTTGCGTGAAACTAATGTTATGTTTGAATTGGTAATTTGTGTCTCAAAGTACCTGAACAACTATGTTTCCATTAGATAGACCTCCACAGTGACTCCTAAAAACTTTGAACCAACTGATGTACTTAACATAACAAATGCAAATTTCAGCAGTTTTAAAGATTTTTTTCATGGAACGATTGCAATAAATATCCACAAAAGAATGACTCCAAAACCACCAGTAATGTTTTTTTTTCCATTGGGTTGGAAACTGTTGATTGTGCAGGCGGTGCAGTTTTTATACTTGGTGCACAAAGTGGTGCAAAATGAGCCCTCATTTTGAGTGAGAGGTGGTGCACAATCCGCATCAAGATACTAAAATTCAGAGACGCATGACAAAGTGTTGAGAGAGAGAGAGCGCGAGATCAACTCGTCAATGTTTGAACTGTAAAGCTAGCTTAGCCTGGAGGGAGGGCAAGTGATGCCTGGTCACCCGCCAGGCTGATGATGCATTGTGGAAAGCTATAGAGTGACTGATTGGTTTCTTTGATGAAAAATAAAATTTGTCTTAATTAGCTAAACAAAAAGGTTTTATAGGGATGCACAATAAATTGACATTAACATTGGCATCAATGTCAATACCAATGTATCATTATCAAAACTATATCTTTAGTTTTAAGCTTTAAAAGTTTATTTTCCATATTTATAGTCTCTGTGTTGCTGGATCCATGAAAATTGCTTTTTCTTCTCAGAAAACCTCATTTAAATTTTTGTTCAGGCGTTTTCCAGTTTTAAACAATGGACCAAATACCATGAGAGCACTCACTCCTTCAGATAATCTCGGTTTTAATTAGGAACCTTTTGTCTGGTTTTAGTAATCCTTACGGTTCACAGGTGCTGATTTCAACTATTGTGACCAAGACGAACATCAACAGTGAACTTTCTGTGAAAGTTTTTCACTTTCTCACATTTAGCTCAGGTTTATTTTCACTTTTTGTGCCCTTGGGGATGATTTTTAACCATTTATTTTAATTTGTCTTAAATATAAATGGTCCATAGTCCACTTAGACAGGTCAAAACCCAGCCGTTCAACTGAAACCAAAGACCGGCGATGTTTTGGTCTCCAAAGGGAGTTTTCGTCCTGCTCTGTGATTGGCTGAAGCGTTTATTGACGCAGACCACCGCCACATGGTGAATGAGGACAGTGTTGAACTGCTGTTGGTGTTCAGGATCTGTTAGTCATGTCATAAATCTCTGTGAGAAAATGTGAGTCTGAACAATCCCAGCGACATAAACCCTAGAAATAACTTTAAATTCAGCTGGAGTCTTTTTGTTATAGCTGGAATTACAAGAGTAATGTTTACCAGATTTGTAAACATTGCATTGTGACCTGATTTTATTGGCAGTTGGGTTTTTTCTTCCCATTTTAATTTCTTTTAGCTTGTGTTTCCTCCTCAGTTTGTGGGCAGGTGGCTGACTGAGCAGAATTTCACAAGAAATCACTTTGCCAAGTTCGAAGTCAGAAAAAGTTTGCCTGTTTGTGGCTGCGTGCCATTTGTCAGATCTCCAATAACGTGTAAATTACTCTCCATTTTATTTATTTTTCCTGTGATGCTGTCACTGATGTGTGACTGTTGTGAATGGCAGCAGGCAAAGCCTTTAAATAAAGTGGGTGTGCAGCGTGAAAGCCTATCAGCCCAGCTCTGGCTGAGACGCTGAGGGAACAGGACAGGTTGATGAGAATAAATGGGAGGCCGCTAACCCAGAGCCTTGTTCACTCTGCATGTATTCAATTTTCCAGTTGAGTTTTTTTGGCTCTATCTGTTTATTTCTATTTTTTCTAGCAGAATCAAGCATTCAACATTAAGTACTTGGGAATATTCTGCTATTTTGATATGAAATTTAACTATTTTTTCCTGCAAATTTATTCAGAATTGCATTTTAAAAATAGAATCTTAGATAAAACCATAAAAAATGGAAAAGAATAGAAATAACCTCGATTATGGAGAAATTCAGGTGTACCAGCTTGTAGATTCACACTAATATAACAAACATATTTAACAAAAAGCAAGAGTGATCGACAAGCTCAAATTTACAAGAAGAAAAGTTATTAAAATGCCATACTATATTATATACAAATGCTTTTACACAATAATCATTTGAAATAAACCCAAAGATTTTTTTTTTCCATTTCTTTTTTCTGGACTGGTGCTAAAAACAACTCGCCCCATAAATATAGTCTGCATTGATCAAATCAACATTCAAATCTGATGATACACAATATGATATTGTTTTTCTTCAATATGAGAGAAGAAAAACCCACAATTGTTCGTTGATTCCCACGATTGATTAAGAAAAAAAATAGAATTAAATTATCATTTAAAGATGTTAGAAAAAACAGCTTTTATTGCTAACTTTATTTGCTCTGATTTTTTTTAAATTAATGTCAGTGTTTGCATTCCGTAATAACCAAAAGGCGGGAATCACCATGGCAACAACTGACAAAGAATTATTTTTTATTTTTCCTGCCAAAATTCTAACTGGGAAGCTTTTAAAACTAAATGGGCTCTTTGCACCTCAGCTTCCGCGTTCGGGGTAAAGCGGCTCGATTGTTTCCGATCCAATACAAATATCATTTACATTAGGTGCTTTCAGGGCTTGGCCAAAGTTTGTACATCGATCCGAAGCCCCAACAAGTCAGCTGGAGAAAGGTTTTAAGATGTTCGCCTCGTTATACATTCACTGACACGAAGGTGAGTTTTACTTAAACTTTGTGGCTAACATTAAGGTTAGCTTATGCTAGTAGGCAATATTCTCGGACATTGTTCTTGTAAAATGTGCTATTTAAGTATCTAAACATTCTAACGGACAATGTATTTATCTTATTTTCAAGTATATTATGTGTGTTTATTGTCGTTAGTGTCACAGACTAACGGGGAGGTTCCGGTTCGGGCTTTTAGCTTCCGAAGCCTGACGGAGCTCAACAAGCCTCATAGCTTAACAGTAGCGCAGCTCTGGTGTCAGAGATCTGGTTCAGCTGTTCAGGTTCAAAGTTGCTGCTTTTAGAAAAATATGACCGTGTTGCTTCATGTCTCCGTGTTATTTCGTTTTATTACCTTTGCATGTTTCTTGTGAAGAGCTCAGATAGGACGGTGTTTACAGCAGGATGTACAGGCGGATCAGTCGCTCGGCTGTCTGGCTCTGGTCTGCTCTCTCGTTCCCATAAACTCTTTCAGGCTGAATATAGAAGTGATTCCATGGAAATAACTCAGGGAGGCTCCTTTATTTACCATCCGTGTCCCCGGTAGTTTTAGGCTGATCCGGAGTGAAGTGAAGGCTGCAAACTTTGCTGTGCGGCATTAGCTGGTAGCGACAGATATTTACAAGCCATCTTCTTAATTCAGGATCGCTTGGAAATTAACGAAAACTTAAAAGCCCATTATATTAGGAAGACAACAATGCTAATAGTATTGTTTTTTTGCATCTGAAATACGACTTAGTCTTTTCTACCAGTCATGGTAACTCAAAGCGGAAAAAAGTGAGCCGCATTAGCTCCTGGAGATGTGACGTCAACGCCTTAGGTGCAAAGAGCCCATTCTTTCCCCATAAAAAACGTCACAAACTTGCACGCTAATGCTGCTTCCACCGCCGGCCCTCCTCTCCAACATGGAGCTCCAGATATTCAGTGTCAGAACACATTTTTAAAACCTTCATAGGCTTAGAAGAATAAAATGAATACAACAACTATGATAATATAGAAATTGGAATAGTTTTATACTTGAAATACTGGTTTTTAATTGCTTAAAAATAGAGCAATGATCTAGGTTCTGTTGAACTACAACTTAAAATTTTGTTTTTAATTGATTGTACTAAAAGTCTATTGATTCAAGTTTCTAATCGACTACAACTATGCCTGTCTAATATTTTAAATTTTTACTAGCTCCTCTTGTAGGATCTGGGTTTGCAACATTAATATAGTTAATGTAAAGAAAGCCTTTCACCTCTATAATTTCACTTCTTTACCTTTATTACTCCCTCTGTTTGTTTTCTGATCATGTAAAAGCGGGCCATATGGGGATTAAAACTGTGCAACAGACCCACTTTAATTAAAGTGTCATGTTTCTCCAATTTTGCTGATGGTTATTTTAATTTACAGCCGCATGTTGTAATGAAGTTTTCAGTCAGTCAGGAGGAATGACGCACGTGAACACACGATCGACTGGAAAACAATATCCTGTTGTAGTTACAGCATGTTGGTGTCAAGTTTTATTGCTTACCATCCCTGAGGAGGGTTCTCATGTTCAAGTGGACCAGATGTTTCTCTTAGCAGAAGCATTTTTTGATGCATTTTTTGGAGATCATCAGTTTGTTTGGAGGTTAAGTGGGTTGAAATTAAATTTCTGGTTCTTTTCCTGTCCAACATGAACATAGACAGTAAGTCGTCTGGTATGTGTAAACAGAATCTGGTTCTGTTTTGAGATTAGAAATTTTTTCCTGCCTGAATAATTGATCAGAATTAAATTGCAAATACGCTAAAGTTCAGCTGCATTGAAGCAAAACTTAAAAAACAGGAAATCAATTTTCTCCATATGTTTCAAAAATATGCTTAAAGTTAAATTGGAGACCGACGATTTGCCTAACATTTCCTGTTTTATCTAGTTTTCACCCTACGATGTTTTTTTTTTTTTGTTTTTTTTTAAGCAGTTATGAGGCACGTGGTGACAAAATCTTAAACTGCTGCTGCGGAAGTCACTCAACAGGTCGTTGCTAGGTAACCGAAGTTGGAGGGAACTTGAAACTGCTTGTTACTCAACAGGTCGTTGCTAGGTAACCGAAGTTGGAGGGAACTTGAAACTGCTTGTTACTCAGCAGGTCGTTGCTAGGTAACCAAGGAATTGTCTTGAGTTTCTGGGTCAGAGTTCAGCTTGAATTCTATATATTGAATATTCTATCACATTTGCGTGTTGTGTGAACTTTGCCTTTCTGATTTGACAATAAATTGTTACCTCAGTTATGTCTGCATCACTCTTCAATAAAATGACAAATTTTTAAAGCAAATAGAAGTTTTATATGTAATTCAGACATGAACGAGCCTCACCTTCATTTTAGATGGTGTTGGATCTTAAAGTTACTTATCACCGGTCCATTTAGAGAATGTTCCCCTCTATCATCTCCGTCAGGTTCTTCCACTAAGGACGTTGGACCTTCACTGGGTCTCAAGAAGTCCAGCTCTCTAGAGAGCCTCCAGACGGCGGTAGCAGAGGTCACCCTCAACGGTGACCTCCCGTTCCACCGGCCACGCCCTCGCATCATCAGGGGGCGGGGCTGCAACGAGAGCTTCCGGGCCGCCATCGACAAATCCTACGACCGGCCAGCCGCCTTGGAGGACGACGACGAGGGCATGGAGACTTGTAAGATGTCAAATAATCAATTTAATATTTGAACTCTTGTTGCAGGTATGATCCACCAAAGCAGAAGTCTGAGTTTCCCCGGACGTTTCCTGACTTATGAAATGATTTAACTCTCAATCAGTTGTTTTTTGCTGTGTGGAGCCACGTAACACTAATTAATTAATGCGTCGACCACTAATATCTGTTTACTGCATGGGAGTGGCGCCATTTTGACTAATGGCTAATATCTGGAAGTGTTGATGCTTTCGGCTGTGGCTTTTTAATCAATCAGGTTTGTAACCTTTATGAAAATCAAAGACATTTCTCTGTTAGCTGGGACAGGTTTTTATTTAACAGGTTTATTTTAAAGGAAAAATGCAGCAGATTTAGCTCCAGAGGAGGATTTTTACTTGTAGGTTGATGTATGAAGATTTATTTCTGTTTGACGCTCTTGCATCCAGACACATCACAAAATATATGGAACTCAGTGAAGTATTTGCCCATTACACATTTATTTACTTCACCAAACTGTTGATCAGACAAAATTTTTAGATTTTTTTAATTCTTCATGAAGTGGACAATACATATTAATCAACATGAATCCATCACGTAAATATGCCAGATTTAGTCCTCCAGCAGGTTCATGGAAATAATTAAAAGTATGATAAACATACATAAAAACAAACATGGCCTATGATTTATGACAGATTTCAAAGTATAACTTAAAGTAGTGTAATTTACAGTAAACATTCATAATAAAAAAAACAAGACATAACTGTTTAGAAAAAAAGAATATAAAAACACTAACATAACCCAAGTAAACAAAATATTCAAATCTCAGAAATGTACCATCAAAAAGTATTTTAATTGGAAATGGTGCTTAATGTTTAATTAAAAAGCGATTTGTTGAGTTAAATTAATGTACCTGTGATTAGCTGGATTAAAAGTCCCGCCACTAGCAAAAACAAATAAAACTAAACTATCTAGTCAAAGTCATGTTTATTCTCAAAAACCCTCCAATTGGACTGAATTAAACCGTAATTTAACTTTTTCCTTTACAAATCATGTTGGTTTTGGAAATATATTTTTTTTTTACCCAAAATTAGCATCTCGTATTTACTCAAGTTATCTTAAACTTTAGTATTTGCTAGTTGATCTGAAATATTAAATGGGACAAAGAAGCAAAAAATTGACGAAATCTGTAAGAAGTTAAACAGAAATTACTATTTTCTTTACCAACAGAAGGTAATTTATTGCTTCTCCTTATTTTCCCAGCGTCTAATTCACTGGTGGAAAGTAACTAAAGGCAACAAAAGACTGACATTTTTAAATCTTGTAATTAAATATATAAAAAAAAACAACTAAATATTTCACACATTTTTTAATAAAATAAAGTGCGATTTCCATAGAAAAGGGAACTGTAAGTTACTAAATATATGTAACATAAAATCCAGTTATTTGAATCTAGTTTAAAAAAACAACTATATCTTAAATGTCAATGGTTTATCTATTTGGATTTGTTTGTGTTTATTCTCAGCATCACGATATGGGTCGCTCATTTGTCACAAACATTTGCTTTATTTAGAGGCGTAAAGTAAAACCCACTGACAGTTTGTGATTCTGTTTGCTACAAAATTTATTTAACAAGTAATTTTACATTTAGGGGACTTTATTTGGCAATGGCAGCAAAAATTTCACTAAAAGGTGTTTTTTAAGTGCATCAACCTTGAATTTTGAGGTGAAAAAACACATTTTTACCATTTTTGTATTTTGGTTAAGGGCCAGATAAAAATCACTTCGAGTGCCACAAATGGCCCACGGACCACAGTTTGGACACCCCTAGTCTATTGGCCTCCATTTAAATGTAAATAAGAACTCTTCCATCATGGACATGTATTTTGGTTTAATCAGAAACCTAACGACATTTACAGAACCTACAAATTAAGGTTAAAATAAGGTTTTCTGCTTTTTTCTGTTTCCAAATCGTCTCCATGTTTGTTTCTCTGCAGTGGAGGAAGACACGGAGGAGAGTTCCCGATCTGGGAGAGACTCCGTCTCCACCATGGCGGACCAGACGCCGCTGTCCGCCGGCCCCGAAAAGCCCCTGGTCAACGGCACCAACCGCACCAAGGAGGAGAAGAAGAAGGACAAAGACAAACCAGGGAAGGAGAAGAAGAAACAAGATGGAGGGAAGGAAAAGGACAAAGAGAAGGGAAAACCAAAGAAAGGAATGTTGAAGGGACTTGGAGACATGTTCAGGTAAAAACAGGATTCAGATCATTGTAAAGCTGAGAGCCACATTATGCATCAATACAATATTGATCAATATCTTCATGACGGCATTATCGATCGAGAGCTTAGACGTTCAGGTGCATCTCCAAAAATTAGAATATCACCAAAAAAACTCTGTTTTAGATTAATTTCATCAGACATTAATTTTTTTATTTATTCAGTGCCATACTAAGTAGACAACATTTTAAACTTTCAATTTAAAGCTTAAAAATAATACTCAGAATAATAACTTTAAATTCATATCAGAATTGTAAAGGTATATTACACTTAATTTAACATTCGCCAAGTCCTTAATTTTATTTTACAATAAATCAAGTCTTGGAAGAAAAATTTAAATTAATGGGAACAAATTCTGTATTTTGACAGAAAAATTTTGTTGAAGATCTGATTAGAAGTTTTTGGAGGTTGTCTGTTATTGGACGACATTAGACCAGGTTTTTTCTTGAGTAAATGATTTGTGGGTCAAAGTTAAACACTTAAAAATCCTCTGATCAGGATCAGAACATGGACTAAAGGTGGCTGAAAATGCGGCCAACGTCGAATTGAAAAGTCTGAAATGTTTAGCAAGACGACTTCAGCACCTATTTGGAAACATAAGAGTTTTTTTTTTTTTACAGAATATTCTCCACAAGAACAAATAAATTAGTTTTCACCTGGAACTGCAGGAACAAGACGACTTCATTTTCTTCTTGTGCCTGTAGTTTGGGAGTTCTTGCAGAACTACTACTTCTGTGGCGTCTTACAGAAAATGAATTAGGCTTATTATAACAGAACTGGAAGTTAATATCTTTCCTTTCAGACTGAAGTCTTCCTGCACCACAGGAGCGATGTGCATTGTTAAAACATGGTCTCATTTCTGGCCCCATTAAGAGTCAATTAGTGCGTCTGTTTGATCCTTATCCAGGTTTACTGGCAGCGCCGGCTGATGTGAGATATGTTTAATCCATCTGTGGAGAGTCTGGATTCAATTAAATTATCATTATGCAGCACAGAGTTGTGCAGCAGAATTACAGATGTAATAACAACACAACTAACCAAGTTATTGGCATCCAGCTGTTCTGTTTCACCTATAGGATGGTTCATAGTATTTATTCAGTTTCTCTTCATTGCCTGTCAGAATGAGTTCCACCGTCCAGCAACGTTAGGATGCATCAAACCTGAAACAAAAGGCTGATTTATCTCTTTGAAACGTCTGTCTTTTTCTATAACTTTGTTGTTAATCATTCTATGGAGCTAAATTGGGCCCATAAAGTTTAACAATTGAAACTGAAAAAAAAAATTAGAAATTTTAAACTGGAAAATCGTTTTGAAAGTAAAGAAAATGTTTGAAACTGAAAAAAAAAATTAAACTGAAAAATATTCAAAACAACTTTCCAAATTCAATGTTTTTATGGCACAATCAAGTAACTTCTATAAAAAGGCTAAATACATCAAATTTGACTTCATAATTTAATGCCTTAAAATTGGGCCTCTGTCTCTTTAAAAATTCCTGCTCTTTCTGAATCTCCACCTTCAGGAAGTCACAATATGGCTCCTCTTTTAACCCTTTAACAGCATTTTTACCAGTGTTGCACTGAGAAATGGCTCCCATAACGAGTGCAGCAGCTCCACCAGGTGTTTGCTAATCACTGCTGGCTAGTCTGAAGGAGCCTCATTGTTGAAGGCAAGGCTTGGTCCACCCACATGTTTTGCACAACTTAATGGTTGCCATGGAGATCGAAGGATTTCTCAAACATTCATGAAATAATCAAATATACACTCCAGGTTTGTTTTTGATGAGGGGATAACATAAAAAAGTCGATTTAAAATATTACTGCCACTTTAAGACAAATACTTGGTGTGTTTCAAAGAGACATTAACAAACGAGGATGACGTTTGGTTTAGCAGAAAAAGGGGGGAAAGTACACGTCGGATTCTGTGGCGGCTTGTCGCGGTGAAACGGTGTGTTGATGTGAGCGCCGTCCCAAACCACAGAGGTTTGGACGTGAAGGCAACAAAGTCCGTGTGTTTTTCAGAAAGTGTCGCTCTGCAGAGCGGGGCGATCCCAGGAGAGCTTTCGGTTTCGGTGCAGGAGCCGGGTGGGCACAGGGTGAGGAAGCGGCCTTTGATGTGAGGCGGCGGCGTGTTTGAGGACACGTCAGGCGCTGCGTGATCAGCCTGACCCTCTCATGTCTCTGAGGCCTCGCTCTCAGTCCCAATCAAAGCATCATTACCATCAACGCCTGCCAGCAGCGCCGCCTGCCAACTTTCTCTCTGATCGTCTCTTGGACTCAGAAGCTGCACCCGGTCTGTCGGCTTGGCATCTGCTGGGACGCTTGTTGCCCAGAAATCCGAGGGCTGCACTAATTTAACGGCGTACTCTGTGTTTGTGTGCGTCTTAAACAAGCGAACAAGCCTGAAACTGCACAGTTACAATCTTCGTGCGCGCGCAGCTTGTTTGTGTTGCCGTTTGCTGTCAGCTGACGGGTTTTCCGCTCAGATTTGTTCTGGGTGAAGGGACTCTGATGCATCATGCTCTGATCTTCACAGTCTTAGCTGCAGTTGATGTTGTGTTCATTGTAATCTGTTGCATGTTGCACCAGCTGTGTCTACAAAATAAGACGTGGCGTGCAGCCAAAGGAGAAGATGCCACACGAGGAACGCGTTTAAAGAGCAGCAGGTTCTGACTGGGAGGGGATTTAGCTTTGGGATCTACTGAAGCTACAGACTCTAAATGAATTAACTATTAAAGATTGTCAAAATTTGTATCTAGAATCTGTTTTTGTTTAGCACCACATTGAGTTGCTGGAATATTTATTTTTAGACCCAACATGCAGAAAATTGGGAATATAAATGTAACAAATTTCTTTTCATTTCTTTAGCCAATGCTTTGTAACTTTTAGAAAGAATATATGTTTTATTCATTTGTTAAAACTGCCATTATGCTATTATTTGGCAGACTAATTTGAAAATTTACCGTTTTATAGCTATATACTCTCTGCTCCATGCTGGGCAAATACACGTCACATTTCCAGCTTTTTCTACCAACAACACAAAAGTTTAAGCCAAACTTATTGTCCCATTTGTTTTGCTTCTTTGAGCAAAACTTCATCAAAGGGTTTTGTTTTTCCTTTTTTTTCTTACTAATTATTGCTTTTCTCAGGAAAACTTTTTTTTTTTTGCAGCTCTGTAATGCCACAAATCCTTTCCCACTGCAGATTTCTTTTAGCTTTTTCTCCTAATGAAGGGATTATTAGTGACACTCAGGCGTTCGGCTGAATTGAATCAGAACCCCTGACATTTTAAAGTGATCGTTTAAAACCGCAGAACCACCGTCAAAGACTCCGTATCGATCACGTCGGGCTCAGCGCCGCCGCCGGCCTCACCGTGCTTTGAATACAAGATCGTTAAATTCCCTTGTGTCGTGGTTGATATTCTTTCTCCTCTGCAAAGTTTTCCACTGCTGTCATAAATCTTAGTCTGCATGCCATTGCGAGTGCGTGCGTGTGCGTGTGCGTGTGTGTTTGTGTATGACGAGGCTGTTTTTAATGGGCTGTTAATGAAAGTTAGTGGTGTGGGGAGAGAACGTGTCAGCCATGTGGAGCTGTGATAGATCACTCCTGCTCTTAGCATTAACTTCAGGCTGTCAGTCTGAGCGTTTCAGGCGGCTGCGGTCACATTAATCAGGCGCTGGAACATCACTCCATCAGTTTTCCTCACACCTCCTATCTCCCTGCTTTGCTTAGTTTCTCCCTCTGGTTCCTGCCTGTTTGGGTTTCCACCTGTCGCAGGGAAATTTCACCTCATTTTCTCCTTTGATCGGTCTGGTCTGATGGATTTGAACCTCCAGAGCCACAAAAAGATGGTTACAAAGTCAGCCTTCTACCACCTGAAGAACATTTCATACATGTTTATCTTTAGTTGCATTGATTTCTGCAGCAGCGTTTTCACAGTTTTCATTTGAAATAAGACAAAGCTAACAAGTAACAGTTCAGCAAGATATAGGTGCTTGTTTTAAGGGGCTAGGGGTTAATTGATATTGATAAAACGTACCAGTTCCACTGACGGATTATTCCACTTGTAACTTGGGGGAAAAAGTTCTTCTTCTGACTTTTTAACTTTTGACCATTTTTTCCATCTGGAACCATTAGTTTCTTTTTTGTTTTTATACGACTTGACGATTATTTGGTTGTTCCACATTTAAAACGTACAGAAAAAAAACTTCTTCTTTCTGCTACGCAAACATACAACCTGAAAAGGAACGTCATAAATTTCACAAAAATATGATTTAGTTCTGATCAGTTAGGAAGTTTCTATCCACCAACTTCTTGTGTTTTATAGCAGCTCAGAAATCTTATCCCAGATGTTCTTTGAGACATTTTTGGTTTTGCTCATGGATGGAAAAATGATCCAGTGAAAATCAGATCAGCAGTTTGTGAACCAGTTGGTGGATCTGTTTGGGAACCAAAAGTTTCTGCTGATTTTAAGTGGATTCAGCTTCTTTACTGTCACTTTGTGACACTCAAATCGGTATTCAGCTTTTGTTTTTATTTATTTTTTTTTTTTTTAGATTTTTGGTTTGTATTTTATTTTTTGCAGCAAGAAAAAAACATCATATTAAAACGTGTTGATTTTTGTTTTTAAGTGGAAAAACCTGTAAAGAACTGGTTTTATTTTTCAGTTTTTGTGTTCTTCAGCAGTAAAATGATGCTTGTTAACCATCCCGGCTTCATTATAAACAAAGCTTTCCAGTTCCAGTATATAAAAATCGAAACCCCTGAGGGACATTGATTAGTTTGTAAAAATAAAGATGAATAATACAGACATTTTCTTCACTTTTTTTTCTTTATTAAAAATGATTTTCTTCTGTAATTATATGTTTCTTTGTGTTTTGTATGTCTTCTTTCTTCAGCTTTGGTACTTTTAACACGGCGTCTCTTTCTGCAGATTTGTTTGCTTGTTTTGTTGGTTTTTCACATTTTGTCATTGATTTGTTTTGCTTTCGTTTTTCTTTCTTGTGCATTGATTTTCTCACAGACGGGACTTCGACTTTCTCAACATTTCTCCCTATTTTCCTCTTGTCTTTATAACTAATTCAGGTCGTCTGTGTTCTCTCTCTTTAATCCTCAGACGCTCTTATGGTTGGGGGACTAACATCGCATGCTTTTCTTTTGATCCTGAGACTTTGGGCTCCGTCTTTACACACAGGAGCCTCACTTAAGGGCGCCCCTGTTCTCCTTAGTTTGGCTTTATTCTTATTTTTGATTCAGGGAAGAAAAAATCTCTTCTTTCTCTGCCTCTGCCTTCTCTCATTAATTCACATGCAGCCGTTTGGTTTCTATCTCCGTTGTTACTTTGGAAGTCGTAGATATTCTCAGCGGACCAGTTTCCCTGTGAATAATCACACAGGTTCATTGTGGAAGCGAGTTCAGTGCCAAAGTCATTTCTTCAACAGGCTGCAGCTTTATACCGGGTCAATCAAGCTGAAATATCTCTGCAAAGGCTCCTATTTCATTAGGCATCGCTCCCTCCCCATGAATATAATTACTGCGTCCGCTCCGCAACTTTAAACGAGCTGAATTGGGTCTGAACTCATGAGAAGAACTTTTTAAATGCTTCATTTTGAGAGACTGATTCGGTGAAAAGTCGCCGCTCTGCAGAGATTCAGTCGCATTTTCAGTCAGATTGCTGCAATTTGGCTCAAGGGGATTTTATGTTTCCGTCTCTGTGGGTCAGAGTTGGGTAGTAACTAGTTACATTTACTCAGTTACTTTTACTTGAGCAACTCTTTTGAATAAAAAATACTTTTAGGAGTATTTTTACTGTACTTTGAGTAATTTTATTATGAAGTATTTTTACTCTGACTTGAGTAAAACTGCTGGATTTTCTTCCCTCTGAATGAAAAACAAACATTTTTAAATCAAACCAGACTCAGACACAAACCTGCAGTTTCTGTTAAAGTTTCATCAGTTTTTTATCGAAAGAAACTGATTTGGGGAAAAAAAAAATATTTTGCTGTTTTTTTACTTATATTAATTATTGTCATTTTGGTCTGATGTGATTTTTAAATGACTGATAATTGATCAGTTATTCAGTACTCGAGTAGAGTTTTTACCAAATACTTTTTTACTCGAGTAATTTCTTGGACGACCATTTTTTACCTTTACTTGAATAAAAATGTGTTGAAGTAGTGATACTCTTACTTGAGTATAATTTTTTGGTACTTTGCCCATCTCTCAATATTCAGTCTGGAAAGTCAGGGAATTTGATCAGAGCATTTTCCAGGTTTGGATAAGTACTGAAAGAGCGACTAAGATGGAAATGCATTGAATTTGAGAGTTAAAATAAAACATTTCTGTCTATTTTTTCCTTATTAAATTCTTAAAAATGCCTCCATAACTTCTTGCATCCATTTTCATGTAGTTCCACCTTCGATTAAATCTACTGAGCCAGTAAATTACCCACTTTAATTAAACACTCACGTTTGGTGCTCCAGGTTTGGGAAATACCGAAAAGATGAGCGGCCAGCGGAGAAGATGGACCGGAAAGGATCGAGCAAGTGGAGGTCCGAGGAGACCCAGGTTTCTGATGAGGAAACGATGAAGATGAGGATGGAGCAGGAGAGGTGAAGAAAACTTTTATTATTCCTGTTAAATACCTGGAAATCCCTTGAACCTGCTTATATGATTGGAGTTTTATGTGTACCTGAACTAAATTGTATGTAAACGGACTTTTCCCCAGTTTTCACATGAAAGCATATATACGGATTTTTATGACTGACAGGAAAAATCCATCCAGTTTCATTCAAAGTGACATAAAAGGATCAAACTGGGATTGAGTTGAATTTCTGCTCCAGTTGAAGTAAAAATCTGTTTTTTTGACGAATGAGAAATATTTCCTCTGTCTGAAGTTAAACCAAACTCCTCTTGTTTTATCAGAATTGTTTGTAAATGCTGAATACCTTAGCAGGAACAATTTTTATTGATTATTTTTCATGCATTTGGTCAACAGGAAGGATAATCATCAAACCTATTGGGCTCAAACTTCCACGTCTGTTCAAACTTTTAATAAGATGTAAATACTAATAAGTCTCACTATTCGGATCCAGGATGGTAAATCTGAAATGCCAGCCGGGCGCCGGGCCAGTTTGTTTTGTTTTGTTTTGTTTTCGGGGGGGAGGGCAGCAGTTTATAAATGCCAAGACCATTACGGCTCTGTCAGCTAATTAATTCCCATGCACTGCTTGAAGGGCAGGAGTCATTAAAGCCCATGTTTATACAACATCTCATGTTGTAAAAAGTCTGGTTTGTATTCTGTCTTTATGCCTGCAGTGCTGACAGTCGCATAATACAACAATGCAGTCTTTAGTTTTAATTCAACGCAAATGCCACAGCTGATGTTTTGGGTTGTTTAAAGTTCACAGCAGGTCTTTCATGTGGTTATCCGCCATTACGGTTTTGGTTTTATACTCTGAATTAAGAGTTAGATGATGGACCTGGTGCCGTTTTATCTCATGGTAGCTGCAGCTGATCAGGTTTTATTTAAAAATAAATCTTGTCACATACTTGAACTGGTTTAATCCTTGACCTTTGAACCAAATAGCTGCTTTTTAAAGCCAAACATCCAACATTAAACGGTGATATTAGGGGTAAATGGCTGCTGTAAAGTGGCTCTATCTGGTGGATTGTTCTGAATCAGAGGAAAAACACAAAATATTACCAAGTAGTTTCTAGTCCTAACATATTGAAATAAGACGAAACTAAATTACAAATAACTTTTCAGCAAGAAAAAGCTTATTTTTAGTCAATAAACTTAATATTTGCAAACTCAGCAAAAATGCAAACTGAACACGTTTTTTTTTTCCACTGCAAAAACACAAAATCGTTTTTAGTGCCAATATCTTAGTCAAGTTGAAATGAGTCAAAACCAACTTACAAGGAGTTTGTTTTGAGTTAATACTTTATTATTGTTGATTTTAAAAAAAGTACTAATTCCACTGGTAAATTATTTTACAAAACATTTTTCCTTTGTTATAAGTGAAATAATCTGCACCTTTTCCAACAATATTAAGGAATTATTAACTTAAATTATTAAGCTCTTACATCTTGCTGAAAAGTTGCTTGTAATTTAGTTTTGTCTTGTTTCAAAAGTACAAAGATCGTTTCTTTAGATAAATCCTAAAAATTTGCATAAGAAAGTTTTCTCCTTGCTTTTATTTTGAAGGCGTTCATTTTCTAAAAATACGTTACAATACAAAAATGACAAAAGCTACAAAGGATCACTAATTATACTGGTTTCCTAAAATTGTACAGAACTGTGGAAAAAGTATTTTTAGACACTGACCTGAATCTAAGCATTTAAAAAGTACATCTACATTTCTGAAGGAGAAATGCTTTCCAGATCAACCTGAGTATAAAAATCTGTGATTTATTTCACTTATTAAATAATTAACCACTTTCTTTTAAAACTTGGTTTAAATTCATGAAGCGTTTGGAGGCTGTGTTACTTCCTGATGGCATAAAAATGCTTAAAGATCTGAAAAATCACCTCATGCCCCAACCAAAAGAAATCCAGAAACGGCCAACATCAACATTTCTGTTGGCCGCCGCCACCGCCGCTAGCTTATTAGCCACCTGTGGATTAAAATAAGCTGATACTCCACATGGTTGTTGCAGGACCCCAGCCTGTGTGCAGGGGGTGACAGTTTGTCCAACATGAAGTCATTTTCTTGCTGAACTTCCTCTGACCTCCACAGCTGCTCAGATTTCCATGTGTTTCAGTTGCGAAATGTTTAAAAATCTCCTTGCAGGTACTGTGTGAGTTACTGGCTCTTTAAAGCTGATTTTTAACCAACTCTTTAACAAAACAAACCCAAACGTGCGTTATCAGTACAGGAGAAGCTTCAGCGGCCATCTTATCCCTCCAGACCTTTTCCTTTCTTTCACTTCCTGCCTTTCACTCCGGTCTGACACTTTTGTCAGTGTTGCGGCTAAAAGGCCCATTTTGTAGCTCTGTGAATACAATGGGACATAATGGGCCATTGTTCTGTCCTGATGTGGCAGAAAGGTCACTCATCAAATGCATTTCTTCAGCCATAATGTCCCATCCTGTCATTTTTACCCTCTTTCATTCACCGTCTCTTGCCTCTCTTGTAGCCCTGCCACCAACTCTTATTTTATTGTTTTATTATTTGTGCTTCAAATCGTCTCTCACCGAGTTTGGCTTTTAAAAATAAAACGTTAGAAGCTCGGGTTTCCTTCCTGTCTCACCGCTTAATGGTATTTGTGAATTTTTTTAAACTACTGTCATAAAAGCTTTCAGGATCGACAATAGGTAAAGATTTGGGTCTCCACACTTTAAAAAAGTAAACGGTTTTGTTTCATTTGCTGTATTGCAGGAGGGAACAAATGAGCAGAAGACAAAACGATAGAGATTATCGTAGTTAAAAGTAGGTGGGCAGATGTCAGCCTGAGACTTTTAAAGTGTAACCAAACCCCAGATCAACTTTTTTTTTTTCTTTATATTTGTGTGAAAATTTTGACATTTTTCAATGTAAATTTTAGTTCTGCAGTATTTATCCAGAAACTGTTGCTTCAAGCCGATCTTAGGTTTTCCAATTACAGATTCTGCCTGACGTTTAACCCTGAACTATGGAGGTCAGGGCGTAAAACTCTTCCTGTGAATAACAAGGTTCTAGTGACTGGCAGAGTAAGTACATGTAGGACCAAACATGTAGGCTACATTAGCTAGCAGCTAAAAGCTACATTAGCTAGCAGCTAAAAGCTACATTAGCCAGGCTAATTTTGCTAATCGGCAGTAAGTATTACAGTAAATATCACTGATATTTATCTCAAAAAGTACATTTGAGTAATAATTGTAATGTACGTATTTTGTTTATAAGTTGGATTGGAACGAGGCGAAAGGTCGGTCTAGGCTTGTGGCTTGTTGTTGCCATAGCAACTCCATAGCAACCGCTGTCCTGTCGGTTACAAAGTTCCTTTGTGTTCCACATATTTTGGTTTGCAGAAACAAATAGTCTGATAAATTTTAGACTTTCTTCGTGGAGGGAAAATACATATTTTTGGATTTTATGAGCTTTTCCTGATCTAAGCTGAGCTGGACTGAGTTATGAAAAGAGGCTTTTCTTCACTCGGGTCGCTTGACGAGAAGCCGATCGTGTCGTGTAGAAAGCCCGGCTCCGGTGAGAGTCCCGTCTCTGGCCTTGTCTTATCTGGCCTTGTGTATACAACCAGTAGCTGCTCGGAGTGCTGCCGCTGCCCTGAAGGGAAACACGGCTCTCCCTTTGGGTTTACACACAGATCCCTCTGGGCTGTCGGGTAATCGCTGACTCAACGCACAGCAAGAACAAATCTGACATGCCGTTCCAGAACATCCCCTGGGGGTTCAGGAAAATTTCAGCTTAAAAGCATATTCCTATGCTCTGCCTTTGTTTCTATGCAAGTTTGAAAATTGTTCATATAAATTTTAGGTTTTCCTGCTATAGGATTCATCAGATTTTTTTTATGTTGAAAAAATTTCTTGTAAAGTTATTAATTTTGTTTCTGTTTGTGAAATCTCTTCGAAGCCATGGTTTTTCTCCATTGCATCCACACAGCGAAAAGATCTGCCTTGCAACTAAAAATACATCTTAAACTGAATTCACTGCCTTTAGATTTAAACTGATTCCTTTACCAACAAAGCTTCTTTAAACTCTGACTGTTAACATTTTTATTTTAGGTGTTGAGATGCAGTTAGTCAGCGTGGGGCGCAGCGCTGCTCAACCCCTATTGCACTCAGCCCAGGCTCAGACCTAAAAAACATTTCTGCAGCTCACCCTGGGAAACTTTCCACCTGTCTCTTCCGGTTTTCTTTGGAGCAATCCGGTTTTAAGCCAGTATCCATTATTATTTCCAAGCGCAGTCTTTTGGTAGGCTAACTTTACCTGTCGTACTTTGTGCTCGTTTCACGGCATGCAGTATCTGGCATGTAAACACGGACCACAGTTTGGGAAACGCTGCTCTAGGGTGTTTGGGAACGGCCTTAAATGTCTGCTTATAATTATTTTCCTACATTTTAAAGGTCTCATTTCTTCTGTGAGTTGTTTCTGGGTTTCCCAAGCGGGCGATGTCCCGTTCTGTTTCCCAGCGTCGTTAGAAAGCGACCTATAAAGAAAGCAGAGCAGTTTGATAATTGCTAGCTGTAAAGCTCTGATAATTGTCAAGGCTCTAATTGCATGTCTCTGCGATCGTTAGTCCCCCTCTGCCACTAAAAACTGGTGCAAGTTATTCACAAGCTTGACGTCTGGAGTAGAAATGCTGATTTATTTATTTATTTTAGCGAGACACAAAGATGTCAGAGGTGTTTGTGTAGTTCGGTGCATCGGCCGCCTGGACTGTTGGTTAAGTCTTGTAGTAGTTTATTATTCACAGGGGGCAGAGTAAACACTCCACGTCTTCTCTCTGCTTTAATGGAAACTGAAAAAGAAAAGCAGAATTAGCCGTCAGGCGACGCAGCGTCTTATGTGAGACTGAGATGCTGCTCCACTTTGTATCAGCCGCATCAAACGAGGTTTTCATTCAGCAGTTTCAGATGTAATGCAGGAAATGTTTAAATGTTTCATCGTTGTTTTCTTAATGTTTTGTTTTTTCTCATAAGTTTTCATTTTAAACCTTTGCCAAGACTTTTGACCCTGAATAATATCGATTTGAAGTTTAGAAACGTTTAATAAAAACAGTGTTTTTGAAAGAACTGTGGTAAAATATGCTGTTCAGGTTATTTTCCAATCATCCTTCAGCTTTTTCCTTTGTGTTTGTTGGCGACTTTTTCATCTCTATTTGCATTTTAATACTTTTTAAAAGTTTAATCTTCTTGGCTTATTGTTTTTTTATTATGATTATTTTTCTTCCTCTTCTGCGTTTTCATTTTAATCTTGGCTGAGACTTTTGACTGAATTATATTAATTAAAGTTTAAAAACCTTTGATAGATACAAACTTCGTAAAAGACAATATTTTTACAATTTTTTTAACAGCTGTGTTATCTTGTAAGAATTATGGTTAAATAATGTTATTTACATTAATTCTTAATCCTTCCTAAGTCTTTTGGTTGATGTTTTGTCTGTAACTATTTGCATTTTAATACTTTTTCTTTTCATTTCAAGCTTTATGGTTCATTTAATTATATTTTTTATTTCATTCACTTAATAAATATGAATAAATCATGTAGCAACTAAGAAATCATGAATGAAAAGGAGCAGAAAGAAGTTTAAATATCTACTCCCTATTCATGTAAAATAAAATTATTCAACTCAAAGATTATTAGAAATATTTCAAATACACACAAAAAATCAGATTATTTATTTTCAAAAAGAAAGAGACTGAGTTATACTGCTTTTATTCTGCAATATGCCTTTATAATTTAATGTATTTTTTTTTGTTATTTTCCATAAAACCTCCTTTGCCTGTAATATTTGTTGATTTTGAACCAGAATCCGTGTCTGCAGAGTAAAACCTGCCTGCAGGTTGGAGACGATCCTTGCTGCTAGCTAGTGTAGCAGCAGACAGCTCTCTGGATTCTTCATCCTGTCTCAGAAAGTTGTTCCACAGAACCTGAGCCGAATGTCACAACTTCCCGTTTCTTTCCCATTATTTCTGTGGTAGCATCAGTTGGCTTCCAACTCCCAGCACACAGGGAGTAACTAGGCTGTTTCTGGCAGTAGGAAAGAAGTCACTTGGTCTAAAAATACATGCCTGCACCGCTGGTGAGGTGACAGTGTGGATATTATCTCATGTATTGTGTTGGTTTCATTAACTCAGTTTAATCAAAGATGACCTCTGCACTCAGTTCATATAGTTGCATTTAATATTAAAATGAATGTTGGGATTTCATCTTTAGTGTGTTTCTAATTAAACCTTTGTTAGCCTTTTCTTGATTTTTATATGATAACCCAATGTATTCTTGATTTATTGCTCAGATATGAAAACATTTTTCTCAGCTAAAAGGACAAAATATGACAAAAATCTGGCAAAATTTTAGGAATTCAAGAATGTCATCAACATAAATCTATAAAGTGAACATACAAAATAAAAAAACATAAATATATGCACTAATTTTAAGTAAAATTGTTGTAGGGCCTTCAGTTTGTGATTTATGAATAGCAATAATAAAGAAAAAAATAACTGCAGTTATTTTTTTAAATAATTCGGTCAGAAATTCCTTTAACTTGTTTTAGATTTAAAAAAAAGTCAGTTTATATCTTTAGATATATAAAGAACTTTTTATGCATTTTTCAGGATTGATGAGTGAAATAAAACCAATTCCAGTTATATGACAGAACTTACAGATGAACAAAGTTATTTCTTAGCTCCATGGTTAATTTTGCTTAATTGAAAGTGAAATGAGCCACCGTCATTTAAACATGTAAAAAATCTTAAATATGACCATTTAGAAACAATCCGCTTGAAAACTTTAAACATGCAAGCAGCAATAGTCAGCAATGGTGGGGTCACTTCTGCTAACCCGCCAACACCAGAGCTAATTTTTAGCTTAGCATTTAGCTAACTTTGAACATATTTAGCACACATAGCTTCTTGTTAATTTTATCAACAAACTCCAAAGCGCTTATTTACATGGCTGTCAATTTTGTCAGTGTCAGTTTTGCTAAAAATCAACAACTCTATTAAACTTTCAGTTAAATCTTCAAGTAATTAGACAATTATGTACATGCTTTTATTTTGAAGTGAGTAGTTCCATTTCCTTTTGTGTGTCAAGAAACTTTATTGAGGAAATGGCAACTACAGAAAACGAACAAATGAGTTATACAGAAGGATGCAGCACAGAACAAACTATATGATTTGTTTTAAGAGCCTGCCCTTAGCGCATTAGCATTAGCATCTACTAAATGCTATGTTGATGTAGCACTTTAATGTTAGCAGAACTTATGTTTATTGTTAGTGCTTTGGGGTTAGCACAGCTATGTTTTTAAAGGCAGGAAAGTTGTTTCAGTAATAAATATTAATAAATCTATTCTTCGTCTGCCAGGATTCAAGCCAAGACGAGGGAGCTGAGGGAACGCCAAGCCCGGGAACGGGACTACGCGGAGATCTTGGATGTCAGCCGCCCGCTGGTCAGATCCTCTGAGGAGGATCACACCTACTCCGGCGTGAACCCTCTGAACATGGACAGCAGTCACAGCCGGGCCCACAGCCCCCGTGACGAATATTCCCACGTTCATCACCAACACCAGCACTCTGACTCTCTCTACTCGCCGGTCAGCCGGGCCCGAAACGACCGGCCTCCATCCACAGACAGGTAGGCTTCCTGCAGCAGCTGTGTGGCTACGCTAACAAACTGATGTCTCCTTCATTACTAAAGGGGATCTGTTATGCAAAAATTAACATGTCGCACATTTTTGTACTTTTATTTGGGTCTTTACTGCTTCTAGAAACAGCTTAAGCACTCACAAAAAAAAAAAACAAAAGTTCATGTTTTTTGGTGTCTGGAAAACTGGCTGTTTCAAAAACCTCCCGAATGTTCAAAATTAGCAACTCCAGCCATTTGCATAACAACTCTGCTCGTTACCTAGCAACCCAAACTGAGCTTCAGCACGGTTGGTCTGGTTTTACCATTGTATGCGCTTTACAATGGCTGCTGGAAAACACAAGTGTTTTCTGGTCAACTTACCATCCAGAAAACCCTTGCTGCATTCTGATTGGTTGTGTAATGATGCTTTTCAAAAATGTACGATTGTGTAATTCTACATCTTTTTGGAGCCATTCTCATGTGCGAGTGTAAACGTTGAGTGGCCAGCAGCCATTTGGATTTAAAATCTCTTTAAGAAAGATTCTAGCCAAAAATGTACTGAACTTGTTTTGTATACATCATAAACCTATTCTAACCTGTTAAATAAAGCATAAAAAGTCACCCATTAATTTTTTAGGACTTTTTATACAAAATCCATGACATTTATCTTCAGAGTTTCTCACCTTTTACTTGTATAACTTTTATAAGATTCCCAATCGTCCTCCATTTTACCATTGGTTCTGCCTCAGCCGTCATACTCTCAGTATTTATCTAACCCGGTCTTTCGGGGACTCGTTTAGGGTCACATTCATCCAAAAGCAGCAAACCGCAGGTTGGCTCTCACACCTGGAGAAGAAAATAATCACAGCAACAGAAGGCAGGCAGTAAATGTCAGCTGTGAGTCGCCACGCGCCGCTCTCTGGGGGTTTGCTCAGAGGAGAAGCGGCGGGTGAATGGAGACCTTTGAAAATCCGTCTCTTTTTCTGTCTCCCTTGACCTTTCTACCTCTTTTCTTTCCATCATCTGTTCTCTTGTTGATGTCACCTTAATGTAACCTTTCACTTTGCAGCATTTTCCAGGCTTTGTGGTGAGAATGTGACCTGAGCTTTTGACAGCTGATTGGCAGCTGTCCATTATTCCAGAAAACTCATATTTTGCATTCATATTTAGCCTCACTATGGGAAATATGCACACCAAACCTCTAAACTCCTTTGTGTCTGGGCTGCAAGTAAAGGGTTTATATCAGCGAATGCTGATAACTATTGATTCCTTTTGTTGTTGTTGCAATACAGATCGCTACAGGAGATCTTTCCTGTCCATCTACATTTACAACATTTAATTTCCTTTTGGGATCAATAAATATTTTTAATTTGAATTAAATTTAAATATCTGAAATATTGACAAACTGGTGATGTTTCCTCATTTATCCACAGTTTTCTTTGGAGTTGTACTCATTTTCTCCCAATACGTACGCCGTCACACCCTTGCTTTTTATTCCTAAACAGCAAAACTATAAACTGCTGCAGTTACTCAGCTGGTTGTTGCTAGGTAACCAAAGAGTGAGAGAGTTGCTAGGTAACCAAAGAGTGAGAGAGTTAGTGGATTCCACCAACCTAGCATAGCCGGCCACGAGAGGTTGAGCTGCTAATGTCTTTATACTTTTCATTTACTTTAATGTCTGGATCAGGATTCAGTGAAAAAATTGAAAATTGTTGGAAATCTGACATGCCATCTATTGATATTGATCACGTGTCTATTGCAATATTTATTATTGTTTTATTGCCCAGCCCTAGATGTAGCGCGTTGTATTGTGATTTATTGTGCTGCTGTTGTCAGTTTTCAGTGCTGCGCTCAGTGTACGTTACAGGTAGAATTTTATTTTATTCAGTGACAGAATTTGATCATATAGTGCCGTTTCAATGGTCCAGTTTGGTCTGATTGAATCAAACTTCAGTCGGTTTGCCAAGAAAGTGCGGTTCGTTTCTGGAGGTGTGAATCAAACTCTGATGCAGACCAAAAAAATCAATCTCTAATCCGCCTACAAACCTCAATCTCAGTTTAGACCAGAGGCTGGTCTCAAGTGGACCAGAAACAGGAAGTGAACTACAGTGCAAGGCATTCTGGGTAAATAGGGAAACAGTTTTTTCAAGGGGTTTGGTTTGTTTGACAGTGTGGTGTGAAATCAAACCACAGCAGCTGAAAATGTAAGAAATGTTGCAACTTTGGTCCATCAGATGAGAAAACACATTATGACTCCGTCACACTTATATCATTTACTACCAAAAAAAACTTTTCCCCTTAGTGTTACTAAAAACTTTTTGCTGCTTTAGTGTCTTAAACTTCACAATTTTAAATGAGTGAACGAACAAGCTGTAAAATTTTTATCTTTAAACCCACTGATCAGGCAACATCCGTTCCAGCTAGTTAAATTTAACAGCTTGTTTTATTTATTTCCTGATTTTCGGGATGCACTATAAACATTTTGGCCAATATACATTTTATTGTTACAGTCAATAGCCAGTAGCCAATAGTTGGACAACATGATCATCTGATTCAGTTACTGTCACAAGACCAAACAAATACAACATGCAGAAGCAAAATGGAAATGTAACTGTTTCATCAAGATAAATTTTTCATTGTTTTGTTTTCATCATGTCTACTTCTGACTCATGAAGTGCATATTTTATTTACCTGTAATTATATTACCTGTGAAAAGTGTGTAAAAATGGATGTTTAATGTTTGATCAAATGGATTGTAGGAGCAAAATTACATGTTTTAAACATGTTTATCTTTTTTATTTTGCAAAAAAACAATAATTTCCCGCATTTTTTTATCTTTATTCACATCCTAACTGTTAACATTTCAGTGAAGTTCAGTGAGATTACTGCAGTTTAAGGTTGTAGCCCTAAAACATAAAAATGTCTGCATAAATTCTTTAGGTAATTAGATTTCTTAGTGTTGCCCTTCAGGCTTTCGCCCCTCTAAACCCTTCAGAGACATTACTATTTTATATGATTTGGTTATAACAGGGGGAAATTACATTTTCAGATATTATGTTTCTTTTCTGTCGAGCTTAGGCTCGGCTCTCGCTGCAGTTTGCCTCTGGTGGTCTTTTTAGAGCGTGAAGCATGTTCACATATTCCCAGTTTGAATAATTCATTTGTCCATAAGCCTTCATGTGACTCTGGACAAAGTATCCAGTGTGTTTCCTTCAAGCTTGGCGAGGCGGTTTAGGCACCACAGATCGAACCTTTTTAGACTTATTTGGTTTTGTTCCCAGATGCGACCAGAACATAAAACAAATAGACTTTCTGGGAAAGTCAGGAAGCGCGTTTCCTGTTTCTCGTCTGAGCAGGAAGTGAATTAGACCCCTGCTGTGGTAGGCAGAGGCGGCCAGCGCGTCTCAGAAAGTGTTTTTGTTTGTTTTGGGATTTAAATGGCAGTGTGAGCTGATATCAAACTAAAAACAACTCTATAGAAAATATTGAAGAGGAAATGTTGTTTTACACCAATGAGTTCCCAGATGAAAATGTCAGGGCAGCTACAATTAGCTGGAATATAAACAGTTTCACGTTTCTTTTGGGGTCAGCGTCCGTCGCTGATGGCCTTAATCAGGCATGAGGTGGCTTTCAAACTGTCACAGTGGGTTATTATTACACTGTGTACTGCTGCTGTGTTGTGACTATCACAAGATTATGACTCAGACTCAAACTAATAGGGGTCAAAAATATTATAAAGCGATGTTGTCTCGCTATAATACTGAAGAGAATGTACTTAGCCGCAGGGCAAGTGTTTCAGCAGGATTACACGCCACCTTTTAAACCTCTTAAACTGCAAACAAAAAGTCCAGTCATAACAAAAATGGCAAAAGACCAACTGGGATAATTGTGTAAGTGCCTGGTGTTTTATTTTCAATTCAGTTATATGTCATTAATCCCTAAGAAATTCAGGTAATTTAGCTTAAAACTTTGGATTTTACTCAAAACTTCATCATGCAGAACAGAAACAAAACTGAAGTTATTATCTTTGGACATAAAGAGGAACGCTCTGGAGTCGATGCGCAGCTTCAGTTATTACAACTAAAAACCTGCGATCAGGATCGAATCTGGATGTAGGGATAGACTCTGACCTGAACCTTCAGAGCCACATAAAGATGGTCACAAAGTCGGCCTTCTATCACCTGAAGAACATCTCCAGGATCAGAGGACTAAAGTCTCAGAAAGATCTAGAGAAACTCATCCATGCGTTCATCTTTAGTCACATTGATTACTGCAACAGCGTCTTCACAGGTCTGACTAAAAAAACCAATCGGCTCCAGACGCTGCTGCTGAGTTCTGACTAAAACCAGGAAGATGGAGAACATCAGCCAGTTCTACAGTCACTACACTGGATCCATGTAGCTCAGAGAATAGACTTTAAAATGCTGTTGTCAGTTTATAAATCACTGAACGGTTTAGGACCACAATACATTAAAGATCTGCTGTTGTCATAGCAACCTTCCAGACCCCCCAGGTCTTCTGGTTCTTGTTCTGCATCCCCAGAACCAAACGAGGAGAAGCAGCATTCAGCTTCTATGCACCACACCACAGCTTCTAAGGTCCCCACCAAAACTTAGACCGAACCTACGCCCTTGAGTGCAAGTATAAATTTAAATTTTAAATTTGACTTTTTGGCCTTGGCAGGATGAAAAAACTTGACATCTTCACCTCACATTTTAGTGAAAACATAAATTCCCGTTGCATTTATTAAATGCATTTGTTGATAATCTAAGGCTCAGTTAAAAATGTTTGACACCAATCTGCATTTAATTTGAATTAGTTTATTGGGTTGTGACACAGGGGCAGGGATTTTTTATTAAAGTGGGATTATTGCCAACATTTTGAAATGAATAAAGGTGAAAAGTCCCATGTAATAAGCGGTCATCTTAATCTTCCTGCAGCATGTTATCCCAACTTGTGCTGGTCAAGAGGAAATTTGTGTTTAACCTTCACTCCGACCCTAATGAGAAACCCAGAACCGCTCGTATTCTCCCGGTTCCTGGCGGAGCCGTGACACGTACAACTGCCTGGTCTGTGCAGCTGCAAAAATACACATTGCAATTCATTTTTAATCGCCTGTTCCTCCTTCAAACGCCACGGCGTCACAAATTTCAATTTAACAGCAGAAAAACAAAAACAGCCAGAGGAGGCTGGGAAGGAGACCAGTAGGAGCCGCCGGGAGTCGTTTTCCATTTTCTTTGCTTTTATTGGTCGTGTCCGTAAAGTCTGGTGGGCTCAACAAAGACACGATGCTACGGAGCAATATTTAGAATATGGCGTTTCTTTCCCTGGATGTCTTTAATTTATGCAAAGCAGGTTGAAATGGTTTGGAAAGTTCTTGATTTCTCTATAAAGACCTTTAAAGTGCTTAATCGTCAAACTTGGTTTGTGATAAAGTCTCTGCTGTAGAATATAAATACTATCATTTGGTATCATCATCAACAGTAATGAATAGGACTGTCGCGATAACAAATTTTGTTGGACGATAAATTGTCCCAGAAGTTATTGCGATAAACTAATATTATTGTTTCAGTCCATTTTCAAGTAATGGCATAAAAATACAGGAACATATTCTCAAAGATCAACTAGCATTTAATTTCTAATAAATATTTTAACACTGGAACTGGAAGACAAAAAGAGTTGAGACCAAAACATGAGACTGAAGACTTTTGTCATCCAGTTTTTGGTACAAAAAGAGACAAAAGATAAAAATGCAAAAGAAAATTATTGATCTCATTTTAATTTATCATGTGATTAATTGATTTATTGCTTATTGCAACAGGCCTAGTAATAAAGTTCATGTAATCGTGAATTGAAACCATCTTTAGTTCCACACTCGCGGTAAAAACTTACTGTGTTTGAATTTTACTGTGAGAAAAGCCCTGAAAGTAACTTCATGTTACCTTGTGATTTTGAGTGTAGGTGGAAAGGTATAATATGATACTAACACTTTTTTTATTGTTCTGTTTCAGTTTTGGCTCCCATTCAGGTTACATAATCGTACCTTTGAGACTCAATAAATCAATAAATCTAAGAGAAATATTGCAGATTTCCATCATTTCCCCCAGGAAGGATATCCAAAAAGTATTTTCCCAGCTCATTACTCCTGCATTTCGTCCTTGTCTGGTGCAGTTAATTAGTTACTCCAGTAAAATCTCTGCAGCCAGGATGTTGGACCTCGACGTTTGCTGCATCACCCTCCATCCCTGCATGAATAGCCAAGCGAATTAGGCGCTATTGTTTTATTCCCCCCCCTCTCGTCTAAGCGGCAGCGGTGAATGCTGGGAAATCCCCCGGGGAATCGGTGTGATTTGATTCCTGGCGTTTTTTGTGTTTTCTTTTTTTTTCCTGAGGAGGCAGCGCTTCTTATTGAATCGGCTCCATTACATTTCATCTCCGCCGGGGGAATAGGAGGCCTCGGAGTGGGCCGTGTTGTATCACAAACACACCAGAAAACAGCGGTGCAGCAAACGAACAGGCAGCGTCGCCTTGCTCCTGTTCGTACGCTGATAAGACAGGAGAGAGTGTGCATGTGCGAGCTTAATTCATCTTTACTTCTTGTATTTTAGATGCGTTTGTGCCAGCAACATCCGTCCCTGTTTAGATCCATGTGTATCTGTCTGTTTTTGTCGCGGTGCCACATATGTTTGCTGTAAACGCGGAGGAGCGACGGTGACGAATTAAAAGGTGAGTGGGTGTCGTACACAGAGAACGGTGACAGGTATGCAGTAGCCTGCAGTGATTGCGCAGCTTCTGGCTTCAATAAGACACCGCGGTGTTGACGGCGAAATCAAACGAGGCCTAAATTAACCAGCGAGGTGGTGCGTACAAACGCCAGCTTCCCACACCAGGAATTACTGCAGGTTCCTTTATGTAGAAATTCAGTTCAGAGAAAAAGTATTTTAGTGCGTTTTCACACCTGGCAGCATGACATTTCAGCAACGAGGCAGTTCAAAGTGCTTTACATTATGAAAATACAAGAACATATAGTCAACAATTGTGAAAATCAGTAACAGACGGTACATTTTGTTAAGTTCCATTGTTAAAATCCATTAATACACAAAAGAAATGGCTGAAAAATTGAGTAGTGTGATGTTAGTCTTGAGGTTCTGATAGTCTAGTAGACTTTGTTTGAGTGGAGACCAAAATTGCAACATTTGTTGGATTTTCAGCTGCTGTGGCTCTTTTTCATCCTGCACCGTCAAACGAACTCAACTCTTTGAAAAACATGTTCCCCTCCTTGCCTGTGGTGGCGCTATACCAAGAACCACTACATTCAAAAACCTGAGAGCAACTTTGTTCTCCACAAAATGAAAACAAAAATGGAGTAGCATCAGAATTTAGCGTTCGTATGATTTCTCTTTTGTCGTTGATAAAAGACCATGAACCTTTTCTCCGTTGATAAAAGACCATGAGCCTTTTCTCCCACTAGCTTGAGTTTCATGTTTGTTTTGGTTATATTTACCCAGAATGCCCTGCGTTGTATTCCACTTCCTGCTTTTTGGAGCGGTCTCTGATCTATTTGGTATTCACATATGCATTCAAACCGCACCAGAGTTCACTTCAACCAAACTGAGGCCAATGTTTGTAGGCGAGTCAGAGTATGCTTCTTTTTTTCTTTTAGTCCTCATCAGGGTTCGATTAAATATTCATACCTCCCCAAATGAACTGGACTTTCCAGGCTAAGGGACTGTCAGTCTGTCTGTCCGTCCATCCTATTCCGCTTATCCAAAATCGAGTCGTGCTAATGGACTGTTTTTGATTAAAGCGAACTAAACAGGACTGGAGGGAATAAACCTTTAGATATAAAAGACAGAACTTTGTCCCAATCCCTTAGTTACTTTAAGGCCTCAAAAACAAATGGTCACCAAACATTTCACATGTTTTTATTATTATTGTGTTTATATATGAGATCACATTCTAGCTGGAGACGTTGCTCTCACTACTGCTGTCGTTGGTGGCTGCCGTGTTTTCCACCAAAACATAATTCAGTGCTACTAACATCTCATCAATGCTCTTTGGCAGCTTTTTCTATGTAAGGCTTTTATTTCGTTCTTGCATAGTTTGACTTCAGACTTGGAAATGATTGTATTAAATAATCCTATTATGCTAAATTCACTTTTTGAATGTTTTATTCTTCCATTTCGAGCTCAGCTGCTTCTAAAAAACCCCACCTAGATATTTTTTGCCAATAAGTTGATGTTTTTTAGTGTCTGGAAAATGAGCCGTTTCTAAAACCTCCTGATTAAGTCGCATTCCAAACGCATTCCGGCGTTACCTAGCAACGCCAGCCAGCCCAGCCGTCACCTAGCAACCAGGTGGAACTCCAGGACCTTTGGCCTGCTGGTTTTACCATCATGTTCTGTAAAATGGCTGCTGTATGTTACATGGTTGTATAAGTACGCATTTGGCTGCAGCCATTTTGACATGCCTGTGTGAACGTTGAGCTGGGGGGCGTGGCCAGCAGCACGTTATTTGGATTTAAAGTGACAGGACCCCCCCTTAAACATCTCATTCTGAAAGGAGCAGAAAAGAGTGGACTAAAATCTCATTATCTAAGAATAAATGCCCCTCCTAACTACCCTAACTTGTTCAAGGCAGTTTAATAAGTCATCTTTAATCAGTGTGTATAGCTCCTGTATCCACTGTCTGTGCCTATTAACACAGAGATAATTCATCTAGGCACCCAGCACACAGAAATCTTAAAAAAAAAAAAGAAACGTTTGCTTCGGCTCCTAAAGAGCTTAGATCGCTGCGGCTAATTAAGCAACAACAGAATGCATTCAATGTTGCATAAGAGCACAAACAATCACTCAGGTTCTTTTGAGGCTCCTGTTGGAAACCCCGAAACACACAAACAAAAAAAACCAAACACTCATTACATTCACAATCACATGCAAATGAGTGCATCGCCCTGTAAACACTGTATGACTGCAGCTGTAGAAACAACCTTTCACTCTCATTATC
This sequence comes from Poecilia mexicana, assembly GCF_051168715.1. Classification (NCBI taxonomy): domain Eukaryota; kingdom Metazoa; phylum Chordata; class Actinopteri; order Cyprinodontiformes; family Poeciliidae; genus Poecilia; species Poecilia mexicana. The sequence goes on along the minus strand of NW_028263386.1, from coordinate 5,779,660 downwards.
CCCCACAATCCATTTAGCATCAGACGCCTCCTGATGTTTTTCCCTCTCCAGTTTCTGTAATCCCACACATCTGACCTGAACGAGTCTCCTAATCTGTTTATTCATCTGTTTGGACAGCAGTTTGTCTTCATAACACATTTACATAGAATCACCACGTATTTTCTACGTAATATTCTCCTCTTGGGTGCTTTAATCTCATCTTTCTAAGCCTGCGTGAAACCCGGCGTGAGCTGGAAATTTGTGGAGAAATGGCGTCTTTTCTTGCCAGACTGACCTGGAACTGGCAGAACTTGCAGCTGTGACTTTTCGCTCTTTTCCCCACCGTTGCAACAAGCTCAGTCACATCCCTCCGTGCCTCAGCTGCTGCACTGTCTGGCGCGCAACGTGCCAATGGTCTCGCCATCAAAATGTTGGCTTTCACCGCGGTGAGGAATATGGATGTGTGTTCTCACCACTTTACTGAGCAGAACAGGATGTCTCACTGCGGCTCGGGGAACATCTCCGCGCCGGAGGTCATCAAATCGCCGCTCTAATATCGGGACCGGAGTTTGCAGACGAGAACGGGGACAGAAATCTGAACTGGTGCCACCAAACTCAGACTTTTAATTAAAAACATTTGCATAAAACAAAAATAACTGACTGCAGCAGGACAGTTTTTAATAAACTGAAGGAAACTAAAGGGGTGTAAAACTGAACCGTTTCCAACTATGCATAATAGGATAATGCTATATATTTAGAAAGTGCACCATCTTTCTAGTTGTTTTAGTTTTGAATATTAAAACAATTGTACAAATTTAAAATACGTAAAATGATAAGCATGATTCGTTAGCACATAGAACCACCAAAAGCTGTCTCTTCTTCAGCTTTTATTTCTTCTTCTACGTTGTTTTTACCATATTTGTCTTCATGAACTATGTTTTAGTTCTGAGAGCCTACAAATTTATTGTATAATAGTTTACTAACTAAAAAGGTAATAGTGCTAATCATAAACATTAGTTATGCTACACAACACAATATTTAGCAGAAGCTAATCATTTTGACTTAATTTACATGTTCTATAATACTCTGATATTGTGTTGAACAGTCTTCGTCCACTTCAAAATAAGAGCATGAATATAAACGTCTAACTACTCGAAGAATTAACAGTCCAAAACCAAAATTTTGACACAGATGTTGAACTTTATTCAAATAAGAGTAAATTAGCGCTTTAGCTAAATTAATTTAGGGGAAGCTCAGTACACTAAATGGTTTCAAAGTTACCAGAAGCGCTAAATAAAAAATTAGCATAGTTATATTTACTTCTTGGCATCGTGTTGACACGTCTGTGCTGCTCACATCTGTTTGATGAGAGACGTCCTTTTAAAATAATGTGAAATGGTCCCTCAGATCAGTGTGTACGACTCCAGAGCAGGAGATTGTTTTATTTCAATCATTCTGTCGGCCACCATATGCTGCTATAGAGGGGAATGGGCTTTATTGTAAATCATAAAGACAGGCGCGTTCGTTTACATGTGTAATCCCTGGATCAGGGCCAAAAGCTACAGGCAGGAGGGATACGGGAGGCGGTTCGGTTCAGCGCCTGTTATGGGCCGTTTGGATCGCTTTTGGGTTGGAACAAAGTAAGCTGTTGAGAGGTTTACTGCTACATATCCTTGGTGGAAAACCAGGAACATCTGGCTGTTCTTTTAGTGACTGTGTCTGCTGAGTAAAAGAAAATATTAGTTTTAATTCCAAATCACAAGAGACTTCATGTAAATCAGGGGCGTCCAATGTGTGACCCCCCAACTACTATTAAAACATTTATCAAGTTTGGTTCGCTAGCACTGGTGGCTAATACTGAACAAGGCAAAATTAAGTTAAAATCTTTTTATATTGGAAAATATTTGATGCAACAGAAAATATATTTTTATAATCTCCCGTTTTGCATTCTCTTTGGTTTTATTGTAAAAGTCGACTTTTGTGCACCAAAGACAAGCCTGTTCATTTACATGTGTAATAAATTTAAATTAATTAATATAAAATGGGTAAATACACCAAAATTTGATTAAAAGAAATTGACCCAAATCCTACAGATTTATTTAATAGACCAAAACAAATTGGAAATTGGATGCCTTTTTTAACAAGGCAAATGTGCAAAAACCATATTTTATGGGTGTATAATGATTTACACGCCCCATTCGTTCAAAAATCTTTACTACTGTATTGAACTGTTGTATGCTTAGTTTATCGTAGCGCTGAGTAAAAATAATTTCTCTGATTTTTACATAGTTTTTTGGTCCCCAAGTTATTCTGATGTGATTATTTTGGCCCATGTGACAAAACATTTGGACATCGATGATGTTAATAATTGGGAAGAAACGAGTTTAAAAGCATTTTGTTCCCTGTCTCATCTGAATTTATTAAAAAAAACTGCAAAATATAATTTTTGGTCCCTTTTATGAAAATATGTTTGAATAAAAAAGGATACAGATTTGACATTTGGTCATCCAGTCACATTTTATAAACAATTTAATGCCTTTTCTGGAACAGAGAAGATTAAAGAGCCTTAATATGTTTGAATTGCAGCATTAGATTAAACCTGGTAAATCTTAACAGTGGTAATAACAGTCACCATTGATTTAAAGTCATGTAATTATATTTTACTGCTATTTCTTTTTTATAACAGTTGACACATTAGCAATGTCTCAAATTGAGTTATAAAGGGATGACAGAATGTCTCTGTATTGTTGACTAACACAGTAAGAAGGATTATGTCTCATCTTTCGGTAATGACTATTGATGCTGGGGGGGTACAAACATTTTAATAGCAGGCGGCGTGCTGTGATCACACCAAAAATTACCCCCCTCTGAGTCCTAATCAGGAGCCAAATTAAGAGTTGGGTATAAAGCTGCTTGAGTGTGTGCTGTAATCCAAGATTAATATTGTTTGACGAATCTGTGAGGTGAAGTTCATAATTTTTTTTTTTCATTTATTTTTGCACATTTTTTTTTTGTTTCATTTCCAGTTTTGTACCTTTGAATGTTCCAGTCGTCCAAAGCTGTGATCCTCTGAGTGCAGGATCCTTCTTCTGTCAGTATGCTGACCTGAGGAGGAGTAATCCCTTTCTCTGGGAGAACCTTTGAGCAGAGCCGCCACTGAGATTTGAAAACAGTCGGTGGAGGTTGCTCTCTCTGCTGACCAGATTGCATCTTGGACATTTTGAACATTTCCTAAGGGTGTTTGAAGAGAGATGGAGAGCCCAACATGTTGATGTCTCCTGTCGTTTCTAGTTGTATTTGCTTCCTGGATGTATGGATGGTTGGATTGTTCGACTGGTTGGATGGTTGTTTAGACGGTTGTTTGAATTGTTGGAAGGTTGGATGATTGTTCAAATGGATGGATTGTTGTTCAGATCAGTCGATGGTTTTTCGGATGGTTGTTTGGTTGGTTAAGTTGAGGATAGCTGGATGGATGGGCTTCTTTCTCCATCACCTTATTATCTTAGTTTTAAATCAAACTGTGTTTCTCCATCTTGTTTCATTCTGCTGTTAAGTTTTACATCTTCACCTCATCGGTCATGACACCAGTTTGCTGTTCGATAGACGCATCAATCAGCATTTGTGTCTCCCATCCACTAAAATGTCGCCATCATTCTTCTTCAAATACATATTTCCGTATTTGGTCCAATAACTTTATCCATTTGTGAGTAACATTGTCCACAAGCCCTCAGAAGCAGACAAAATCCCTGTGGGACTCTGGAGGAATTACAGTGAATAGCAGAAAACATGGAGTCATTACTGTGAAAATAGGTGCTGCACAGGCAAACAGCGAGGGATTAGAGAAGAAGGAGCTTCCAAAGGATGGAAAAGGGGATTTATTGTTGGTATATTTGCAGCCTCTGAGGTCATGCATCTGTTTTTCTGTGTTAGTGTGTGCTGAGGGACGAGTTGAGGGCCATTTCCACCCAGTATTGACCCTGTCTGATAGCAGCATGATGTCATTTGGGCCTGTTTGGAGCCAGACTGTCCGTCCATTTAAAACCCTTTGAGTTTTGGTTAAAACAAAAATAAAATCACAATCTAATCAGTTGTGGTGTTGGAAGCCAAAACCCATTAAAGATGAAACTACAGCAGAAATGTATATGATAAATTGAACCCTTCCTCAAGAAAATGCATAAAGAAACCTTTACCCAGGGGGAACAGTTGGTACTTTTACAATCTAATCCTAATCTAAAAAAATAATAATAATAATAATAATTTCTTGAGTTGTTGATTATTAAAGATGAAAGTTACAACACAAAGTGCATAAAAAAAACCCTAATCCAATCTAAGGAGTATGTATTTTTGTTTTTTAAGACAACTATATACACAAAACTACCAAATTAGATTATCTGAAAAGAAGAGGGAGAAAAGTGAAATTTATAATATGAATATTAAAGATTTAAACCACATTTTAAAAGTGATCAATAAGCTCAAACATTATAGATTCAAAAACACAAGAAAAGAGGCCATCTTAAAATAAAATCAGATTAATTCATGATGCGCTGGAGGTAAAATTATTGCATAAACCGCATTGTCTTAATACTGTACTGCATTAGCATTGATTTGCTTTCCAGGAAAGCTTCTGATAAAACCAGTTTTTAAAGAAAAAGATGATTTATTCAAACCGAACCAAAGATTTAAGCCCTCAGCTTCCACTCACAGAAGGACCTGAAAGCAGTGAAGCCATTACCATCACAAATGTCTTCATAAAATCCACTTATGATATTTAATATTCATCAGATCCAACAATTTGCCAACATTCCTTAATAGCACTCTAGCAGCGCTCGGCTGCAGTCGGGCGAACTCTCCCAGTGTGTTGCACATTAGTGTGGTGGTAATGGCCACGGCTCGCGGGACGTTTTCCACTTTGTCTCCCGCTGCGAGCCGGATCCAGTCCGTCCCAGTAGGAAAAAACCAACGGGGGGGGGAGTGGGAGTCTAAATGGGGTTCTTTTGACCATTTGGGTTTAAGCACCAGACCAACACGCATGGCTAAGAGCTCGGTCTGACCCTAAAAGGATGCTGACCCACATTTGGTGTCATGAACGGCTCTTTGCAGCGCTCGGCTGTCAGACTGCAGTCCCGCATGTGCGACTGTGTGCTTAAGTCGCATGTTTTATGGATGTGCTGCATTGTGCGGCTCTGCCTCTTCTTACTAAGTGCTGCTTTGTTTAGTTATGGGCATCTTTTAAAAGAGTCAGGACCGAAGCACCGAGCTTCATCTTATTCTGAAGATGATGAAGAACGTGATGTTTTGCTCCACAATGTCCAGTTGACCCAAAACAAGAAAATAAAGATCTGGTGTAGGGTTGGGCAATATGGACACATTTTATTGCAATATTTTGCGATAAGAATAAAAGTGACTATTATCTTTTTTAGGTAACTGTCTGAATGTGAGTTATCATTTATTGTATGAATTTTCTAACCTAAGAATTTCCGTTTGTTTTCACGATAGATGAAAATTAAGCATTTTTTAAAAACCCAAAAACTGTGTTTTTTGGATTGTTGGCTTTACTATTTTCTACATAGTTTATTCAATTAAAGTATCAATAAATACCAATAAATATGAAAATAAGACTAAATGTTTGCATATTCGTGGTTCAAATTACACTTTTTTAGGTGACTGGCATCCTAAATAATTGTATTACACATGGATGTTGAAGATGATTTGCGTTTGTGAGGCTGTGATTGCTTAGTCTTGCAGACTCAACCATACAGTTACCTATAAAATAAATAGTTCTTAATGTCACTTTTATTGTCATCACAGCAGTTCCACAAAGTGTTGTTTTGATTCTTTCATGCATGTCTGAGAAATTGTTTAATCTCCATGGCAACCATTCAGCTGTGCAAAATGCCAGCTTGGACCTAGCCCCGCCTTCGAGGCGCATCTCCTCCCCTACTCAGCTCCTTCAGACTAGCCAGCAGCAATCAGCAAATATCTGGTTAAATTACAAAGTCAAATGATTTTCAGTCATATTTGAAATAAATAAATATATATATATATATATATATATATATATATATATATATATAAAAAAAAAAAAAAAAATTCCCCTCTCACCCTCCGTGGGTGGTCTCTTTCATCCTCTGAGCTCGGGTCCTCTACCAGAGGCCTGGGAGCTTGAGGGTTCCTCCAGTATCTTGGCTGTGCCTAGAACTGCACATTTCTGGACTGAGATGTCTGATGTTGTTCCTGGGATCTGTTTGAGCCACTGCTCCAGTTTGGGGGTGACTGCCCCGAGGGCCCCGATGACCACAGGCACCACTGTGGTCTTCACCTTCCAGGCCTTCTCCAGTTCCTCTCTGAGGCCCTGGTATTTCTCCAGTTTCTCATGCTCCTTTTTCCTGATGTTGTGGTCACTTGGTATTGCTACATCCACCACAACGGCTTTCCTCTGTTCTTTATCCACCACCACAATGTCCGGTTGGTTCGACATTACCATCTTGTCTGTCTGGATCTGGAAGTCCCACAGGATCTTAGCTCGGTCATTCTCCACCACCTTTGGGGGTGTCCCCCATTTTGACCTCGGGGCTTCCAGTCCATATTCTGCACAGATGTTCCTGTACACTATGCCCGCCACTTGGTTATGTCGTTCCATGTACGCTTTCCCTGCCAGCATCTTGCACCCTGCTGTTATGTGCTGGACTGTCTCAGAGGCCTCCTTGCACAACCTACACCTTGGGTCTTGTCTGGTGTGGTAGATCTGAGCTTCTATTGCTCTGGTGTTTAGGGCCTGTTCCTGGGCGGCCAGGATGAGGGCCTCCGTGCTGTCCTTGAGTCCAGCTTTCTCCAGCCATTGGTAGGATTTCCTGATATCAGCCACTTCAGTTATTTGTCGGTGGTACATCCCATGTAGGGGCTTGTCTTCCCATGATGGTTCCTCCAGCACCTCGTCCTCTGTTCCCCATTGCCTGAGACATTCGCTGAGCACATCGTCCGTTGAGGCTTTGTCCTTGATGTATTTATGGATCTTAGATGTTTCATCCTGGACAGTGGCTCTCACACTCACTAGTCCTCTGCCTCCTTCCTTACGGCTCGTGTACAGTCTCAGGGTGCTGGATTTGGGTGTGTGTGCTGGATATATATATATATATGTATATATATATATATATATATATATATATATATATATATATATATATATATATATATATATATATATATATATATGTATATATGTATGTATCATTTCTATAATAATTTAACATAATTTCTTGATTGTACTACAAAATGACACTTTGCCTGGAAAATACATGTTGGATATTATTGTAAAATGTAAGATGGTACGATTTTCTTTTGTCGTGTGTGTGTGTGTGGTCTCAAGTTTTGAAAATCGTTCAACAATTTTAAAATCTTCCTGTGTAAACAAGGCATTTGGTACCGTGACCCACTTAAACTAGAAATTCTTGAATAATAGAGAGTTTGCAGTGTCAAAAAGTCTGAACGTATCGACATGTTCAGTGTTGCTGGTTATTAAAAACAACTGAAAGGTCAAATTTTTGTTTTCCTGTTGGCTACAACCTCCTTTATCCACAGTCATCATCAACTTGTCCTTTTCCTCTTTCATTTTCCTGAATGACCTCCCAACCCCAATACACAAAGCTAGAGAAACACACAATACATAAATGCTCAGTTTACCAGCAGGGACTTTGGTTGTAAAGAAGGACAACGCTTTAGTCCACTGATGCATACAGAACAGAGAAGTCATTAGGGATGAAGCGCACGAGTTTGCTGGAAGTTGCATCGTGTTGCAGCATCCTCTCAGACAATTTCCAGGCTCCTGTTCCTTCATTTTCCTTCCCTCCTCATCACATATTCTCCTGCTTACTCTCCAGCGACATGTAACATTCACTATTAATGTATTTATGCACCACTTGTTTTTCGTCGCTTGCAAACACAAAGTTATTCTTGTTTCGTTTTCTTCTGTTAGAAAATAGCTGGAGCTGATGAGGGGTTAAAAGAGGACTGAGGAGATTGCTTTTCCTTTATTTGCCTCATCATCTTGGCCTTCAATCAAAGCGTTGCATTTCAAAATTCAGCAAATATGGTTTATAAAACAAAAAATTTCTCCTGCTCTTATAAAATAGAACTTATCTACTTAGAAATAAAAAATCTACAGTTGGTAAATTTTTGCACACAAATCAAAATCTGAGTTTTGCTTCGTGGCAGTTCGTTACCAGAAAACACACTCGTCTCTTAGCAACCAGTTAACATGAAATGTTATTCAAAAACAATTGGATTTCTTCTTCTCTTTTGAAATTCTACTTGTTTTATAGTACTTTCTTTTTAAGAATTGTGCAGTGAAATTTGCATTAAAGTGAAAATGTTTTTGTCATTGGTGAAAAATATAATGTAAAACAGACATTCAACAGAAAAGTAAAAATCAGATGTTTACTGTGTGGAACTTCGTTACCAGAAAACGCACTCGTCTCTTAGCAACCGGGTAACAAATATTATTGTTAAAAAAAAAAAACATAAGATTTCTTCTGCTCTTTTGAAACAGGACTTACTAAGAATTGTGCAGTTGGTGAAATTTGCAGATTTTTTTTCTTTTTGGCATTGCTAGTAAATATAAAACAAACATTACACAGAAAAGTAAAAATCAGACGTTTACTTCGTGGAACTTCGTCACCAGAAAACGAGCTCGTCTCTTAGCAACCGGGTAACAAATATTATTGTTCAAAAAACATATGATTTCTTCTGCTCTTACTAAGAATTGTGCAGTTGGTGAAATTTGCAGAAAATTATTTTTTTTGTCATTAGTGATGGATAACTCACTCATCTCAACAATTTAATGACAAATATCGTTGATCTGCTCTTTTGATATACCATTTATCTGCTTAGAGACAAGATTTGTACAGTTGATAAATTTAGCGGAAAAGTAAAAATCTTTTCTCTCATTGGTGGTAAAGGTGTTATAAAACAGACATTGAACACAAAAGTAAAAATCAGACTTTGACTTCGTGGCAGTTCGTTACCAGAAAACCCGCCCGTCTCTTCGATCCGCTGCACATTTTTCCCAGCTCCCTTGCAGCACGCTGTCCATACACCACATAAAAATTACATCAGAGCCCTCATCTTTAAATAGCCTGTGACATTTATTGATGGACTGAAGTGGGTCCTCTCTGCGCCGGTTCGGCCCGGGGCCTATTAAAGCAATTGAGTCTTCTTTGCATTCTGCCTTTGAAGTGTTGGGAGAATGGCTGTGCCCGTCCAGACTGCGGTTAATCATTAGTCATAGCAAAGCGCTCTGCGTGAAAACGGCTGCTTTTATGGCGGCGGCAGGCGCAGCATGGGGCATCGGTTATGAAGCTCGTAGATAATGTCTTCTGGAGGGAAAGTGTGTTCGTGCGTCGTCTTTTTGTTCCCTCGGGGCATTAAGCATCACGCTGATGATAAGGAGTCGTCTTCTGTGTGATGATGTGTGATGTGCTAGTCATTAACACTCTGGGTCATGTTTCTTCCTCATTATTTTGCTCCGGATGTAAACTTCTACAAAGGCTTTTGGCCCATGCTCATGTTCTGATGTTCAGATATGACTCCTGCCTCAAGCAACTTTGTCTTTTTTTTATTATTTTACTTGAACAAAACAGATGTGCAGCAGAGCTCTGCTGGGAGGCACCTGCCATGTTAACAGCTGGATTTTTTTGGTTAGCCTCCCAAATCTGAGCTGTAAATGATGCATCTGATTGGTTTTTGTTCCTTTAAACCCACAGCCAGGTTCTGCTCTTTGTTCACTCCTGTTGAAGAGTCATTCCTTTCCACTGTCATCACATGCTTAGTCGAAAACGTGACGAATATTGCCAGGAATCGTCCCGCTTTATGAATGCTACTTCAGAAAACCAGCAAGCACCGTTAGCATCTTACGAGGTGGCGTGCCAAATACTCAGTGTAATAAACCCACACCACAGTGGAGGAGCTGATGCTGCCTGCAGCGTTGGACATGGTCTCCGTCATGCTGGATGACAAAAGTGCTCCAAAAGTAAAAACTATCCCTCTGTGCAATGACACTGTTGCCAGATGTATAAATGACAATGCTAACGATCTTTAAGGTCAGCTGGTAGATAAACTCAAAGAAAAACATTTTTCCTACAATTCGACGAAGCGACCGACTGCAACAAAGACTTTGTGTTCTATGTATGTTTTGACGTGATAAACTCCCTGTGTGAGGATCTACTTTTTTGTAAATATGTCAGAAACAGAGGCACAGCTGAAGAGCTGTTTGAAATCCTGCACTGTTTCCCGACTGAGAATGGGCTAAAATGGGAGAACTGCATCGGTGTTTGCACAGACCACGGCAGGGATGAGAAAAGGAGTTCAGACACTCATCAAAAAGTGGAGACACTGTGTTATACATAGAGAAGCACTGGCTTCAAGGCCCCTTTCCTCTGAATTAAATGAGGAATCACAGGTATGGTCAGTTTTATAGAGTCTTCTCTACCATCTGTGAGGAGCTGAACGTCAGGCTGTGCTGTTTCACAGTGAAGCACGGTGGCTGTCATGAGGAAAAGTTTGGTCCCGAGTTTTTGAGCTCAGAGTCGAGATGAGAACGTTTTTGGTCCAGGAGCACAAGCATGAAGTCGCAGAACAATGTAGTGGTGAGACCTTCCTGGCGTAACTGGCCTTCCTGAGTGACATAATTGGAAAGCTTAACGAACTGAATCTACAGCTTCAAGGCAAAGATAAACGCCTCCCTCAGGCCACAGGCAAGATCAACTCTTTCACTCGAAAGCTTGCAATGTGGGGCAGACCACTTTGACGAAGGAAATACCGATTCATTCGAGAACCTGCATGAGTTTGACACTCCTGACTATGATGCCACCTCAGTGATTCCCTGCATCAAGCAGCATATTTCATCATTGATGGGATTCTTTGGGAAGTACTTCCCTGACGACAGCTCCCAGTTTGACTGGGTCAGAGATCCTGTCAGTGCACCAGCTCCTACTGGTTTCAGCTCTGCAGAGGACATGACATCTGAGCACTGAGTGCAGAGAGGGAGTCTCAGGGCAGGAGGCTGTGGGCATCATGTCTTTGAGAGACTGGCTTCTTTGCTGTTGCTGCGCTAAAGACCAAGTACAGACCTTTATTCCATAGGTGACCAGTTTATTCAGGTATCAGTTAATTCTGTGAGATTCTGTGTTTTATTGTGGATTTACTACAGAGTACAACCGTTTCTGCTTGATGTTGTGTATTTTTATCTTGGACTCCTTTGTTCAGATTATTGTGGTTTTCTGTGTGTGAGCGAAGGAAGCAAAACGTAGTTTGGTCATGTCTGACGTCTTTTAATCTGCTCTTTGTTTCCTCTTCCCTGTAAATAAAAATCAATTGTTTTACCACCTATTCTATCATTTAGAGATGTTTGGTCAGGACCAGCAAACATCTCAATCGCCCTTCCTGAATCCTCTGACTGTAGATATCTGAAGGATTTCAGCCTCTGCTGCTGCTTTGATCGCTGCAGCTTCATTTGTGCAGGAGTTAAATGTCACTCCCAGTTCGTTCAGCTGCGTGTGCGATTGCAGGAAATGGGCATCATGGCTCCCAGTCTTGTCTTCAGCTCAGCGTGGTTCCCACCTTGGGTTTCCCACATGGAGAGCGGAAAATAAAGGAAGTTCCTCTCCCGCTGTCAGCTGCTGTCTCTTTATCTGTGGATAGTTTTTATTTAGCACAGAGAAGCTGAGGAGAGTCAGAACTAAAGCATAGTAAAGCAGTCCCACTGTGCTGCCTTTATTAATCAGAAACATGCAATAAAAATGATCATAACCTTTATATTAGAGCTGAAACAGTTTTGTTTCGTTAGTTGATTAACTTTTGTTTTGGGTTTTTTTTTTCATAAAATGAAGTAAACACTATTATTCTACCTGCTTTTGATTATATCACTTTCCTAATTAATTTACATCCCAAGCAAAACATTAAGGTAACACTTTATTTGAAGGGGGGTGAATAAGACTGTCATGACACCGTCATAAACATGACATAACACCTGTCATGCACATGAATAAGCCTTCATGAATATTTATGACTGTTGTCATAAAGCGTCATTCGGTAAATTATGACACTTTTAATACAAAGTTGACATGATTCAAAATGTCTTTGTTATGACAACTTGACAATAACCAGGAAATCATTACTGATATAAATTTGTTATAAAAGTATTACTGATTGCACTTTAAAAATCAGGTAACTTTATGTTATTAAAGGTAAAGTTTAAACAGTAATGATTTCCTGGTTAATGTCAAGTTGTCATAACAAAGACATTTTGAATAATGTCAACTTTGTATTAAAAGTGTCATAATTTACCGAATGACGCTTTATGACAACAGTCATAAATATTCATGAAGGCTTATTCATGTTCATGACAGGTGTTATGTCATGTTTATGACGGTGTCATGACAGTCTTATTCACCCCTTTCAAATAAAGTGTTACCAACATTAACTATTCTTAGAAAGTTATTTTTACCACGGTTAAATTTTTTTCATTCAGTACAGCTCAGTTTTTGCATAATAATGGTTTATGTGGTTTATGTTTTAAGTTTTCCCGCCTTTTTCCAGAGGGAGCAGAAAGGCGGGAATCGCCATAGCAACAAGTGCTTCAGTACTTCTTGCTCAGCAGGTCTTTTTTTCTTTCTAAATATAATCATCAACTATAATTCAAGTTCAGAATTACTGATTGGATGAGGAGAATGAAGTTGATTTTCTCCGTTTGATACTTCATGTAACCTATTTTAGTTTAGCGTTGTTGGTTTATAAAAAGAATAAGATGGTTAAGTTTATTTGTTTCCCATCGGAGTTAAATTAAGCGAATGTTTCTTGGATTCTCCTCCTCCTTCGTTCCACTTTAATAAGTCTTAACTGCGTTTGAGATTAAGAGACTTCCTGTTTCAACAGCTCCAAAGTAATTACAGCAACCCACTTTCACTCTTCCACTCACACACACATAAAGCCCCAAAAAGTTGCTCCCATATTTAATTAAATGCAATCATTTCACCATAGTGGGAAAAAAGAAAAGGCTTATTAATCTAATTAGGAGACTCTCCAAGCTCTTTTCTGGAGTGTGTTGGAGATTGGAGCAAAGTGTGAATCTACATGTTTGGATCTTTTATTTCAGTGGTGATATGCATCGGCCTTTTTACGGCGGCTCTGAAATGACTTTGCTGTGCTGTGAATACGGCCGGCAGCTGCTGTAATAACCACGGCCCGGACAAAACGTAATTATTTCTTTCAGCTTCCGTTTGCTTAAAGCAAATTAGCCGATGCGAGGGAGTGAATTAGTAGTTGAGCAGCAGGACATGAGCTCTGGTTTTGTGACGGAGTTGGTGAAATTTTACTTTGATCTTAGACTTGCTTTTTATCATGATCCTTGATTTTATTCCAACAGCAGCTGAATGGTTAGTTTTTATAGTCTTTGTGATCCTGTTCAGCCACCATCGAATTATATCTTGGGATATAATATTTTCATAACACAGCCCTCTCTGGTCAGTGGACTGTTTTTCCATAGTCATATCTCTAAACGAGCCACGCTGCTACATTTTTTTATTATAAAAGACTAAGATTATCTTTATCTGTTTTTAGCTTTCAGCTTCAGTGGTAAGACTCTTCCATCTACTTATCCAGTTTTTCTTTGTTTTTCAGTAAATAAGACTCCATTTAAAGTCTTTGTCATGTCGGTTTGTAATGACTCAATAAGTTGCCTCTGATTGGTACCATCTTCTTGAATCATACACACAGGAAACCTTTCAGATTAAAGGGATCAAAATTACTTGATGTTTTCAAGATGTCAGACCATCACACTCCCTCTCCGTATTATGCATGTCCTGTTTCATATTACGTCCACTTGTTGACTTTTGACTAGAACCAGACGTCTCCGTGCTGCTGGCCTTTCTGCTCCGGACATCAACCGGCGTCAAACTGCCAGCCTGTTGCTCTCATGGGTGGAAAAGGAGGAGGACAATTTAGGATGAAAGAGATTGAGGAAAGCTTTATTTTTTATTTTCCTCTTTTCTCTCCAGCAATCTTGGGAAATGTTCTTGAAGAGAAGGAAGTTAGAGTTTAGTGGAGAAGTCGGTGATGACAGCTCTGTTGCCTCGGGGAGAAAAATGTCTTCAGTTTCTCTTTTCCTAGATATTTTCTTTCTTTCTCTATGATGTTTTTTTTAGCCGAATTTTAAATCCTCAAGTGTTTTAAATCGGTTTTCTGCTGCTTTTTCTTGTGTCTTGTTAAACTACATTTGCAGTGGGTTGTAAAAGTCCTCATACCCGATAAACCTTTCCATATTTTGTCACATTACAACCACACACATAAATATATTTAATTGGAAATTAATGTGGAATACCAACACAAAGCGGTGTTCAACTGTGAAATAGAGATCCCGCCCCCTTCTTCCTAAAAAGCTGGTAACTATCGATGACTACCATTAGTTTTAGCTGTCAAAATAAAAAGGGTCGCAGTGCTTTGCTACTAAATGTCAACACTAACATCTAGATAACAAGGTCAGGAAAAAGTTTTAATTTAAAAAAAATAGCGAGGCGGAGGGAAGTAGTTTAGCTACGCTAGCTTGACTATGACAACTGTAACATGTAGATGTGCTGTGGAATCCTGTGTGTTTCAGTTCAAATAAAAAACATCAGAAAAAGCGACCCACACACCAACTCTAACAGATTGTCAGTAGAGCAAGGGTTTAAATTAGCTAATCTGCTGCCACTGTGTTAGATTAGCTAACAGCAGCGGTAGCTAGTCTACAGCGATCACTTATTAATAATCTCAAAATGAACATCAAGAAAAAATACATCAAATCCTAAATGTTCTTTGGATGGAAAATGTTTGCATGTTTTTTGGTATTTAATCTTGATACATGTAGAGGTGTTGTCAGTTGCTATGGCAACAAGTGTATTTGTAGCATAGCCAACAAAGAGAATGATGAAGAATGAGTGTTTTCCTGTGTTATTTTCCCTTTCCTGTGGAGCACTAAATTAATAATCCCTACACCTCCAGGTTTCATTTTGTTAACCTGATTGTTCTACAGAGGCAGCGCAGCTTCGGATGGCAAGGAAAAGAATCGCCTTCATGCCCTCCAACGTTGCGCGCACGTGCAAAATCTCCAGATGTAAACAATAACATGCAATATGTCTGCGCTTCTTTATGTTCATATTTCACCTTAAATTTCTGTGAAATATGTTTGTTTGTGGATGTAATGTGCAACCCGAGGTGACTGTTCCTAGACAAACACGGCTTCAGACTACAACTCCCCCTTCTCTGGTACTCCAGTAGACCTTTTTCATTTTTCTTCCAGTGTCCTAATAGAATTTGAATAGTGGACCTGCCAGTCCCAGCCAGGACCTATCGATCCCTTCCAGCATCTTTTCCTCCCCCCTTTAGGATAATGGATTGCCATCACGTCCTCTCCGAGCTCCAGCCCCCTTCCTCAGCGCCTGTTAGTACAAATAATGGCTAATCAATATGCGCTGGAGTCCCTGCAAATGTCGTTTTAACACTTGATTTATGCCAAGCTCTTTCTTAGTCCGTTTGCTTACCAGCCGGTCCATTTCACCAGTCGCAGTAAAGTCCTCATCTGGACCTTAAAGATGAATACTTTATCTGGACTTTCACACTGTTAGTAAACAGCCTTAGCGCTTCGGCCTCTGACTTCGACATGCAGATTGGTAAAGATTGTCAATCTGAGATCATCGCTCAAACTCTAATGGCTGATCACTCCATCAAGATGGGATTTTTCTCAACTTTGTCAAGTCTGCCGCTTCAATCATGGTGTGTTTGATGTTTCATCCATACGCGATCGCTGTAGCTAATGCGATTTAATGAGCAGGGAGGTCCGGCGTTAAGGATGAGTCGGCTGAGCGACAACGAAAGCTGACGGGCCAAATATGTCAGAGTTCCTACGTTGTCTGGAGGAGGAGTTGTCAGTGCTGGATGAAAAAGAGGAATGAAAAGATGGTTGTTTTTCAGAGGTTATACTGTCTAAAAGTCGTATCAATCCATTTGTTGGTCTGTCGGCCATTTAAACGTCCATCTGTTTGTCCAGTTATCCATGTTCATCCACAATTTTATCTTTCTGAAATCCCATTTGTTTGTTCATCCGTCCATCTACATTTCCATCCATCCATCTGTACCCATCCAATAATCCATCCATCCATCCATCACTCTACCTGCCCATCCATCTATTGATCATTCCATCATTTTTCTTTGTCATGTTTCTGGAATCAAAATCAAAACTTGGCCAATATATCTGTCCAAAATCCCCATTAAATATTTTCTATTTACACCTTAAAAGTGGGTGAATTGACAGAAAACTCTGCAAAATCTGTAATTTTAATGTAAAAAAAAAAGTATCCAGCATCTCAGATTTTATATATGTTGAGGTCAAGCACCAAATTCACTCAAAAGATTGAACAATAAAATGTATAATGTTTTATTATAATTGACTGAGACACATTTCCTGGCTTTAAACAAGCTTGAAAAGAAATAAAAATGCAAAAAAGCAAATGTAATCTTTTTGTAAAAACAATCATTCTTTCTAGACCTTCATGTGATACGCCCAAAAATACTCTGGTCATATGGAAATGTCTGTATAAGCAGCATTTAAAGTCTTGCCTGTGGGTTAAATCTTGACTATCTGTTAACACTTACTGCTCAAAAGTTGGCTTATATGGAATAATTACAGCAAAAGCTCCCAAACAACGAAAACAGGCGGTGCGTTTAATATCCAGATTATCGTTTCCATGTTTTGAAGCACAATGTGTCAGAAAGTTTTGGTTTTACTCCCAGTTTGAACTCTTTCGGCTCCTTATTTGGTTTCACTTTGTATCACTTAAATAACAAGTAATCCTCAATAAAAAGGAGCTTATGAGTTTTTTACAGTGTCTTTTCCATATTTTAACATTTAATGCCACATGTATCACATCCTGATTAAGTGTGCTAATCCCTCCCAAAAAACACAAGATTTGGCTGAACACGCTCCATCATTAACACTAATCCACGCTCCATCCCTGCCATGTTCCCTCGTCTATTTCAGGAGCTAATTTCTCTCAGTTTTCACTGTTGAACACTTGTTGGACTGAAATAACGCTTGCATCCTGTCAAATTTTCTGGATTTTTTTTCTATTTTGTTTTTACCGCTTCATGGACGACGAATTTTCCAGTGATCGCACTCTCACAGAAGCAGGTAATGACAATTATTTATATGATAATAGCTGTTGTAGTTTTACTTCCTAGACGTTTTCCTGGATTGTGCGATTGCATTTGCATGTATAGCTGCAGGTGGTGCGTTTGTCTCGCCTGGGAGGAACAGGAAGGTGAAGATTTGCAGTTCAAGGCAATGCAGAGGAATTAGTCACACAGCTCATTACAGATGATTGCTTTTGTCTGCACACGTATGTTCAAGTTGGTGGTAATTACAGGTCATTGCCTTGTCCTTTTGTGGCAAATTTTACCATGGAGACACAACAAAGCTGCATATGCAAATGGAGCTTTTATCCAGACACGGTTGCAAAATTACTACTTTGCAACAAACTTCATGGAAATGACAAATGCGCTCTGTATTTGATTGGATTTTCCTGTGAAACTGAATGGCATCAAGACAAGTTGTAGCATGTTTTTGTTTTGTTTTCAATTTGTCTGAATGCTACCTCTTCTAAGTCTCAGAAAAATCCTACAAATTCAGGTAGATTTAGTGTATTTTTTCTTTAAATAATTTACCCTTTAAGTCAGTTATCATTCATTGGTGGGCACACTTCTGCTAATGTCTTGTTTAGCATTTTAGCGCTTTTGCTAACTTTGAAAATGTTTAGCGACTTGGCTTCCCCTAAATTAATTTTTCCTGATGTTTTCTAAAGTGCTTACTGACTTGGCTGTTGAAATTTTGTTCACAGTTTTTCAAGTTTACGGTTATATTGATGCTCTTATTTTGAAGTTGAAGACTGTTTACCCAGCAGAAAATCAATTTAAGAAAACCTAAAAACATTTTCAAAGTTAGAAAAACACAATAAAAAATCTAAATGAAAATGTATTTTTGCCATTAGCAGAGATGTGCCCACTATTGGCTTTTACCCATTATATATCTGTATTTATTTGTTTACTTGTTATACTTTTAAAGCCAATTATCAAGAAATTATAACTGAAATCAGACAAAACATCCAACTCAGTAATGAAAAAAATATGGTAAAAGATTTTGTTTTTATTATCATTTTAGTTTTCAGTTTCTTGGAAAGGAATCATAAAAATATTTTTAGCTCATAATCTCATTTTATAAATGTTTAATTTTAGATTTTGGATCTGCTTTATAGATTTGTGGGCGGGGCCTCATCTACCACCAGCCAATCAGAGCACAGCGTGACTCTTTGCTGTAGCAAAATGTAGCAAATAAAACCACTTGTCTCCATTTGTAGGGAAATCACTTAAAATATAAAATATAACTACAAAGCTGTAATAATCCCAAACTTTGCTTGTTTTTGCTAATGTTTTGGAGTATTTTATGTGTTCTTTGCTTCTTATAAGATATTTTTTGCTGGGTTAGATTTACTCTTTGTGTTAAGTGTTAAAGAGTTGCCATTTTGTGTAGCCATTGATTTTCCTTGTAGCTGGGAGCTAATGCGATGGATAAAGAAAATCTAAAGAGAAATGGGGAATAAATTTTATTCCAGTCCATTTCTGGACCTGCAGCAGATATAAAAAATCTAGGAGGCTAATAAACGAAGGATAAAGTGCTTTAATATGCACAATCAATTCAACATCTCGAGCCTGGGCAATACGATGTAAAATTTATTAGAAGTGATTGAAGAGCTTTATTCCTGGACAAGATGGCCACCATTAGACGCCATTACACAGCAGCTCAAACAGTATGATTAACAGCGCTTCAGTCAGGAGTGGGGGGCCCTGAGGATCCTTCCTCTGTCTGGTCCGAGCCTTTAAAATGCCCCTCTGTCGCGGTGAGGTCACTCCCAGATCAAACAGTCATTGGTCTTTCTGTTGGAGCTACATGGGCTCTCCGCTAATGGCAAACAGGCCTTTTAAAGTGGCACTCTTAAGCCAAGTCTTACCCATAATGCCTTATTTATCGTCCCCTGGCTCGCTGTGAAACCAGGCTGTGTCAGCAGCTGGCTGCAGGATCTCCAGGGATTAATTCACTTCATGCCAGGACGTAGTCTGCACCCGCTCGCCTCCCTCTGTTAGCTTCCCAGCAAACAGGGTGTCATGCTCTGCATCCACACGTCACAAAATGCTTAGACAGGTGATTAACAGGTGCTTTTAGATTTAAAAGTGAACTATTATGTGTCCTTGAACAATTTATATGTCTATGCACTATACAATATAATGAGATTTTAGTCTCAACAGTTCTGTATTTTTTGCTGTTTTAGGACCTCTTATCACTTTAAAGCCAAAGAAGCTGCTGCTGGCCACGCCCCCCCAACCCAACGTTTACACTCACATGAAAATGGCTGCAAACAGATCCGCAATTATACAACCGTACATCTATGAAAAGCATTAGTAAGGCCTCCTACACAACCAACAAAGATGCAGCAAGTGGTTTCTGGAAGGAAAGTCAACAGGATAACACTTGTCTTTTCCAGCAGGTAACGGCCTTCACTGGGGTTGCTAGGCAACGGCTCTGTGCCCATGGAATGTGACTTAATAATTGAAGGTTTTGAGGCGGCTCATTTTCCAGACACTAAAATCGTTAACTTATTGCCAGAAAATATCTGGGTGTTTTTGTCTGCGATTGGGCCGTTTTTATCAGGCCCAAATGGAAGCACAAAAATGTGCATAATGTGAATTTTAAAGCCAAACTTCCTCACACATCCCGACCCTTCTGATTTCTTTAAGTCTCCACTGAACTCTTCGTCCTTATCTTGAAATATTTTGTCTTTTTCTTTCCCACATCCTGTCCTTGACTTGTTGTCGCCGTCTCCCATACCCGCTCCAGCTCAGCTTTTTGCTCCCACTTGAATTAAAAGCGAATGAGGATTCCATATCCAGAAACTGAAAGGCTTTTATATTTTCCTCCTCTGGGTGGAAAATCCATCCGCAGAATGCTTCGCCTACTTTCATGTCCTGTTTAAAGTTGGCAGTAGAAGCACATCTTGAATGTTTCAGGCGCACGTGGTTATAAATGCGTTTAATTTGGCGTTGGAAGCATTGGCGTTCACCCCAGTAAGCTTAGGCCCAGGCTCTCTGGAGTTGGTGCATAAATTGAAGCATTTGTTTTCTGTTTCTCGGTTTGTTTTGAACAGAAACGTAAAGGAAAGATGAAATTAGGTTTACATTTTTCATTTTCTCTGGCCCTTTTGTTCTTTATCAGTCGTTATCGTCACCCTACCTGCCATTATCCTTCCACCTCGTCTCTTCCCTCTCCGGCTCTTTATCTTCCACCCTCAGCCATCTTCCTCTGCGCTGTCTTCAAACAGCGATCCCGTCTCTGGATCTTGACAGCGCTCTCTGGATGGTGAGCACCCTCCCTGGAGGGATTTGAACCGTGGCGAGCAGCGCTGACGGGTTGTCTGATAGAAACCACGTGACGGCCCTTTGAGATTTCCATGGGTGCTCTTTGATGGGGCATCTTTCATCTAGGTGTCTTTTTGTTGCATCAGGCTGAGACACGGCTCCGTTTGGAGATTATCTTTGGTGGCCTTGTCTTTAAAATTTCAAATTCTTAAAAATGTTTGAGCTAAATATAGTTAAGGTTGTGGTTTTAATTCATTTTTCTCCCACTTCTAAATGAAATTATCATCTTAGAACAGTTTTATTTTCACATTTTCAGGTTATTTTTACTAAAAACATCACAGAAAACATGAAAATGATTCTTTAAAAAACTGGCAAAGTCGTAATGACTGTTTTTAGGTTCTTAAAATTATCATAAAACAGATTTTAAAAAATATTTTTATTCAAAACTTTCATCTGAAATATGAAAATGTCTGTTTAAATATTTTTTTTTATTCATGAAAAAACTTGAGTCTTAAAAGTGACTTTTTGTTTGTAGGTACATGAAATTATGATCTTAAAACATATTTTACATTTTCCATTTATCTTTTCTAAAAAACAATTCATCTAAATCATGAAAGTGTGAATAAATCTGTGTTTAATTATTTTATAAATAAAAAAAGTCTTACAAATGTCCAATTTGTTTGTAGGTATATAAAATTATGATGAAACATTTTTACATATTCTGGTTATTTTTATTTTAAAAAATAATTTTAAACATGTAAATCTGTTAATACAAACTGTTTGAGTCTTAAAAGTGACTTTTTGTTGGTAGGTACTTTGCTCTGACGAAGCAAAGAGCAGCAGTATGTACCTCCTGCAGCCTCACATGTTGTATATAAACACACACAGACACCCTGGGTGAATTCGCCCTGACAGGACGGCTGTCTGTGCCGTCAGGCCTCCATCCTGAGGGACTCCTGCTGCTCCTCCTGCCTGCTTCCAAGACGTTTTGACAGGAGTCTGGAGCTTTTTTCTGCAGGCAGGCAGGCAGTCACCTCAGTGGGGACCTGACTGCTTTTTATTTCCCTCCTATATGCTCTATAGAAAAAGGTAGACAAGATATGAATTATTCAGGGCTGAGAATCCTACAGCACCCTCAACAATTACTGGCACAGCTGGTAAATATGAGGAAAAAGGCAAAAAACACTCCAGGGGTCTGAAATAGCACAACGTATTAATATCAGGCATTTTTAAGGCCTTGTTTTGTTGAATCTGAAACTCAAAATGTTTTACATGCGGCTATATTTTACCCTGCAAGGTCTTAAATTACATTTAGTTGTTTATGTTTAAATTCCTTCACTTTCTCACTTTTATGTTTAATCTCAAAATACACTTGTTAGCATATCCGCTACGCTTAAAGTGGATAAGTTACCCCCTCCCCCACTCAGCTCCTTCAGACTAGCCTGCAGGAATTAGCAAACACCTGGTGGAACTGCACATCTCCTGAGTTCATTATCGGAGCTACTTATCAGTGCATCGCTGGTAAAATTGTTGTTAAAGGGTTAATAGAGGAGCCATGTTGTGATGATCAGAAAGTTTTCAAAGAGACAGAAGCCCAATTTCAAGGTGTTAAATCGCGAAGTAAAAATTCTTTTAAGTCATATTTGATGTGCTTGATTATGCTTTAAAGTGGCACAGTGTGACTGGAAACTACATAATACTTTCCCTTTAAACCCACTGGTTTTCTGCCCTGCGACCCAGTCCCACCAGTAAGCGTAAAGTGGAGTTTCATTTGAAAGGCAGGAAGTGAAGGAACAGTGTGATGTGGACAGCAGCTTAAAGGAGGAAGCGTCTGCACCCCGCATGTTTCATGATGGCCGTCTTTTCATCCGTCAGTCTGGAAGAGAAGCAGGAAGGTCTTGCCTGCTGGTTTTAATGGTTGCAGCTGGTTCAGTGGGATCCTTCCAGTTGAGCTTTCCCTGGATTTCCTTCAAGATGATTTTTAGAAGTTTTTGAGATTTAAAGGTACATAGTGCCATTTTATAGCACAATCAAGCAACTGTGTTTCCTTCAGTTGTTATAAAACTGCTCTAAATATCAAATGTAACTTGAAAGAATTTTTACTTCCCGATTTAATGCCTTTGAAATTGGGCCTCTGTCTCTTTAAGAAGCTTCTGCTCTTTCTGAAACACAAAATTACAAAGACAGAAAAACAGAGAAAACCAGTAACAAACTTTACATTTTGATGAATGCCATCACCAAAATCAACACACATCAAATAAGTTGATAGACTTCATAATTTAACACCTTGAAATTGGGCCTCTGTCTCTTTAAGAAGCTCCTGCTCTTTCTCAAACTCCGCCTTCAGGAAGTCATCACAACATGGCTCCTCTATTAACCCTCCAACAATGTTTTCACTGAGAAGCAGCTCCTGTAATGAGCTCAGCAGATGCACAGCTCCACCAGATGTTTGCTAATTGCTGCTGGCTAGTCTGAAGGAGCTGAGAGGGGAAGTCGCGAGAAGCTCGGTAGCTTGGAAACTCAGTGACGTCTTGAAGGTGGGGCTAAGTCCACCCAGGCAGTTTTTCAAAGCTGAATGGTTGCCATGGAGATTAAAGGATTGATCAAATATGCATTCAAGACTCCAGGTTTGTTTTTGATGAGGAATAACGTTATAACATGATGTAAAGCTCCATAAAGTCAATTTTATATCGTACTGCCCCTTTAAGCAAACAGATGCGAGTTTTTACACCTAACATCTGCTGCGCTGTAACAGTTTGGGAGTGTTAAACAATCTGCAGTTAATGTTAAGAGGATTATCACGTTTTATTTCCCTCTGAGCAGAAGGAGCTCTCGCTAAGCGTTAGCTCTGCTGCTAACGGGGAGAAGAAAATGAGATCAGAAGCGATTCCTCTCTTTTCAGCAAATGTTTCATGAAGCTAATTAGAGGGTTTCTTCTGCTAAATTAATCACAGACTGACATAAGGTCCAAAACCTCTGCAGCTGAGCGGTCCAGCGGCGTCTTCCCCGTTCCCACAGCTACGCTGGGAAAGACCCGTTTTGGTTCTGGTGAGCCGGCTTTGGTTCAGGAACGCTATTTTTACCAACAGAGTGAAAACCACTCATCTGCATGTGTGGAGAGGCTGTTCACTGCGATCTTAGTGGTTTATTGTATTACACAACAACATGGTGACGTTTTGTCACAGGTCAGGATATTTTTGGACTCTGATGCTGTTGAATACTGTGCAGAAGTCTTAAGTCATCACTGTTTTCTTCATGTTTAGCTTTAGTTGTAGTTTAGTTCTTTGGCTGATTTTCTGTCCGGTAAATTATTTGAATCCAGACATAATTCTCTAAATGCTCTTTATTTTGCTCCTTAGTTTCTTTTTACCACCTGTTTCATTCTGGTTTTCATCCATTCTTCCTGCCTTGTCCTGCCGTTGTTTTTCTTTCTTTTTGTTTTTTCTTTGTATTTACTTCTGTTAGTTTCTTTTCTCTCTTTGTCTCTTTTCTTCCTCCTTTGTAATTTTTTGGTGTATGTTTTCACCCCTCATCACAATTTGATTCAATTCAAACTTTACATCCATAGTTACATGAAGTAAAATATCACAACATATAAACCATAAAAACACCAACAGCATATTTTTGAAATATAAATATACCATATTTTTACAGACTGTCACTTTTTTCATAGTTTTGCTGGTCCTGCAAATTATTTTTCCTCACATTTTTGACTGATAAAACTTACAGCCTAGAAAATATGCTAATAGTCATGAATGATAAAAATCTACCCATCCAAAAACACAATTGATGATCCAACTAATTAGGAAATTGTCAGTTTTTTTATTATTAAGCAACAGTGCCAGGTAATTTTTATGTCTCAGCTCTAATGATCTACATATCCTTCCTGTAAATACTTTCAACTTTCCAATTTTAACCCAAATGTCAAAAAGTTTGGACACCACCGAGTTTTAAGTGGACGTATTATGCAAAATTCACATTTTGAATATTTTTATACTAACTTTTGGTAATTAGAAAAACCACCCATCTGTTTTTTAGGTAGAAAGTTGATGTTTATTCTGAGTGTAACTTCACAAACTAGAAGGCAATGCCCGGTTACCTAGCAACCCCAGCCAAGCCCACCCCGTTACCTAGCAACCCAATCTTACCTGTGTGTATACAAAGACCCCTACTGCCACAAAAATGGAAATATTAGTAATAATAATAATTAATTTACCTCAAGTGTGACTAAGACTCATTTCGTTTGGTTAAATCATCCATCCAAACTGTTTTTATAGTCTTAAAATCAATTATTTATCTGTTTTTGTTGTCAGATTTATTGATTTGTTTCTCAAATTGACCTCTAGTGAACTCTATCTTGAAATACCAGAGGCAATGTTTAGTTTTAGGCATCTAGTTTTCATTTCTGTGCTAAAAGCTCAACTTCTTGTGCTCCTCATATTTCCAGACTGTAGAGCTTACAAAACAGTAGTGCAACTTTTTCTTGCTCAATATCTCATTTGCTTTGGTCGTCCGGAAAACATGTCCTCTAAAAGCTGCTGTGTATTAAATATTTCATGAGGCCGTTGTGTAGAGTCCCAGGCCTTAATGAATGCTTGCTGAACCAACGCTGCACTTTAGCTACATTCCCAGGAGCAATGTCTTGGAAAACAAATATTTTCCTGTTTGCAGCTAATGCACGATACATGGTATGACTCGGTTACAAAACCCTGATTTGACTTTTTTATGTCTTTCTTTAAAGGGACGTGTATATAGTTTCGGTCAGAAGTTCACATCTCATATTCATGGGTATACCAGAGTAATTTAGGGCTATTAATGATTCATTTGAACCACTTTTTTCCTGTATAGAATAATTATGCAAAAAAAGCTATTAAAAAAAATGGCTGCACAAGTTTGACTTTGCAGTGGAGCTTTAGGGTCACAATTTTATATACATGATCAAACATAACCATAAATATCTTAGGAAATATTGCTCAAAGCTCTGAAATATATTTAAACTCGACCGGGCCAAGGCCTATTTCCTTCTCGTTAGTAATTATGAGTCTATGGCAACATTATTGGGTTGGCAGCATTCACTGGATTGACCAAAGCCAGCATACCGCACTAGTATTAAGTGATGTTAGCTTGTGCTCCTAGCTACGTGCCAAACCGCTAACAAGAAATGGAGACTAGTATATACTATACCCAGGTAGCTAACTTAATATATTCCACTAATATTGACAAAATCTCTGTGATGGCGGGGTAAAGGCAGATTGATGACGTTAGCTAGCTAGCTTACCTTTCTTAGTGCTTCCCTTCTAAGTGATGCTAAAAGTTTGACGAATCCACACCATTTTTGAAAACAAAGCGCTGCAGAATTTAAGTTGCTGTATTTGATTCAGTAAGTTTATTTTCGGATTCTTTGTGTTGTTACGGTACTTTCTTGAACATCGATATTCCCGACTAAGTGCAAAGCGATTGAGACTTGCGATAGATCACATGACGTCCAATCCAGTAAAAGGCTTATTATTATTCTGTATAATTTTAATGTCACTTTAAGTTTGGAGGTGCTACCTCCAAAAAATACGCATTATTTCATAAATATCAAAATATTGCATATTTCATGCATAATAAAAGAAGTTAAATGTCAGGAAACGTGACGTAGTGCTGATATGGATTGTTAAAGGGCGTATTAAAATGGGTTTCCATTTGCATTGAGGTTCTGCCAAACTCCAGTCTGTCTGAGCAGCCTCGCTGCCATCTAGGACGCACATTACAGTGGCAATCATGCAGCACACGCTCAATCTTTTTCTCTCAAAATTGCCTGCTGTCACAAGATGCTTCTAGTCTCATTTACCTCCCTCGCTGCCCTGAAACAGAGGTAAAAGGACCCCCTGCCTCTTGATGATAATGGATCCTAATTTGACTTGGATTATGATTTATCAGATGCTGCGCGCACTTCCGTTGGAAGTATTATGCAGCTCTCTGAAAATGGGAACCATTACAAGTAGGGATCCATCCGTCACCCAGAAGTCATCAAGAGAGAGAGATGGACCAGGACGGCTGCCCCAGAAATTAGACTGCTCCAGTTTGATTTCCTTCTGGTCCCCTGGTGTTGCCGCCCCTTCATTCTCCTGCAGCTCTCCGCTTGGCTTAATGTGTCTGTTGGATCAGGAGATAAGCATCAGTCAAACCTTTGCTTGCTAATTCATCGCTCGAGTTGCGCTCCTCACACTTCGCCATTTTCCTCACCTTTTTTCCCTTATGAAGGTTCATTGTGCCGCCGTGGAAAAGAGGGGTTCTTTTGAGCTTCTGCAGCGTTGCATAATTCATGCTTTAATGCATTTATGGATAAATATAATAAGTTGGGTTCCTTGAAAGCCCAATATCCAACCAATATCTTCAGTTTTATTGGCTGCTTATGCAGTCTCTCCCATTCTTCTAGTGTATGCTTTTCCTTCTGAATGCTCTTTTATTATCTGTCATTCACAAACCCATGAAGTTTTACAGCAGTTTATCTTCATTCATGTTGAGGTGCAGAGAAGGAAACATCTTTTTCACCTCCAGCACAGTCTTTAGGTTGACATGAGGCACATTCACATGGATATCAGCAGAACTGGACAATAAATCAGTAACAATATTGGGATAAACACATGATCAATAGGTCTGGTGGATTATTCAATTCATAAACACAAAAACAAACGATGCTCCACCTATAATTTCACTATGTTTTAGTTAGTTTTATAAACATAAGCTACAGTCTCAGCTGCAGTTAGTCCCCATTAATTACTGATCTTATTTCAGATAACGAAAATGTTTTCTCAGTTTCAGTTTTCATTTTATGTTGTTAGATTCAGTTACCAAGTGGTGCGTCTGTGCCTTACCAGAGGCATGAACTCGTATAATTTAATAAATCTGAGTCTTGCTCCATGCTGGTTCCAACTTCTACATCTTGTTTATTGTACCCTGGCATGACGTCAACATTTGATTAAATTACGCTTAATTCACCCCAAACCAGTACATGTAAACACCCCTAATTCACATTTTTTTTTTTTGGGGGGGGAATTTTCAAAAATATGTTTAAAATGTGCATTTCAGCGGCAAAAGCAAAATATGATTTAGGTTCTTCTGGTTCTTAATCTAAAACTTCAGAGAGTTAAAACATTGACAAACAATCCAGAGAATTTGTTGATCACGTCTCATTTGACGTTAAATGTTGCACCAAATCCAGAGCAAAACCCTGGTACCTCATTAAAACTGAGGGGCAAAACTTTTACTCAAGAATATAAATATTTCAACAAATTGTTGCTAAAGTAAAAGTTAAAAAGTATTTGGTAAATACAAGAAGTTGACTCAAGAACTGAGTAACAGATCAAATTATCAGTCATTTAATATTTAAAAATTACATCATCAGATGTAATTGATGATTACATCTGTTTAAATTTAACTTCATTTAATATGAAGTTAAATTTAAATATTTAACTTCATATTTAAATTCCATTTAAATATGAAGTTAAATGGAAATGTTGGTTTTAGGGAGCAAAATGATAATTCACCTTAGTAACAAAAGAAATAACAAAATTAGAATAAACAATTAGTTTCTTCCTGAAAAAAAAAGTTATGAAACTTTAACAAAAACTGCAGGTTTGTGTTTCTGTGTCTGGTGAATTTTTGATTAAAACTTGTTTTTTTCATTCAGTGGGTAGAAAATCCAGAAGTTTTACTCCAGAGCAGCAATACTTACAAATAAAATTACTCAAGTAAAAGTAGAAAGTACAGCTTAGTAAAAATACTCCTAAAAGTACATTTTTGAAAATAAAAAACTCTCCCCAAGTAAATGTAGTTGAGTAAAAGTTCCTACCAACTGTGAAAACAAAGGCATCTGTTTCACCATAATGCTGAGAGATTTTATCTGCCCGGCTCGTGTAAATGTGGTTTCTCACCCAGACCAAACTTTATTCATGAGTCTGAAAACGCCTGCCCTTGTTATCAGTGTTTAGTTTGGCTGAGACCTCATAAAAATTAAAAAGAACAAGTTGGACTCTAATGCCTGGCTAATCCAGTGCTGATAAGACGGCACTCGCCCCGCTGGGCTGGAAATCCTCTCCTCTCTCTCGCACACTTTCATCTCGCTCTCTCAAACTCCGGCAGTAATTTGCACAAACTGTGGGGGAAAACACGGCTCTCGTGGGCAGCGGCGGGTCGAAACTAGTTTTCACTTCTCTGCAGAGTTGTAAAAGCACCACTACAAGTTAATGGCCTGTGAGGGCCTATTTTATGGCCATGTTGACACAGAAGAGGAATAATTAAGGGGAAGCGGTGAAGCCATCAACTTCAGACGACCCTCTCACCAAAGCACAGTTGCCTGGTTACAGTTTTCACAGGTGACTGAATGCGCTGAATCACGCCGATCGACCATGAGAGGCGTTAGTTATGACTGGTGGGATCATAACCGCTGATGTATTACAATAAGAGGCTAATCTGTCGGTTCAGCTCTGTCAGAAACGTTTGGTTTGATGGATTCTTCAGCCAGGGAACCGTGGAGATCTCAGAGGAAAAAAGTTAGGAGAGCAGGCCTCCCTGTTTTGGGTTTTCCTGACATCAGCTGATGCTGATGCTGCGTTTCCATGGCAATAAACTCCTGGTTTCACCATAAGAGCTGGGAATGTATACACACACAAAAAAATTTAACTCTTACAACCGTTTAAAACTTAATCTACAAACAACTCTAGTTTTAGAAAATGATGAAACAAATGCAACGTTTTAGTTACTCAACATTTAAAACTTATTTAATCAATCAACAAGGCAGTTCAAAGTGCTGAATGCTGCTTCTGCATGAGAGAAAATCAAGTTGGTGTTTATCATCATCATCATACATTAAATAAAATACAAAAAGTAACCCTGAAGAAACTACAGAGCAATGTTTCCCAATGAACAGTTAACAGCGGTTAATAGTGGTTAAATTAAACACGGCTAAATCGTGCAGCTTGAATTCTGATAGCCGTTAAAAACATACACAACACATGGCAAAATTACACATGAAGTATGTCTAAAACATCTTAAAATGTAACACTTTAAAGACGAGACAGAGCTGATTCTAATAATAATAATAATAATAATAATAGACGCCACAGAACAGCAACGGGAAAAGGGGGAGGAGCTGACGGTTACCGGTTGCCACGGTAACCACCAACTGCCGAGAGCAAGCAGTAAACGTCAGGCGAAAATAACTTCGACTGAATAAAATAAATTGGAAGTTTAAACAAAGCAATTTTTACTAATATTAAAATATTGCTAAAATAATACCGTAACAAAAAGTATTTTATGGTCTATTTAAATTTTTATCAAGCACACTTTCTGGATCTTAATGGGTTCTTTTCAAAAACCATAGTATTCTTTCTAGAGCTAACTTCCATGTTGCAATCCACTACTAAAAGTTTCTATTTAAAAAGGTGAGAAGACATTAAATTTTCCTTAAATCTTTGTACATGTTTTAATGGATGCAATAGAAATCTGAGATGCCCCATGTAGCCCAGGAAACTTCCTGTGTTTTTTATGAGCAGGGCAGTGTTACAAATAGCAGGAAGGAAGTCCCATGTTATTATTTCGTAAGTGAACACGGCCCATGACAGCGAGCCTGTAATTGGGCCGTGAATTAAAAGGAGGCATATCGCTGCACACCTCACCATTATTGCCTTCAGCTTGAAATGGAAGAGCAGCTTCCCATCTCGTTTTAAATGTCTGTGAGTGAGAGCGCACATTAATAACAGATTGTGTTACCATCGCTGATATCTCTGACCAGCAGCGCCCCCGGAAAAATGGAAGTGCCCTATAAAATTTAAAACCAATTAAACTCGATCGGTTCCGTCGAAGTGTTGACCCCTTGGTGAAGCCATTGATGCACACAGTTCAACTGTAAACCGGGCGAAATCTGTCTTTGAATCTGTTACTGGTCTATTAAAAACCATATCTGAAATAAACAAATGACACTTAGCCTGGAGGGGGAGCAAGTGAAGCCTGGTGGCCCGCCAGGCTGGAGTAGCATCGGGTTTTAGCGGTTGGAGGAATTCTTTTTTCTCTTTGGTAAAAGATGAGGAGCCATTTCTCTCACTTATGCTAAACTTTCGAGTTTGTTTTGGTTGAATTTACCCAGAATCCCCTGCGCTTTAGTCCACTTCCTGCTTTTGGAGCTGCCTCCAGTCCGTTTGGCTTTCACATATGAATTAGAACCGCACCAGAGTTCACTTCAACCGAACCGACACCAGGGTTTGATTCCACACTCACACCTCCCAGAATGAATAGAACTTTCAAGGCAAACGGACTAGAGTTTGATTGAAGTGGACTAAGCAGGGTTAGTGTGAATGCATCCTTTCTTATTTTTGGACGGAGAGGAGAAGCTACGTGTCCGTTTAGACTGTGTGGATCCACTGCTTGGTTGATCAGAACCTTCTAAGAATTAGTTGCTTAATGTTTATTCAGACCACCCAGTGTTGCTCCACCTCCCCTACAGTCGACATCTTTACTCACAATCATAAAGAAATCAGTTTTCAGCTTTGCGTCTTATTGAGAGCCGTGAAGACAGATTGGTTCTGATCCGATGGTGGCCTCTTCAGGTTTCCCGTCAAAACAAGCTTCTCCACAAGTCCTGCTCATCTGTTGGCTTCCCTCTGCATACCAACAGATTTGATTGTGCATTTTGCCGACCCGATCCGTCTCACTTAGCGCGCTGACACAATGGGCCAGTGGTGCTGGTTTGATAATGAGCTGCTAAGTGTGGCGATACTGTATCGATCTCCGTCTAATTGCCATGTTCCTTTGGGTCATTTGGGTTAAGCCCATGTAATCCACAGCAAAGACAACAAGAAGCTAAGTGGCTCAGAAATGGCAGCATGTTGGATCTTTCAATCTCTCCAAAGAATCTGGAATATTAACAAATCCTTTAGTTGTTGTGTATCAAGCAGATACACAACTACTCAAACCTCTGAGCAACATCAACAAATTTAAATAAGTTTTTAATTCATTGTATTTGTTGTTTTGTCATCAATACAAAAGCCAAATTAAATTCATGAGTCAGCCAAAGTACACTAGAGTAACCTTTAACTGTTTAGTAATTTAATTAGATTTTCAGAATCGGCGCCGCTGCTGTGCGGTCGTATAGATACAAGTTGATGTAGATCTGTGTCTCATCTGCATGAAGGTGTCGTCGGGTCTCTGATGGACTGAAGACATGACTAAACCCACTTGTCTAGTTGTCTAATTTATTTCAACATGTTGCAGAATTATACTGGTTGGACAAATGGCCCGAACCAAAATGAGCAAAACATGCCAAAGAAAAACTCTGGAAAGCCTTGAGAATTATCCATGATGTATTGGTTTACTAGCATAGAAATATTCCTTCTAGAAGTAGATACCATATTATTAAAAGATACACTTATTTAGAAGTAATTTGATGTGATTAAATGCTTCTCAAAGCTGTAGTATGTAACTTATTTTAAAAATGTCTTTAAGGTATTTGATGCTGTCACCATGTTGTTACAGTTTGAGACAGATAATCTAGTAAAAGATCCGCCTCCTCCATTTCCACAACTCCCAACCAAAATCAACCAATCAGAGCAAGGAGGCGGGTCTTAGTGATGTCAATCACTCCTAAATGTGCTAACAACTTACCGCTACAGGAAAACCATTTATCCACCGTCATCCGTGGCCATGCTAACTAGCTTTAGCATTCATGCCAAGCTATGCTAGCTGCAGTGCAGCTAGGAGGAAGTGGGGAATTAGCAGCGCAACATGTAGGGTGATTGACAGCATTAAGCCCTGCCTTCTGGCTCTGATTGGTTGTTTCCAGCTAGTACTGGGACAAAAAAAGCAGAGGAGCTTGATTTTTTTTTTTTTCACACATTATCGGCCTCATACTGTCACAGGTTGACAAATATAAATACAAATATTTTTCATAGACGTTACATACTGCAGCTTTAAATCGTAGCTGTCTGTAAAAACAACTGAACTGAGGTTCTGTAAAAATCTTAGTTTTACAGGAAAACCATTTATCTTCCGTCATCTGTGGACATGCTAACTAGCCTTAGCTTTGTCTGTCACATTCTGTCACGACATGGTGGCAATAGAAAAAACTGAATTTTTTATAAACACACCAATGTGGGCCAGCAGTATCCAGGTTAGTGAAGAAAACTCCCAACAGCTCGAATATGAAGCGCTAGCTGCTAGCATCGGTTAGCGAGGGCATCAGTCTCCCTCCTGGCTGTCTGCGAGCCTCCGATCAATAGACCCAGATTATCATCTTCAGCATCTCGGCTCATTCCTCACTGCAGCTGAAGGCTCCACCGGCTGCTCGCTCTTTGTCAGAGGATGTTCACCCATCTGATAAGATTTACTGAACCAAACGCCGCAGCTGGACGCACATTCACGACCCGGTCCGGCTTCCTCCCGCCCCTATCTCTGCATCAGGGAATGTTTATTTAACAGAGCTAGTCGGTACAACAGTCACGGAGTCCCATGACTACCCATGGCTAATTAAATCTTTAATTAAGATGGCGGTTTTTAATTAAAAAGTTTATTATTTTGAAGTGGGGATTATTGGCGAATGAATTAGCTTGGGCTATCGCTGAATACAATCCATGCATTGTTATGATTGAGATGGGATTTTATGTTATTTGTTCATGCAAAGGAGGAGAGAAAAAATGAAACGAGGAAGAGTTTAGAGTGAGTGTGAAGCTGCCGGGCAGTCGGTGTTCAACCCTCCGGAGATCCACCGGAGTCGTCTTGGAGTGGGAGCGTTGGTTTTTAATCTGGAGGATCAGGCCGGCTCTGTGATTTAGCGCACGGCGAACCGCGGACGCCTTTCGTCTCCAACTGGCCGGCTTTGATTGGTATCAGTGTCAGGGGGTTTTAAAGCGACGACACAGATCCGATAAATCCTGTTAGATTGCTTCCTCGTCTATGACCAACAAAACTCCGGAAAGCTGCTATTAGTGTCGGATCTTTCTCACTAAAGTTTGTTTTCCACCAAGACGTGTCTGATTTTAACTTTTTGTGAAATATGGAGGTTTTATTGATCTGAGATCAAAGTAGGACAGATTTACAGAAATCACATGTTCTTTTCAAACAACTTTTACTGGAGCTTTTTATCTTTTCCTTAAAATTATCTTAAGTCTGCGTATTTTTAAATAAAAGTTAGCTGTTAATCTATCACAGATTTCTTCTATTTTTGCAGTTTTTTGTCAGTTAAATGTTTCAGATCTTCAAAGTTAAAACAAACTGATTCAGCAACAATTGTTTTTTTTTAATAAAAATTAGACACTGCAGCTTTAACTAACGTCTCTGTAAAACTGAAACTGTAATTAAACTTGTTAATGTCGTCCTGTTGGCTAGTGGGTCTCCTGCTTCCCTGTGCCAGAAAACTTTATTCCTTTTTTATTTCTCGTTCAGCAGAGTGAGAAATGAGCCGAACTCCACGAGAAACACCACAGTGTTTCGGTTAGTTCATTTGTTCCTCCCGGTCTCTGTCTGGAAACTCATTATTGGAGCCAAACAATATTTCACTACGTCAAAATAATTAATTGCATCAAGATCTGCTGCTTGCCTCGTCTTCAGGTTGTAGAAAAGTTAATTAGAGCGGCTCCGTTTGCTTTTAATGATCACTAATTTACCGGATTATTCACACTTTTCAGCATTTTACAGGAGAGGATTAGGGCCACTAAGAAAATAAGGAATCCTGAGTTTAATCTCAGAATTTCAACTTTTTCTCTCTGAATTTTTACTTTTATCTCAGAATTCTGACTTTGATTTTTCCAAATTTTTATTTCAATTTCATAATTCTAACTTCTTTCTCAGAATTATGAGTTTAATCTCAGAATTGTGACTTTTGATCTCGGCACATTAAAGCCAGAATTTTTTTTTCAGTGGTCTTCCGTAGCCTTTTCATAGAAACGACCCAAAACCCGTTCAGTTTGGAGGAAGAGAAAAGCGTTTTATTCTCGTTTTAGCCTCTTTAAATCCCGGCGCTTCGCGCTACGTTGGATCTCGGCTCTGCAGCGAAGCGTCGGCTCGCGGTCGGCAGCATTTCATCTCCTCAAAGCTCTTCCTTCCTCCTCCGCACACGGCCGACCGCGGCTCAGGCCGACCGCGGCTCAGGCCGACCGCGGCTCAGGCCGACCGCGGCTCAGGCCGACAGCGGCTCAGGCCGACCGCGGCTCAGGCCTCGCCGTGCGACCTTTCACCCCTGTGCCGTAGCAGACACGGACTGAGTCGTTTGCTGACCTTCCAGCCGGCTCTCTGGGGTTTTCGGTCGCCGCTGCTCTGCTTCTGTTTGATCTGCAGCACTTTGTCAGGACGGGAAACGTCCGACCCGTCTGGACGCTTCGGGTCGGGAGGTAGTGAAGATTACGGGCTGAGAGGCGGCCATCTTTCATCTAACAGACGTCACACTTACATCCAGACAAATTGCTGCACCTTTTCTGTGTCTGACGGTCTCAGTCTGTTTGCATGTCCGTCGCTCTGACCCGTCCGGTTGGACCCGTTGGGTCGGCAGCGCTCTGCGGACATGACCGGTTCCCACCTCTGGTTTCCGTCTTCCTGCTGCCTCTATTCGTTTTATGAGCAATGACATTACCTTAGATGGTAACTAGTTACATTTACTTTGAAAAAATATTCTGAGTGTTTTTATTACGCTGAACTTTTTACTTTGAATTTGAAATTGACTTGAGAAATTGAAAATTTCTGGATTTTCTTCCCACTGAATGAAAACCAAACATGTTTTAACCAGAAATTCACCAGAATCAGACACAAACCTGCAGTTTCTGTTAAAGTCTCATACGTTTTTAATTAAAAGAAACTGATTTGGAAACATGTTGTCTGATTTTACGTTTTTTTATTGATATGAATTATTGTCATTTTCATTCTTAAAATGCCAAAGTTTCCACTTGACCTTATATTCTGGTCCATCTGCTGATGTAATTTTTAAATATTACATTTTTATTTATTTTCCATTTATTTTGCTCCCAATTGAACAAATTAAAGTTGTTTTTACAAGTTTGTGTATTTAAGATTGCTGCAATGGTGCAGAGTTGACGGATATAATTGTAATTCAGTACGTTTGTGTTTTAAAGATATATATTTTTAAGTCAATCAGCTGTTTTTCTGTCGGATCGACTGAATCTACAGCTCAAATATACAATTTGGAAGTGAAAAAAGTTTATTTTCTTTCTAAAATGCGTTCCAACTAATAATCAATCATCTTTCCAAGATGTTGTGTTGTTTTATTCTGTTAAAATTACTGATTTTGTGGCACCTTTTCCAAAAATTGTAGTCAGCTACACATTTTTTAAGCTTTTTTTTTTCACAAAAAAGTTGAAATCACTGCAAATCTTCTCTTTC
Source organism: Poecilia mexicana (assembly GCF_051168715.1). Classification (NCBI taxonomy): domain Eukaryota; kingdom Metazoa; phylum Chordata; class Actinopteri; order Cyprinodontiformes; family Poeciliidae; genus Poecilia; species Poecilia mexicana. The sequence continues at coordinate 5,743,822 of NW_028263386.1, read as the reverse complement.
TTTTAAATATGTGGAAATTAATATTTTCACAACATCTTTAAATAAATGTTAATATTCCTGGCGATGACTAACCAGCATTATGATCTCCTAAACAGGAAGTTAAAGGCCGACATACTGATGCTGCTTCCTGAATTCATTCAGTCTCTGGAGTTTTTTCTTTCTCGGAAACGTCCCCTGGTGTCCGTTAGCGACCTTTGACCTGTAAAGTTTCCCCTTCAAGCCGAATCCCTGGGAAAGAGATGCAGGCTCGACCTTAAGAGTTTCGGAGACGTTTCCCAGGAATTTCCTGGCAGCTGTTAGGAAGTTAAAAAGTCGACGTGTGACTCCGATTCGCTGTTTTTATTCACACATCCTGACACTTTGCTTCATTCACACCCAGAGAGAAACAGGAAAACCTGGTAATTTACTCAAAACAACGAGGTGTGAGCTGAAATATGATGATAAAATAAACATGTTGGTCAAAATCTTCATGTCTACAAGCAGGTGGAAAAGTTGGAAATGTTTATTTTAGTGCAGAAAACATTAAAAATAACATTAAAATGTTGATAAAGAGCAGAATAAAAAGTATAACACTTATTTTAGCATCTTTGAAATTTGATTAAATTACTGGAAAACATTGCTGGTAAGACTTTTTAGTTTTTATTTTTCATATTACAATTATGACTTTATTCTTTTAATATTATTAATTTAATCTCAAATTAAGAGACATCTTCCTCTGGCCCTAATCCTCCATCGTAGTTCACTGACTAAACTAAGGAAAATTTACGTTTTTTATTTTTTTTAAATTATTTAATATTTTGGTTAAAAATCTGATTTATCTTTTATTATTTCACATGCAGCTGATTTTACCATGACTCTCAGATCAAGACCAGTTTATTTGTCGTAATTAGTGCATTAATAGTAATCAATGCAGGAAAGGTGAAGCATGAATGAGTTCCTCTTGCTGGGACAGGCGATGGAAGGCTGACTTTGTAACTGTCTTTATGTGTCCCAAAAGGCTCAGGCAACTGTATGCTGTATTTTCTTAGAATAAGTTTAAAAAGAGAACAAAACTGGGTTTTATTTATGAAAGTAGATTTTCTGCTGTTTGTCTGCGTTTCTGCGTCTCTTCTGTTCCAAACATGAATTTGTTCTTGGTAGCAGGAGGAAGTGGCCCTGATGGCAGCGCCGTTTGAAGTGGGCACCACGGGCCTGCAGCGAAGCATTCGGTGTTCACCACCAGTCTTTGTTCATTGTTCTGAATAATACATCAGAGGTGCATTAGTTTGATTCATACTGCTGCTGGCTCTCAGCTCTGCCCTCACTTATCATATCCTCTCTGGGTTGAGTCCGCGCCGCCTTGCCAATGTCAACGGCGCATGTGATCAATCGGCGGGCAAAGCGCGCCGGACTTTAAACAACTCCATCCTGCGGCGCTGATAGAACCGGGTCACTCGCACACAATGGCCCCTCTCACGCTCATTCATCTCTTCTTCTTCTCCTGTTAGCAACCGGCTAACTCCCAGCAACCACGACCGGATACAGCGGCTGCGGCAGGAGTTCCAGCAGGCCCAGAACGTTCCTGACGACCGGGACGATCGCAGGCGGACCTACAGCTTCGAGCAGTCCTGGGTGAGTGTCTGATCCGATCCACGTCGAGAGAGAAAGGGACGGAAACTGACCCGTACCGGTGGTGATCCCGTATCACTAACCCCACTACCACCAGCAGAGAACCAGACTTCAGGAGCGGCGCTAACCTCCACGGAGCTAATTCATTAACTGACTGCATGCCGGAGTCCATCACTAACCCCGACCCGCTCCACTCATCCGTCGTCCATTTTTTGTGTCCGTCAGTCATCCGCACAGACCTCGCCCACAACATCACAGACTGCTGGGTTGTTTTTAAACTTTTATCGGTGCCTTTTTTACACCTCAAACAGGATCCTGTGATTTTTAAGACTTGTGTTTAAATCGGCGCCTCGTTGGCCGAGAAGAGACGAGGGATGATTAGTTTGTGTGAAGCAACGAAGGGAAATCCTGAAGCGAACAAATCGCAGCGCCTCTTTTTCTTTTCTTTTTTTTAAGGTGATGAAATGACTTGTCATATTTTTACCTATTTATTTCAGATCACTGCTTCCTCACATTGCAACTGAAGAACAAACTGCTAAAACACACAATCTTATCAAGTATTTCTAGGAAAAATATCTTAGCAACTTTTAGCAAGTTATATAAACTTAATTTAAGTGAATAATTATTGAATGCAGATGCAAAAAGTTTCATTTGACAGTTTCATTTTTTCACTTAAAAGAAAATGTGCCAATTGAAGTAGTACTTTTTTTAATCACTCACTTAAAACATGATTATATATTTAGCTGAAAAGTTACTTTTAAGGTAGTTTTGTCTTATTTCAAGTGTTCTAATATATTTGCACTAGAAATGCATGTCAAGGTTTTGTGTTTTTGTTGGTTTCACATTATTTTCAGCAGCCAATCAGAACACTCAGCTGAAGATTAGATTTTAATACTTTGATTACAGTACGGATTACCACCCATACTTTCCTGGATTGTTCTAAAAAGGGAGCCGGTAAGTTTTAGAAGATATGAAGCTACTTCTAACATAGCGGCCTTGAGCTTTGAGTAGCCTGTAAAGTTCAGGAAATTAACTTATTTAAAGGTAAATAAAGTTGAAACAATTGGAAGTAAATACGTTCTATAAATTATTGATTAAAGTTCCAGAAAGTCCAAGGTTACAGATTACTGCATAATAAAGCTGTATAAAGTTCTAGAAAGTACCCTATAAGTTGTAAAGGTTCATCTTTAAGTTCTAGAAAGTATCAGAAAAGCCCCTGGTGCCCCAAAAAAACCTTTCTGTTTTGGGGAAATTAGCCTGAAAGATCTAGAAAGCAACTTTTAAGTCCTTGAAAATATTAACTTGCATGTAATTTCATTAGTTATCCCAAAGTACTTTGTTGGTTTTATTGAAAGTACTCTGTAAATTACCAAAAGTAACTCATTTCCTGTGTGTGCCCTTTATGAACTTATAAATCCCCTCAGAAAAAGCCTGACACCCAAAAACAGCTTGATGGTTTCAGTAAAATAAGTTCTAGAAAGTACCTCATAAGTCCTGGAAATTGTGATCTCCAGGTTTTAGGAAAGTAACCTAAAGATCTATCTTGAAGTTCCAGAAAGTATCAGGTTGCAAGTTGCTTCATAGAAAATCTTGGTACCCAAAAACAACCTGGAAAAGTAACTAGTAAGTTCTAGAAAGTATCACTTCATGCCTCACTAGACAGCCTGGTCCTCAAATGAAACATGTAAAATGATAAAAACAGCCTGTAACTCTCTGTAGGTTCTAGAAAGTAACCTGTTCAGCTGTTTTCCTGTTTTTAGCTGCTTCTCATTGAAATGAGTCAGTTTGCACGTTTTACATCTTTGCTGTACAATCGGATTAATCGACGTTCAGGGTGAAAAGGGTGGCACTAATCTCTTAAAAAGGTGTGTTGCACTTTGTGTCCTTCACAAGAACTCACATGAAAACACTCCTGGGGATTTTGTTTTGTGTGTTTTGCTCCTGTGCATGAACTCCTGTATTTGTGGGATTCCCGCTGTGGCTTTGCAGCGCGTCTCGTTTCGGAAACGTTGAGACCTGCTGGATTTCACCCGGGCTGTTTTCCGCTCTGGTGTTGTGTAGTGTTACGTATCTTCTTGGCAGTGTTAACCAGAGGCCCGCTGTGGACGCATTCCAGCGCAGGACTGTGTGGGAAACGAGGCCGCAGGTCATCCGAGCTTTTGTCCGGAAACAACCGAGGGTGCTCTAAATTAAAAACTAGAATGTTAAACCTCACTTCCCTGCACTATTGTTATCCTGTTCATTTTCCCATGAAGACTCATTAGTTTTCCCACAAGAGCACCTTAAATATTTTACTTTTTTACCATAAATAAAACATGAACTATGTGAATATTAAAGCTTGTTTAATCCAAAAATAAAACTGGAAACCAGATTTCTGTTTCCCTCTAATGCTCTTTTCTTGTCCCTTTTGCTTCCAACCGGGTCGCCCGTAATAACTGCCTGTTATTGGACCGGGCCCTGGTCGTGCCAGGCGCCACATGGAAAACTTTGAAATTCAATTACCTGTCCAGGTGCACGCGTTGCATTTTGTTGCTCCATGCGAGTGATGAGCCTCCAGCAGAGGCTGAAGGCCTCCAGTGACGGTTTGATTGAACTGTGTGAAGTTTGGACTCGTTAAAATACAAACGACGAAAACAAATGAAGATTTGGAAGCAGGGCACCGACTGCAGGCCGTAAAAACAGAGAGGATTTCTGTGAACCTACCGTTTCCTGCCAAAAAAGAAATAAATTTACAAATTAAACAAGTCATTCCATTCATAAAATCACAGATAGACGTGTTATTTGGCTCCTTAAACAAAATCAAATAAATGTAAAAGAATACGTAAAAATGTAAATACATTTTTAAAACCTAAAATTTTAATAAAATGTTAATAAATCACAGGTGGATATTCTGTTTGTCTCCTTCAGCCAAGATTAAGTAAATGAATGTATAGATAAATATAATTGATTGAATAACAATTGAAGAAAATAATTTTAAAACGTTTTTAAATCTTAGCTATTTTCCTTTTTCTGAGTTGTTTTGTATATAACAAATATATAAATAAGATTAAATAAAAAAAGTAAATCATTAAAAAAAGTCACTGTTTTCCAGTCTTTTTATTCCAAATATAAAATCACATCTCATTTGGTTTCTTCAAGCCAAGATTAGAGAGTTAAATATAAAAATTAAAAATATGTAAAAAAAAATAAAAAAAAATCTTTTCAAATCTTAGCATTTTGCATATTTTCTGATATTTTTTAAGTCAAACAATTTTGGCTTCTAGGAGACAAAATAGATGAAATAAAGATTTGAATAAGTTTAAAAATAATAGTTTTTAATATCATTTTTATTTTATGTTTTCCAGTCATAAAACCAGAGGTAGAAATGTTATTTGTCTCCATCAAACCTCCTCTGAGATCCGTCCGTCCGTCCGGCCGCTGATTTATTGTCCAATATCAGAACAAGCCGACTGCAATTAGCCGCCTCCTCTGGGTCCCTTCTGTTGTGTGGCTGAGCACCAAAGGATTGTGGGTAACGTGGTCTAATTCCATCACAGATGAGTGATGGGCGCTTTATGGCGGCCATTAAACCTCAGAGTTTAGAGGAGGTAAAACATTTTCATCTGTAGCGTTTAACAGTTTTTATTGATCCTGATCAAACATTCAGTTAAAACTGGGGTGTCCAAAGTGAGGCGCGGGGGCCTTCGGTGGCCCTTCAGATTATTTTGTTTGGCCCCTGAGCAGAAGTCAAGAAAAATTTGGCCAACAAAGTAGAAAACAATCAATAAAATCATTTTTGGGTTTTAGATCTTTAATAATTTACAGATTTAATAAAAATCTGTTTATAATTACATGACAGTGTGGTGGAACCACAATAAGAAAATAAAACATAATCAAATTATGAGAATAAAGTTGAAATAATGCGAGAATAACGTCAAAGGAATGAATATAACAAATACAAGAAAAATTAAAGTGAGGTTTTTACTTAGAATAAAGTAATATTTTAAGAATAGTCATAATGAAGATGACATTATGACTTTATTCCCTTTTGAGTTTATTCATGAAATGTTCAGATTTTATATTTGTAATTTTATGACTATTCTTGTAATTTCATTTTTGTATGGTCCTTATACTCTTGTATTATTACTGAGTAGATAAAAAAATAAATATAAAGAAAATCCCGATAAACTAATTCTTGTAACTTCAGTTTAATAAATTTTAATCAGTTGTTTCAGTTTCCAAAAAGTTAGTACACCTCCGTTTCAAAGCTCCTCTGCAGAAATGTTTCCTCCATGTGAAACCGTGGGTCTTCCCTCCAGACCCGGGAAGATGAACGGGACGTTTACGGTCCTCCGGCGCCGTCAGGGAGCCGATTGGACCCGGATTGGTTCGGTTGTACAGGGGAGTCTATTTAGCGCTCGTAATCGTTTTATGGCCCTTTGCACCGGCTGATGTCTGCGCCGCTCCCATAAAAAGTAATTATATCAGCTTTGTGTGGCGGCTAATCGGCAGGCAGCCGCTAACGAGCATCGGAGGAGCTGCTGCGCAACGGCGGCTCGGGTTGCTGCTCGACTTTTACTGCAGGGACGTTTGGATGAAGAGGAACCTTCAGTCAGAGGGAGGAGCTTAGTTTCAGGAGCTTAAAGGTTTAATAATAACCTAATAACAAAATAACATTATTAAATTGTTAAATTAATTTTTATTAAATTGAAATCTTTATTGTATAAATAATAAAAATTTATAAATCTTTATAATAAATTTTTATTTAAATTAAATATTTTTCTTGTGGGTTGAAATAAAAATACATTTGGTGAAAATTGTTGGTTATAACTTGTCAAAATTATGAGTATTTTGTGTTTTTTCTGTGTGTTCTCCAGCAGAGTGCCTGTCAAACTGGCTGAAGGTGAAACACAACTGGTTTACCTTCACCAGTGGAGCGTTACAGCTTCAGCTGTGATTCTCCACTTAATATAGATAAATATGAAAAGTTTTACTAGAAGTTGCTTTGGGTTTATGTCAGATGTGGTAGCTGGTAAAGAAAGGTGTGGGAAGAGGCTGTTAATCTGCTCCTACACCTGCAAACCGAGAGAAAAAACCCAAACATGCAGATTATAAAGTAAAAAGGCCTTTTTGGTGCAGACATTCATAAATCTGAGTTTTAAAAACAGAAATGTGGGCCGATGATTCGTCTGTGGGGCGTTTGACCCCAGAAAATGGCCGCCCGCCACAGTGTCTGTTTCATTAACACCGACTAACATCCATGTCATCACCATAACCTGTCTCTGAGCCTGCAGCATGGTCTTCCTCCCCTCCCCTCCTCTTCCTCCCATCTCACCTGCCTGCCTGTGTCTCACCTTCACTCCGAGGAGCGGCGAATCCCGCCGGCTGACCGGTGAGTTTCAGAGGCGTGTAAAGGTCCAGCGTTTAATCCCATCTTTTTCATCATGAAATCATTTTCTCGGTCCGACGACCTTCCGGCCGGATCAGAGGTCAACGGGAAGGTCGCCAGTTTTCCGTCACAAAGCCGTTAATCTGAAACCGTGTCATTGTTCCCGCCGTGTGCATGAGGCGACACGGCTCATGTTTTCCTACATAATGTCACCTTTCATCAACTTATAAGAACCTTCTGACAGGAACATTATCAAGGTTTTAAATTTATTTAAACATTCAAACATCTTAGAGTTAAAAAAATATTTATTAAAGATACAAAAAGTGCCTTTGAGCAGCTAAATTTTAATTTTTTACATGTTTCTGTATTTAAAATGCAGCTTTTATTGGTCTAATGTAATATTCCATTTGATGTAATGTTTTCATTTCCTGTAATTAAACAAACATTATTTAATTGGTAGGAAATGATTATTTGTTGACATAGTATGTTGTAAAACAATATATTGAACTAAAAAAATTAATATCCTAATAAATTATGACTGCATATAAATATTGATATATTTTATTCAATAAATTACAATATAATTAGAATATAATTTTAAAGATTTTTTTTTAGAGGTTTAAGTTTTTATTTTTGATATCAATGATTCAGGCTTGAAGTGAATGAAAACTTAAAATTCAGTTTCTCTGAATAAATAAAAGGATTTAAAGTCAAATTTTCTCTTTACAGTATTATGCACTAAATCCCAGCATGATATGACAGTAATTTTTCCTTCCACTAAACTTTGAACCCTTCTAATGCATAGTTCAACTTTTAACTTTTTTTTTAACTTTTTTTTTTTAAATTGACGATTGGAAATGAAGTTATTTTTACTATTTTATTCACTTCTTGTTCCACCAGCTCATCAATAAAATATCAATACATTTAAAAATATGATTAGATGCAGTCAGTATTTGCAGTTTGTTGATATAAATCATATTTTTTCCAGTAATTGGCTTCCTGAAGAGAGCCATTATTCTGTTTGTGGCTGAATGCTGCAGTCAAACCTATTTATTACCTAAAAATAAATGTTTTTTAATCACGATCTTCATCTGTGTTGCAGCTCTGGAAAAAATGATACGATGTTGTTTTGTCCTCTGCAGTCCAGCGCCAGCAGCAACGGTCCGGGCGGGTACAGCCAGCCGGGTCGGCACTCGGTGTCGGTGGAGGTCCAGATGCAGAAGCAGCGGCAGGAGGAGAGGGACTCATTCGCCCAGGCGCAGCGGCAGTACAGCTCTCTCCCTCGGTGAGACGTTAGCATTAGCGTTAGCATTAGCATGCTCCAGGTTTATAATAGTTTGGGGTTTTTCATTGTAGTTTAAAACGAGCTGAATTAGACAAACAAAAGAGTAAAGGTGTGTTTGTTTGTTTTTATTAGTTAATATTGCTTTGTTTTTATTAAAGTAGTAGTTTTAGGCTTTTCTTACTTTTGTTCATTTTTACGAGCATTTTGATCATTTTTACATCAATTGTGATGAATATTTAGCAAAAGTCACCATTTTCAAAACATTTATTCAGTTATTGTTGAACATTTTGTGGACTAGCATAAACGGCGCCATAACGTACCGACAGCTAACGTAAAAAATAAATCTGTCACATCGGTTCGAAAGTCAAATCGATACATGAACACAAAAACAAAGGATATTCCCCATGAGTTATCATTAACTAGAATGCTTTGTCATATTCAGTTGTTGTTATTTTGTTTGTTTTGTTTTCTGTAATAACCTCGGTGCTTTATCCTCAGATAGCGGCTGATTGTTAGCATTAGCATTAAATAGCAGCAGAAATTGTGTCAGAACCGGTCGGTTCCAACCCCTCGTTCATGTTTACAGCTTTGGTTGGAAGAAACAGACCTGGTCTCAGATGGATCTTTTCCTTTTTCCATAATCTAATTCCGGTTGATCTGTGAGATCTGCCGGTTCCAGGAAGCGCTGACGTGTTTATTATTTACGGTTCTTCTGGGCCAGCTGGCGGGTCGCAGGCCCTAAGGGGCCCGCCTCCACTGGGACCAGGTACCTGTTTACCTGTCGACCACTTGGTCCGGATTTATTTTCAGTCTTTAATTGATATTATATATATTAGCCACTAATGTTGACAGACGACACAAATCTTACAAAAAATTATGTTGATGAGTTTGCTCTGCATTTTTCTCAGAAAATGTTTAAAACTCACCAAAAAATTACTTAGCTGAAATTTTTTTCATTTTTTTGTTTTCAAATCTTTTTTTCTTTTATATATATATATATATATTATATATATATATATATATATATATATATATATATATATATATATATATATATATACACACACACACACACATTTTTTTAGTATGGAGTGAAATTTGTTCTAATATGTTTGGAAGCAAAACAAAAAAAAAAACATGTTTCAAAATTGAAATAGTAAAAAAAAATGCATTTTGAAAATGAAACGGAAAAAAATATTTTTTAAGAAGTTTCATTCTTTTTTTGTCGGATTTTGGATTTCAGTTGTAAATTGAGAAAAAATTCCTAAAAGTTTGTGACTTTGAGGTTGAATCTTTCTTTGTTCAGTTATTTGATCATTTTTAATGTGTTTTGCTGTCAGGAAACCTTTTAAAACGTCATGTGGGATAAGTTACGGTGGATTGGCTCATATTTGACACCAAATTAAGATTTTTCTCACTCTGACTGCCGTAAAAAAATCTTCTTGGTCACAGATTGTGATCATGTTAATCTTTTTCTTTTCCCCCCTAAGTAAAAATGTTTTCAGTTTCAAAAATTTTGGCCCTAATTTATAGTATGGAGAGAAATTTGTTCCAAAATTATTGCAAGCAAAAAAAAAAAAAATAATTCAAAAATTTAAATGAAACCTTGAAAAACTTTTCCAGGCCTACTGTTTGTTTACAACTTAAAATAATTAAACCAACATTTTTTTAGATGTTTTTTCTCTTGTCAGATTTTGGTGTTTAGTCACAAAACATATCCAGAAAGTTTAAGACTTTGTGTTTAAATCTATTTTGTTCAGTTTTTTGATCATTTTAATGTATTTTGTGCTTAAAATCCTCTAAGATGTGACGATGTCGGATAATTTAAGGTGGAATGGTTGGTATTTGGCACAAAGTTGAGTTTTTCCTCAGTCTGAGCTCCGTAGCTTCAGGACGTTTGGGGAAAATAGTTCAAAAAGTCTCTTTTTTTATCAAAATAAAAGTGTCTTTTCCACCATAGAGGACTGAATCTGAAACCTCTTCAGGAATAGATTGTGACGTTTTTGAGATTTTATTCGAAGCTCGTTGGATTTCGAGGGGCAGATTTGTGTTTGTGGGCGTCCTCAGAGGGCAAAACATCAGATTCAATAAGAAATGAGCCTCACAGAAACCGCCTGTGGGCATCTACCAGCCCAGCAGCTCTGTACGGGGATCCCTAACTGCCTCAGCATCCGCTTCCGGACCATTAGGCCCGCGCCGAGACCGACTGGAACGCGCATCGGACCTGACACGCAGCAACGGCGGCGAACCCAGAGAAACGAGGCGGCCGGGCATCACGAGTCTGGGCAGCTTCACCTGGAAACATGCAGGAAGAGAAAGATCCAGATGTGTGACATCAGTTATAATTTCTGCTCAGCCGCTTCTGCAAGGAGGCCGTTGAGCTGTTTAATTATATTCTACTCAATTAGCTGGAATATCATTAAAAAATGATCTGTTTTTGTTTTTTATTCAAACTCGTGGATTAATTCCTTTCATCGGGTGATAAAAGGCCGACTTTGTAATTGCCTTTATGTGTTCCTGAATGTTCAGGTCTGCTTTAAATCTTTATTTCTGTTAACATCAATTATTGTGGCTGAAAACCGAAGACGTAGTTTCTCAGAAAAATGTTAAATTGTGTCCAAAGTGTGGAGCGGGGGCCTTTTGCGGCCCCTGGGCTGATTTATTGCGGTCCCCCAGGTTAACGCAAAAAACTGGATTACTTTTTAAAAGTTTGGATCTTTGATGATTTATACATCACTTTCCTAAATTACCTGCTCAGTTTATGGTTGAGCAGGTAAAGAAAAAATCTAAATACTTTTTGTATGAAATAAAATATGTTTTGAATCTGGGCAGCTTCAGAAAACATTTAGGAGGTGGAAGAGAAAGATGCAGATGTGTGTCATCAGATACCATTTCCAGTCGGCCGCTCTGCCTTTGTGCAGCGGAGGAGGAGGAAGAAGATCGTTGCGCTTTTGATTCAGAGCCAGGCATAATTATCGCGTTTATCTCCCAGCTGTGGAGAAATCGCATTATTCCTCTGTTTAGATTTCAGCAGGAAGTGGCGACAAAAGGGTAAAAACTGTTGGAAATCCTTTAATGAGAACAGAGCAGAGCTTTGTTTTGCGTTCGGTGGAGATTGGTTCCAGTTGAGGACGGGTTCGCTGCTTGATGGGTGAGATGGGACGAGTCGGCCCAGGTTGATGCTTCACGCTGCGCTGTTTTCAGAGACGCCGTCGCCGACAGCCGGTTTCATGTCACATGTTGGCCAAAGCTGCTCTGGAGGGAACTATTCACACCGCTCTAACTTTCTGGAAGGAAAAGGAAACAAAAAAGACTTTTTAACTGTTTTAATAGTTCAAGCATCAAATATACCTTAAGACGCATTAATACGGTCTTAGTGATTCGCTTGGTCTTCATCTTTTGGGTTCAGCCAATCAGCAACCAGAAAAACAAATGGTGCTTCTGGATTGGCTGGTATCATCGGCCATTTTGACTGAGGTCTGAGTCAAGAAGTCAGTTTAAAGCATTTTTCACTGGGTTTCTTTCTATGATTACAAATTTGTATAAACTTCCCGCTGCAGAGATGCGGCGCGTTAAATTCAGAAGCAGCGTCTCGTTTTAACGAGAAATGAAAAGTTCTGAACTGAAATCCGTTTCTTCTGGATGTGTTGCGACTTTTTACATTTAAACAAGAACAATGTTTTTGTTTTTGCTGTATAAATGAGAAATAAAACTCGTTGTTCTGAAGTTAATTTTTCGTTATGATTTTAAAAACTTGTTATAACAGGTTTCTTGTTTTATTGAGAAAAATCTGAGCTTTATCTTATTTCAACAAGTTTATTTTTATAACAAGAAATTCTGGTTAAAATAATCTGACGTTTTAACAAAAATTTGTTTAAATGAAAAAATGTCATTTTGTCATTGACCATGTTTAATGAGATAAAAGAAAAACTTATGTACGAGACAAAGTGTTATTAATTTTTGTTAGTTTTGTTTTAATCAGATAAACTTGTTATAACAAAGTTTTTTCACGTTGAGTTTCATCTTTCAGAAATGTTCTTGTTATATTGAAAAATTGCCGTTAAAATAATAATAATCTGACATTTTAACAACAAATTTTAGATTTTGTCTGATTAACCTCTTCTTGCCCTTCTCCAGTAGGAGTGATTGTTGTTTGGCGCCCTCTGTAGCGCAGCGCCCCTTTGCATCGAAAGCTGCTCTCAGTCGTTTCCTTGTTTTGCTCTTCCTCCATCAGACAACCCAGGAAGAATCCCAGCACCGTCTCCCAGGACTCCTGGGACAAGGCGTACCCACCTGGAGACGTCTTCCAGACGGCCAAAGACAACCCCCGGTACTCAAGCTACCAGGGCTCCCGGAACGGCTACCCGGGCGGCGGCGGCGTGAACGCCAGAGTCCTGCTGGAGGCCCAGGAGCTGCTGCGGCAGGAGCAGAGGCGCAGGGAGCAGGAAGCCAAAGGAAAAATGCTGCAGGAAGGCGGCGGGAGCAGCGCCTACGAGGGGTTCGTCCCCCACCTGAAGGAGCCGGGGTCGCCGAAGGGCCCGTACCGACACGACGTCCCGCCTTCGCCGTCGCAGCTAGCTCGGCTCAACAGACTGGGGTCGGAAAAGGGAAGACTTTTTTATTCCTGAGGGGGGAGAAATTAGCATCAGAACGCAGACAACGGACTGCGTAGCGGTCTTATAGCTTAGCGACTATCTGAACGGCATGCGGGTGTTTGATGACCCGCACCAAGTATCAGTCACTCACCAACAACCACCAGACGCCCCGGTGCCTTGTCCACCCTCGTCGCCATAACGGACCGACAATCAGGCAGAGGAGTGGGCGCACGAATGACGCGATCCAACTGCCATTTCTCTGTTAGCTTCAAAAAGCTAACTGCTCTGAAGGAGAAAGCGATTCAACTGCCATTTCTCAGTTAGCTTCAGAAAGCTAACTGTGACTGCTCTTAAGGAATGAAGGTTCCTGCTGAGATTTTTCAGTTAGCTTCAGAAGCTAACTGCTCTGAAGGATATAAGTTTCCAGCTGCTGTTTTTCAGTTAGCTTTGGAAAGCTAACTGCTCTGAAAGAGAAATAATTCCCAGCTGCCATTTTTTAGCTAGCTTTCCGAAGCTAACTGAACAAGAGCAGTTGGAACGCTCTTTCCTTTAGAGCACTTAGCTTTCTGAAGCTAGCTGAAAGATGGCAGTTGGAATGTTCTTAACTTTAGAGCAGCTAGCTTTGTGAAGCTAACCGAAAAATAGTGGTTGGAACGCTCTTTCCTTGAAACAGTTAACTTAAAGGACTTAGCTTTGGAAAGCTAACTGCTCTGAAGGAAATAGCGTTCCAACTGCCATTTTTTTTTCTGTTAGCTTCGGAAAGCTAACTGCTATGAAGGAATGAAAACAGGCCTGAGAGAGAGAATGTGTGTGTGTGTGTGTTATTAATAAAAGCCCTCCTCATAAATGATTCATAGTGTGTGTTATCTCCATGGAGGAGACTCAGGCAGAGAGGGTAGGCATCTCTGATCCTCTAGCCTGGCCCCTTAGCGCAGCGCTGGGCTCCACTCGCTCGCCCGCCTCCCTGCCTGTCTGTCTGGAGCTCCATCTTCTCCTTTCATTCTTCCTCTCTCTGTTCATTACGCTCCTTTCTTCTACCTCAACACCTCCATATTCATCCCCCCGCCTCCCTTCCTCCTCCTCTCTCCCGAGTCGGCGCTCTGCACTGAATTTTTCATCAGAAGCCACCTGCTGCCTCCCGGAGCCAGAAAAACGCCGCCACCAGAGGCTCCGACAGAGGGCCCGGCTTCTGACACGACGAGCCGAATAAAAGGAGGCAGAATAAAGATCGGCGGGGAGACAATGCCACTCCCAGTGTGAAATTAGCAGCAGCCCCTTTATGCTGGTTTTTAACAAAAGGCAAAATTGTCCTCTGGAGTTAATTGCTCCAAATTGCCATAATTGCTTTTTGTGTTTTTTTTGTTGTTTTTTTATACCTTTTTAAGCATTTAGCAGACACTCCTCGCTGCAGTGATTTTAAATAGAGGCAGCAGGTGGGTGGGGGGTGGGGGGCGCATCCTGCTTTTAAAACCAGCAGTCGATAAATGAACCGAATGCTGCTGGATTACAGAGAGCAGGTTGGAAAACCACAGGAAGCGCGTAAAAAACTGAGGTTCTTCATGCAGATGGGTTCAAGTTGTGAGTTTGATTCTGTTACAACAACAATGGAGGTTAATGCAGTCACATTTATGGCTCTCAGCTGGGAAAGTTCATTTAAAAAGTATGTACACCCCCTAAAGATCACTTTGTACTTTGAGGGGTGGCAAAAGCAAATGAGGTGGATTAGCACCTGATGGAATATTAACTTTAAAATGAGCTGAAAGCATGTAATTAAACATAAACCAGGTCATAAAACATGGTAGGCCTGACATTACTCCGAATTAAAAAACTCAAAATGTCAATTGGTAAAAAAAAAAAAAATCTGATTTTCCAAAAAAATAAACAGCAAATTTGATTAATCAGAAAATGAGCTAGGTTGTTTTGCTTAGCGCTTTTTGCTAACTTTTAACATATTTAGCGCACTTAGCTTCCCCTAAAAAAATGTTCTAAAGAAAGCTCAAATTTACTTTACAACTTTATAAACTTTCATTTGAATAAAGTTCAGCATCTGTGTTGGAGTTTTATTGTCACATTAGTTGAAAATTATTCAACTAGTTAAATGTTTATATTCATGCTGTTATTTTGAAGGGGGTGAAGACTGTTTACAAAGCAGTTCCACTTCCTGTCCTCATTTCTGTCTTTTTAGCAAAATAAAACGTCCAGAATAAGATATTAAATTGGTTCTCAAGAGCAGATATCATTTGAACTGAGGCTAGCACGTTAGCATTAGCTTCTGCTAAATATTGTGTTGCTGCATTGCTTAGCAGAACTAATGTTTACAGGTAGTGCTTTAGCGTTAGCTCGACTAATTTTATGGCTAGCGATGCCCGCCACTAGTTAGCCAGGTTTTATGATGCAAAAAATTAAACTAAGATGAAAAATTTTAGAATTTTCCCCACTTTACACTTAAAAAACAGAAAATGCTACCAAGTATTTTTAAGTTTCTAGTGCAAATATCTTAACACACTTGAAACAAGACAAAATTAACATAGAAGAAACTTTTTAGCAAGAAAAAGTAAATAATTCTTGTATCTAGATAAACGACTAGTTTTATAACGAGACATTTTTCCTGTTTTAAGTGAAAAATCTGCCAATGAAACTAGTACTTTCTGCATCTACATTGAAGAATTATTGACTTAAAACAATCTTATTTATCTTGCAGTTACTTATAAGTCATAAGTGCACAAAGATATTTGCACTAGAAACTTGAAAATACTTGGTAAGATTTTGTGTGTTTACAGTGTAACGTGTCATTTATCCATTTATCCAGTTCACAAAATAACCTTTAATAACCTTTACAGATTGTCTGATTGAGCATAGATAAAGTTTCAGCTGTACTACTGGGATTTTTCTTCCTCTGATTTGTTAGCTAAAAGCCAAAGTTTGCAGAGAAATTAGAAAAGATCAGAAGAATCTCAGAGCACAAAGGTATCAATCAGGAGAAGACGATAAGAAAATGTACAGCAGTATCTATAGACGGTGACATGGAGATAATTGGAGAAGATAAGAAAACTGGGTATTTTTCCCCTGAAAAAGAGGTTTTTGTCAATGAGCTATAAAAAATCCAAAGTGTCAGAAAGTTTTAGTTCAAACCAAAGAGAGGATGAGTTTCTGTTTGTGGATCACATTTAGATGATTTAATGTGGAAAGCTGCTGGGATCGGCCCTTAGGCTGGATGCTGCGAGGACCACAAGTGACACTGCATTGATCTCCTGTGTGTTAGCGTCGGTAAAAACCTGGAAAAATTTAATTACAAGCTTGGTTTGAAGCGTCTGGAGGTGGTAATTTTATTATTATTATTATTCCCAGCAGCTTGGAAAATGCTGATAGGCAGATTTTCTGCTCCAGGACAAAAAGAATAAATTAGTTTCAGAGGAGCTTGAGTGCAAAACTGACCATAACTAGCAAACAAACCAGATGGAGGTCCAACATTAAAGAGGAAGTGATGAATAAAAGCCGCGAAACGGATGAAAAGATCAGATTTCATCAAAATGAGTCTTTACTTCTACCGAGGAGATTTTAAAACATGCAGAGATCCTTTTCTGTGACGTTTTGATGCTTTTAATCCCACATTCAGACCACATGAAGTGTTTCTCTCATATCTCAAAAAGTGCCTGAGAAAATAAATCTGAACATTTCACACAAAGTCGACGCGATGCGATTTGTTTCACAGATCGACGGCGGCCATCACCGTCAGTGTTTCTATCCTGTTTATCTTCAGCCATACTGTTTATTTTTTTTGTTTTGATGAAGCATAACTGAAATGGAAGTAAGAAAAAAAAAAAGAAGCTGATGTGCAATTGTTTTGTTTCCAGAAGTCTTTTACATGATGTTTGGAGAAATATAAACACTTTTTCTGTACGTATCAAGTTGGGAATAAACCAGAAAGCTGTTCCTGTTTCGTGCTGTTTTGTTTGTTTCTGATCATCCAATCAGACGTTGGTGATGTGATGACATCACTGCTTCCTGACGTCACAGCAGGATGTTTCACACATGTGAAAACCACGGTGAAGCATGTCTCTTGAGTTAATTTCCATAAATACCGCGGGGCTTCCTGTTAAGTCCGGCCTCATTGTTCACTGGGGACCTGTTGAGCTGCTACTGTGTTTTGTTCTAAAGGTTAAAGGTGACGTTCAGACAAACACAATTAAAGCTGCTTCAGACGGGGAAAGTCAGAGGAGTCCTCTGACTGCTGTGAGCAGCATTTCTTGTTTTTCTTTAATTTTTTTTAGCACTTACATTGAATCTACTATGAAAAATTCACATTTTGCACATTTTTGTCTTTCCATTTGAAAGACTTAAAAACAAACCAGACACTTAAAAAACCCACCCAGCTGCTATTTGTCTATAAATTGTTTTTTTGGTGTCTGGAAAGTGAGCCCTTTGAAATATCTTTGGAATGTAACATCACACATTAGCTGTTACCTAGCAACCCCAGTGGAATTCCGCCCGTTACCAAGCAACCCCAGTGGAATTCCGCCCGTTACCAAGCAACCCCAGTGGAATTCCGCCCGTTACCTAGAAACCGTGGCTGAGTTCCAGCAGGTTTGATCAGCTGGTTTTACCGCTGCATGCTGTACAATGGCTGCTGGGAAAGACAAGTGTTTTGTTGTTGAATTACTGTGAAGAAACCACTTGCTGCATTCTTGTTGGTTGCACAGGAGGCTCCACTTCTGCTTTTCAAATACAGCTCTGGAAAAACTTGACTACTTAAAATGAACAATTTCTCTGATTTTACTTTTTATATGCATATGCCGTTACTTTTATTTGAGTAATAATATGTTGAAGTGAAATTTTTTGGGTTCTCTACCCACTTCTTTTTGTTTAGAAAAAGACGGAACGAAAGTAGAGCTCATTTGTTTATTGGTTAAAGTAATTTTCATTAGCAACAACTTTAATTAAATTGCATTCAAATAAATCAGCAGCAGGCGCTCCGAGGGAGCGGAAGATGGAATCAATTATTGTGGATATTTTACTTTTCTTTCTGACCTTTAATGCACCTAAATAAATTAACAATCCATATTTTATTGCATTTTTGGGGGGTTAATTTGCAGATTTCAGCTCTGCAGGGGACAGATTAATAAATAAGAAGCCAGTGGAATGTTTTTTTGTTTTTTTTAAGGGGAAACGGAGGTGATGTTTGCTAGTTTTCTCTGTAAAGTCGAAGCGGGGCGGAGGAAACCGGGGAGGAAATCCTGCAGATTAAACCTCTGGACTCAGACATCTGGAAAGAGGGTGAGAGTTTCCCAACCGGCCCGTGAAACGACCTGGACCGCTCACAGATTTACAGCGAATATATAACGATCCGTGGCCAAACCGGCTGGTTTTCCCAACTACCGGTCAAAATGGCCGACCGAAGTCAGAACTGTTTATGTAACAACAGTTTTATTATCTAAAAGACCAAAAGCCTTTTTAAATGACAGCTGCAGAATAAGTTGATCCTCTGAACTAAAGTGTTTTAGTGAATCAGAAGTGAAGTCGATCGGTTCTGATGCAGCCAGTTGGGATCAGGCCCAGATGACGTCAGGATGTCTGTGGGAAAAAAAGGTTTTATTTACCTTGACACAAATAAATCACGTTGCTTCACTCGGTGATTAAAGCTCCTCAGCAGAACGAAGCGGAACCAACTAAAAAAGAAACGCACTAAACGGTAGCATTCAATGACATCTAGGAAATATCTGCTGATTAAGGCGGGACATAAAACCTAACAAACTAACGAACCACAGTGGAAAACGAACTTATTATAATCAGCAAAACAAATTGGGTGGAGTGAATAATACATATAAACATCCAATAATCCATCCGTAAATTATTAATGAGGCGTTTCTTTATTCTAATATTTAGGCCCTTATTTCAATGTATTTCTAACTTTGATAGCTTTTCATCACCCGAGTGAGCCTGAAGCTGCTGATCGGCCTCTGTTATTGTTATTGTTGTGTTTTCTCCGTGCTTCCTGTCCGCCATGATGGACCCACCTGCCCCACCAATCAGAGCCACCTGTTGAATCCGCTTCTCCAACCTGGAGCGTGTTTCCTCCTTGGCCTGCTGGTCCTCTAAAAATAAACCCGCTTCTTCTCTCCGTCGTGTCTGCAGGTGGAGAAACTTTGTTTTGTTGCTCCTGTCGTCTTTCAGGAGCAGGTGAGTGTTTGCTGTTCAGGCGCCGAGAAGCCCAACTTTAACTTTGTGATATTTCTGTCAGTTTGAGGGATTTTTCTGTTTGTAGCGGATAAAAAGTGCAGCCGCCATATTGAAAACAGACGGATAGGGAAGCCAGGTTCTGGTTTGGAAAACTGCTGTTACCAACAGGAAGTTAAAGATGCACTGATTAGGAAACTGAGCGGCTCCAGTTTCCAGATTTAAAGTGTGAATGGATTTAATTTAATATTTATATTGCGATAAAACATGAAGCAGAGCAATATTCTATATCCCCATCCAATTATCCATCCATCCATCCACATTTAAGGTCTGAATTAATATTTTAGTCTTTCTATTTCAGTAAAACTTTAATATTTGGAGAAGTTGAAGTAAAGTCAGCTGCTCTTATTGGGTTTTAAATGTTTCTGATGGTTTTTATTGTTTGTTTTATATGTAAAAAACAAATGACTGTCTGGGTTCTGGCTGAGTTTTTACTGGACGGAAAGATTCACTGAACAGATCCAGATGTTGGGATAAATCAACATGGCGGAGGGTCATTTCCACCTGCTGCGGTTGAACATCTGGATTTACACAACCTGACAACATGCATGAAAGCTGAGTGTGTTTTAACATTTCTCACCTTGTGAGGACAATTTTCTCTAACTAATACTACACTGTGAGGACCAAATGCCCCTTATGGGTATAAAACAACGAACACGTTTTTATTTCATCTCATTACAATTTTATTGAAAATCACTTGAATATTATGAAAAAGAATGTAGATAAAATGTATTCATTTATACTAATGGTCAATTCTAAATATTCCATTAAAATGCCTGAACAATAACTGTTCAGTTATGATTTATATTTTAGTTTAACACAATTGCATTATTTTTTTATACACAGAAGTTTCTAGGGGAACCTTTGTATTGTGTTTCTGGTATGCCTCTAAATCTGACGTACAAGTTGCGTCCGCTAACGGAGACGATAAAGCCTCTCCTTTGTCCCACTGGAGTTTAATTTTTTTCTTAAACCTGATCTGATTGGATGCTGAAAAAGACTATTGTGCTAAAAGGAGTTAGCTTAACAGCGAAATTATTCAAACCTAAAATAGCATCTCAATGCTAAACATGTAGCCTCAGGACAGATGCTAACGCTAATGTTAGCTTCCGCGGTACACATTTCTAAAGAATTATATAGTTTTCATGAATTATTACTCAGAAGCTGAAATCTGATGGTTTAAAAGCCAAAATAACAGATTAAAAACAATACATTTATTTATTTAAGCTATAAAAAAAACTTACATTTTTAGCTTAAATGTAACTTAGCAGTAAAACATTTTCTTAAATTGTGAATGTTGGTTATGGTTTTTGATTAAAATGCAATTAATTACAAACTTTGTGATTTAGTCAATTAATTTTAATCTAATCCAGTCTCTAATTTTATTTTATCATTCTAAAGAGCTGCAGGTTGCAGACACTTGGCCTAGTCAAAGTCCAGACCTAAACATAGTGGATAATCTGAGCCAAAAACAGAAATAACTCCCAGTTCTATCTGAGTAAATTTGAGTCATTGGTGAAGAATTTCAGTCTGTAGATGTTTCAGAGTCGCACTTAAAAAAATAACCACACATTTTGGAAACATTGAAACTGATTTATTTTCCTGGCACTTCACTGATCTGAACAACTTCATGTTGGTTCTCCACATAAAATCGAGACAAAAGGCGAAAGTTTAGGGATGTGAAAACATTTTAATGTGCATTAGGCTTCATACAGCACAGATTTTCTTTTTTTTAAGGATCCAATTTGCGCCAAGACGGAGATTAAGGCGTTCTCGTCACCTTCTGCTCGTCTATATCGGTCGTTCACATAAATAGAAATCACACCTACAGCCTGGAAACGCTTCAAGTCTGCAGCAGAAATATTACGACGTCTTTATTCTGCAGACGGAGGAGAAAAGCTCAGACTTTGGGCGACGTAGATGGACGGGTCCCGGCCTCGGGTCACTGGCTCCGTGTTTTTCATTTGGCGTCCCTATCTGGGCCGCTCGCCGCTCTTTATTTCCTATTAGAAAGAGAAATGCCTAACCAGGAGAAGTGCTGCAGAAAGAAGGCAGAAGCACACGAAACAAAATGGCTTTCAATCACGCAGCAGTGGAAGGCCAGAGGTGCCTTATTTTCTCCTCCACAATGTCGGCTGCTTTTTATTTCCAGCCTCCTTTCATCGGCTCTCAGCCCTGTGCTTTCAAATCACATAAAAACGTGTTTACACACGCTTCGCGTGGCTCCGATTGGCTCCGCAGGCTGAGCTGGCTGCAGATCCACCCATTTTCAGGTCACATCCTCACATTTTAGGGGTTTCTGCAAAAGTTTAGTCATTCAGAGCAACCAGGGGGAAACATGAACTTAACAAAAAAGTAAGTTTGTGTCTCATTAAAGCAAAACTAATTATATATATTTTAGTTTGTTTAAACCGATGATGATCAAAATAGCTCCAGTTTTTAAAAACAAAGGAAGGTTTATCATATATATATCTTGAGATACGTATTTATTCTTTTTTAATTTGAGTTGAAAAGAATAAAATGTCTCATAAAGGCGTACTAGGGCTATTGTAGATTTTTTTAAAAAGAGTAAATGTCCATCAAAATACTATTTTATATTAATAATTTTCTGTAAATTTTTTTGTAAATTTCTAAGTTTCAAAGGTGAAAAATGTAAAAATGTGGTAGAAAGTCTAAAATTCGTAGATAAATATTATATATTTACACAATTTTAGATCCAAAAGTAATAAAAATAAATAAAAGAAAGTAAACTAAGACATTTTGAGAATAATTGTTTTTGGAAAACATGGAAATCTGTACGCTCCTCAAGTCAAAAATTAGCTGCAAAGAATTCACAAATTTTGAGGTCAATCCTTTCTAGAAGGAATTTGGAACATTTTAGACTTTTCCAGCTTTTGAAAATCTAAAGTTTGTTTCTGAAAATTTGAGATTAATCTCAAAATTTCTGAGCTTTTTGTGAAAATTTGTTTTCTATTTCCAATGGCGCTGTTACGCCTTCAGTTTTTCTAGCAAATGTTCAACTTTTCAGAAGCTTTTTTTTTTTTCTAGAAAATTTCTGAGATCTCAAAATTTAAGGGTCTTTTTGGCAGAACTTTACTTTTCTCTTTTTCTACATACATTGTCCCTAAACGCCGTCATGGACTCTTCAGTAACAGATTCTCGGCTTTTCAAAGTAAATAAATTCGGCCCCTTCTGGTTTTTGTTGTTTTCTGGCAGTGCTACAGCGCCACCGACAGGCCTGGCAGACCTACTACACCATTTCCTTTACATCCTGTCGTGTGGACACATTTTTTTCCTAATCATTTACAAAAGTTACATCACGTTGTTTCCATTCATACAAGACCTTCGACTCGGACAGATCTACAGAAAGAGACACAAACATGAGGAATTAAGAATAAAGGCGGTTATGAAGCCGGCGTTGAGCTCTTCCTGTGTGACAGTGATGAATAAGCGTTATTAAGCCAGAGACAGCGACCCGGTTGGGTCATTAATCTTCATCTGGACCATCACTGGACCCGTTCCTGGTCCGGCCGCCACATGTACGCGTCCCGACGTCGATAACACAAAGGAAGCAGAACCATTCGCTCACGTTCTGACGTCTTCTCTTTAACCAAAACCAACAATCAGCGTTGGACACACAAGGCGACTCCAATCAATCACTGTGATTAGCTTCTGGTTTGGCTAATTCTCCACTCTGTAGCAGAAGCCCTGCTGAGTCTGGGTGTCGCATTGCGGCTCCTGGCGGGACGTTCAGACCGGGATGTCTTACTGCATGTCGTCCCACTTCCTGTCTGGTAACTGCCAGGAATGCATTTTCATATGTTTAAGTCGAACTCTGGATCCACCAATCCACGTTTTTCTCTCCCGATAACAGATATCTGATATTATCAGAGTAAAAGGCCAATATCATTGTTAAAACTTTGTCACATTTTTAAAGAAATATTTGAGTCCCCAAGTGAAGAAGTTGTTTTATAAAACAAACACCTGGGATTTTTTTAGCCTGATTAATTTTATTCCTTCAACTTTGCGTTTGTTTTCCGGTTTATCTGCAGAGTTCATCAGGGACAGATGAGGCGCGGTAAGATTGCCCAGATTTCAGTCGGTGAAGGTAAATATTGTTATGAAATGGTCTCCAACACGTCCATTTCTACAGCAAATCTGTAGATTTATAACAGAGAGGGGATTTAAAAGAGCGGCCTTGCTCTGAGCTATGTTGGTAAAATAATACTTCAGAATAAGAAGTGCAGAAAAACTCCCACCTGGAGGCTTACAGTGAATGTTTCAGATAAGATGACCCTGATTGAGGCAGATTTTATGCAGAAGTCTTAACCTGATTGGATTACAGTTACTTTCCTCCTCCTTTTTGCGTCTTTATCCTCTCCTCGTTGTTTCCGCAGCCTGCCCTGCGAACAGCTCGCCCACCACCGCAGTCATGGTCCAGATTTGGCCCCTGGTCCCAGCATGTAATGGCAGACGGGGTTAGCCTGCGCTTATCCTACACATGCAGCTTATCTGGGACTGCAGGGACTGAATGAAACAAAACTAAATAAGGGATTTGGTGCCATCAAGACGGCAGATTTTCTCCTCAGCCTCAAGCAAAAACTCTTTGTTCAGTCAAACAGGCGGCTGTGGCTGAGCTGCTGCAGACGTTCATTTATACCCATCATGCTCTTCTACATGGAGTCGCACATGCATTTAGTTAGATCTATATTTGATATAAATATATGGACAAAATGGTTGGTGCTTGTCTGTTAATGACCAAATAAGCCCACAATAGTCACTAAAATAACTTGAAACTGACAAAGGTAAGAATACATAAATGTTCTAATCATTGACCAATAAAAACCTGATGTTGCTTTTGAACATTTGGTTCAACTGAATTATTAAAAAAAAAAAACCTAGTGGTTAACTAAACACTGGGTTTAGATATGAGTTTGCTAACAACTTTGTTAGTAAGCTTGCTAACCTGGTTAGCTTCAAGCTAAACATTAAGTTTGAGGTAACTAAGCTTACTAGCTAAATTAAGCATTTAGTTTGAAGCTAAGGCTTACCTTTAAACTACTTGGTTGGAAGCTAACTAAGCTAGTAAGTGACTTAGTTAGCTTGATAAGTAAGTATTTACCTTCAAACTAAATAGTTAATTTGGGGCTCAATATGTACTTGGAAAGCAAAATATTTAGCTAGCTCAGAGCTAACTATTTATTTAGCTCAGAGCTAAATTGAAGCAATTTAGTTTGCTCATTAAATATGAACACTTTGGCTTTCTTACTAAATACCGAGGTTGGAGGTAAATATTTAATTGGGAAACACCAAAAACTAGATTAGAGCAAACTAAATATTTAACTGTGAGCTAAATTGGAGCTTACTGATTTCCTCACTAAATATTTATAGAGCTAAAAGGTTAGCTTGCTTACTAAATATTTAGGTTGGAGCTAAATATGTATTTAGTAAACAAAAACTAGCTAGATCAGAGCTAGCTAAATATTTAACTCGGAGCTAAATTGGAGGTTAATAGTTGGCTCATTAAATATTTTACGGAATTAAAAACATTTAATTTGGGTCTATATTTAGTTGATAAACAAAATATTTAGTTTCCTAAGTAAATATTTAAGTAGTTCAGAGCTAATTAACCATTTAATCAACTCAGAGCTTGATTGCACCCAACAAGTTAGCTTGCTCTTTAACTTTAAATATTTATGGGGTAAAAAGTTAGTTTTCTTACTAAATATTTAGTTTGGAGCTAAATATTTAGTCTGAAACTGAGATTTAAAAATAAATCTATAACATAAGATATAACATAAGTAAATATTTTCACCATGACAGGCTAAATAACCCAGTTATTTAAAATTTCTGACGGTAATTTTACGAAACACACTCCAGAGTCACAGCAGGTAGATTAAAAATAACAAATTAAATCACCTTTTCTATTAAATGTCCCTGAATTATTATTCCATTCATAGCTTTTCTACTGTTGTTTAAAAAAATGCAAACCAGTCTGAAAGATCAAGTTTCATTCCTCCAAGCTTCACATTTTGTGAACTCATGTTTTCCTTTGACCTTTCGGTAATGACTGCGGCGCTCGTCCCCCCCGCTGCGGATAGATCTTCCTCAACGAGCAAATGTTTTGCGCTCCTTTGGCAGTTAACCTTTGCTCACATCTGCTCTGGTCCATCAGCTGCCAGACCTGCTGATATCATTGATTTCTGTTCCACATGCAGACCTGCTGTAACTCCTGGATGTCCTCCTCCAAAGATCACATTTCGTGAATCCTGTCTTCCTGCTGCTCTGACTCTGCTGCTCTTTCTAGAGATGACAGAAGCAGATCCTGTATTTCCACAATAAATGCGATTTAACCAGACTGAGAGCAGCTAAATGTTCATTACAACGCACTTCGGGGCCGTTTACGCACCGTGTGTTTTACATTTCAGGCTCATCTTTGCTCTCTTCTGCTTACAGCCAATTCCAGCAGCCTTATCGTGTTTAGGAGCGAAGCTGTTTGACATGCATTACGTGGTTCTGTCCATTTACACTCCATCAAAATAAAAGGCTGGGCCCATCTATCCATAAACTCTGGGGTTATGGATATAATATAGATAAGTCTTTCTGCTCCTACTCTCTCTGAATTGAAGCAATTTTCTGATCCCGTCGTGCAGAAATGCTGCAGCATACAGAAATGTTTGCTCCAGTTTCTCCTCAAACCTGCAGGGATTAAAACACACAAAGTATCACTTTTATTCCAACAGCCAGGCTTATTGTTTGGTGATTAATGGCTCAATAGGAGTAGATGAAGAACGTTGGTGAAACTTGTGGATCTGTTGAACTTAAACTACCTCTTTTTATTGTGACTTTTTAGTAGACCTAAGACTCACAAAGGCATTTAAAGACCAAATACATCACACTAGCTGCATTTCCATTACAAATATGTGCAGAACTTCGTTGAAAAACCACAATTTTGTAATTGCAGTTTCCATTAAACGCAATTTATTACGCAATCGCACGTTAGCTCACGCTTTAAGAAATTAAAAAACAAGCTGCACCACGGTCCAAATAGTATTTCCTGTCTTATTTCTCTGGTTTTCCGCCAGTGACATCATTCGGTTGTTCCTGTGACGTCTGACTCATCTGTTGTTAAATGCGGTAGAAGCTGAGGGACAAGTTTAAATCTATAAATATCTTGGTAAGTAGTTTCCTTCACTGACTAAATAGTGGTAAAATGGAGGGTAGCAGCTAAGCTAACTATGCTAAAAGGTTGATAATCACACACAAGTCTACCCGCTTCTTTCAGAGAAAAAATGGATTGAAAGCTGAAATTCTGTCTTTTGTCGTTCTTTTCCCTTTTTTTGAATGCCTGTTTTATTTTTCTCGGCAGCATGTTATCGTTATTGTCATCCATTGTAAACACCGTCCGTCGGTGCGCCGTAGCAGGAACAAACCATTTCATGCAGATGCAGGGGGGTGTTCACTAAATATGGATACGTTTGCTTTTTTGGTCTGGAAGAGACAGAATTTTACTTTTACTGCCAAAAACAATTAAAAATACATATTTTATTATTTGCAGGGGCCCAAAGAATGTTTTTTCTTTAACTTATGTAGAAGATGTTTGTCCCATTTTCGTGCGGGACCCTTACACGTAGTTCTCATGTGACGTCACACTTGTGAACTTTGTAACTGACCGTCATCTTGTCAGGCCGTTGCTATGGAGTTGCTATGACAACAGTAAGCAATCCACAAGCCTATAACAGCTCTCGCCTCGTTCCTGTCTCTATACTACTTAAACTTATACTGCTACCTATAAACAGTATAAAACATTACATCCATTTCTTGATTAACTAACTAGTAACTTTTCAGAAAAATATAAAAGCTTGTTTTAAGTCAGTAATTTCTTAATATTGATTCTTTTATTTTATTTTTTTAAGTACTGGCTCTTTTGGCAGATTATTTAACATATAAGCTTATACCAAGGAGGAAATGTTGTTATAAGTGAATTAATCTGCCAATGGAGCTAGCACTTTTATAAATCAGTATTAAAGAATTACTGAGTTAAAACAAGATTTTATATCTGGTTGAGAAGTTACTTGTAAGTTAGTTTTGTCTTTCAAGTGTACTAAAATATTTGAACTTCAAACTAGATCAAAACTACTTTGTAAGATTTTGTTTTATTCCTTTTTGTCCTGACTTTTCCTCCAGCACCTCTGCTCGTATGTCTATTCATTAGTATTTTTGAATTGAGAATGTTGCTTAGTTATAGTTTTCAATCATTTGATTAATTGAGCTTTCATTCTGAGTAAAGGCAGGTGAAATCTTCATGAGCTCCATCTGATGTTTTATGAAATATACATGATTACAAACAGATGAAAGCAGTGAAAACACAACCTCTGTTCCTTCTATAAATCAATTTTAAGCCCGTATTGCACATGAGACGAGCCTGGCAGATTTGTCGCCTCTGTTCTTCATTTTGCGGCCTCCTTTAAAGCCGTCTCCTCTTCCCGTTACGCGCTTCGACCGGCGTCTCAAACCTCTCAATCATCTCCTTCCTCTTTGATCGAAGTCCAGCTTCGAGTGCCGCTGGAACACGGAGGACTTGGTAGGTGCAGCTGCCAGCTTACACAGATATTACATCATGTTTATCTATGGAGGAGCGAAGATTCACACCGGCTTTGATCCTGACTATCTTCTGCCCTTCTGCCTCCCTTGGGTCGGATACAAGTGAAGGCCATAACTTCTCTTAGATTAAAGCGACTAAATCCCCTTTTACCGGCGACCAGAGATGCAATTGGTTGACCCTTGACTTTTGACCCGTCCCATGAGGGCTGCAGAAATAATAAAACCCTGTTAACCAAACTCTCTGGGGGGGAAAAAGCAGCAGGATGACTTTGAAGCGTCAAATCAGTGCGACCTTGCTCTCCGCTTGCACTGGAAAGAAGAAAAGGATTCGCTATGGCGAGGTCAAGACGTGTCCTTCTTGGAGAACCCGGTGCTGGATGCTGCAAATCCCCTGAAATCCGTCTTGACTTTTTATTTTCGACTGATTCTGAGCCACCTGACTCTTCGCCCCGACACTTATCCGCCTCAGACGTTCAGGCTTTTCTCCATTACGGTTGGAGGAAGGTGGGACTTTCACCCCACCATGCTTTTTATTTGCTAGCAGCTGCTCTCCTTCACGTGCCCCTGAGCTACAGTCGCTCAGAAATGACAGATTATCATATAGTAAAGTTTTTGGAAAGTTTTATTTATTCACCAGGAAAATCCTGGGATTTAAAAATATCCATTTTGTAAGAGAATCTTAGTCAAAACTGGCAGCAGCACACCATCTATTATTCATTTATTGTTTTTTATTATTATGTTTATTATTATTATTAGTTTGCCATTTTTATTTGTCATTCTAAATTTTAACATTTCAGGTTTTATCCAAATATTTGTACATGTTTGCCGTTGGTTTTAGGCGTAATCTTGTGTTTTAAATAATCTACGGACTTTTTCCACATGTAGGCGGATATCGAGGAAATCGATTAGTTTTATGCAATTTGGCCTTTCAAAAATCTATCAAAAACAACAGATTTTTAGCAATTAAAATCAATCATTTTTAATAGCTAAAAACAATTTATTTTAGCTATTAAACACAAAAATCAATCGTCTTAGTGTTTACTGGCACTAAAAATAATTGATAATAAAAACTCCGGCCAAAATGAAGACTTATGAATTCTTCCTTTTTGTGTTTTTTATCATGGCCCTAATCCTCTGTAAGATCCAAAAAATTGAGTCCAGACAATGAATCGCTGTCAACAGACGATAATGTGAATTTGTTTCATTGGATTTTGGCTTCAATGCCTTTTTGTGTCAAAATTGCATTTCAAAATTACTTGTCTGCTTTAAAAACAATGTAAATTTGGATTGTAATGTATATTTTTGACATCTCTGGCTCTCCATTTCCATTGTCACTATTCAAAAATAAAAACATTTTGATGTCTAACTTCACCTTCAAGTTATAAAGGTTGGTAAAACAGCAATTGGAGTAACATAGGGACAGGAGTTCACAATTTAGCACAGAGAGATTACGTGACGGCCAGCACTGTCATGCCACTGTGTGTGAAACTAGCATATGCTGCCCTTTAGCGTACGTGTTCATTTTGTTTGTACACTAGGCCTCTGATGGCGGAAAAAGGAGTTTAACGTGTCACTAATGTACAATGGGGCTGAACCCTCAGGGACTTTGAAAACAAACAACTTTCTAAAAATCAATAAAGCATCTCACTGGTAGCCGGTACAGCTGTGTCATAGCTGGAATGATGTGTTATTTCCAGGTCAGGACACTGGGTCAAGGATACCTGCTATGAGGCAAGATTGGTTACAGAGCTGGCAGTAATAAAGTCCTGAAGAATAGATCAAAATATTCCCCAAACTTTAACAACAATGTTCAGATTCAGTATTTATTCTGATCTGTTCCTTTTCTAGATGTTTTGGAATCATGTTTACTCCATTGAAATGGGTAAAGTAACCAGCTTTAACCTTTATGTGTTTCCATTGCTAGCTTTAGCATTAGCTTGTACACTACCAGACAAATTTAAGAGCAGTAAACTGGATATTTTTCAGTTATTTCTGAAAAATTCTGTCTTCCAACACTCCAATATATTTGACTAACTTCCTGTAACTGCTAGCTGAGCTGATTTTCCTCTATCAAATCAGAGGCAGCATGTAAACTCTTAGCCACCTTATTAATTTCTTGTAGCTGCAAGCTGTGCTGTTGTGCTAATTTAGCTTGTACCTAAGCAAGAGCTAGCTACATAACTTGTTAGCTGTCCGTTACAGTTTAGCAGCTAGCATGTTTATATGCTGGCATTTCAGCTTTGAAAGGAAGTTGTCATGAGGTGGTGCAGAAACAAAGTTGTGGATCATTAGGATAAGTATTGTTGAATTTTAGCTAGAGTTAGCAAGGAGCTACCGAATAAAGGTGGTCCACGCGTAGTGCCTTGAGGAACTCCACTTCAGATTTTCGTTTAAACAGAATTATAATTGCAAATATCCAACCTTTTTGCAATCTAATATTCACTTGAATGTAATTATAGTTTGATTTAATTTGTACCTGTTTAGGATGTTTTTGAAAAAGGATTTTTTCAAATTTTCTACTAATTTGTACTTTGATCAAATCTTGCCCTGATGCATTAGCATCACAGGTTTCCCTCTGCATGGAACTCTAGTCCTTTTCCTAAGGACACCCAAACAAATAAAGGACCAAACAGCATGTGGATGACCTGTATTTCTTGAACTGTGGCTTAATTTGCCTGTAAGGTAAGCCAGGGGAAGAGCAGAGTGGGAATGGGGGCATGGAGGCAGCAGGTAAACAAGCTTCAAAGCCCCAGCAGAAGCCTTAGACTTGACCCAGGGTGAAGAACGACTCATTAGTTACACACCAGGCACCATCTGGAGTAATCACACCCGACGCTCTGGACTTTATCGCTCTGATCTTGACACATCCTAAGCTTTTAAGGAATAAAAACACCAGCAAAACCAAATCGGGTCTGATATTTTCATAAGATTTCATCTGAAAAGCTGCTTGATTAAGTACAAGGTGCAGAAAACCACTTTCAGCAAGTTGACAAGAAATCTCCAAGTTAAAAAAATAAAGCAG
The DNA here is from genome assembly GCF_051168715.1 of Poecilia mexicana. NCBI lineage: Eukaryota > Metazoa > Chordata > Actinopteri > Cyprinodontiformes > Poeciliidae > Poecilia > Poecilia mexicana. The sequence goes on along the minus strand of NW_028263386.1, from coordinate 5,713,106 downwards.
AAAACACCGTATCTGAGACGCGAGTCTAGAGAGAACTGAGCCTCCCTCGTAGGTTATAAACAATTTTATCTGTTGAGGACATTATAGATTTATAACAAAGATATTAGCTTTAATCAGCTAATATCTTACAAATAACCTTGTAAAGGTTATACAAGGTTATTTATGCAAGGTTATATGATGTTTTAATATAAAGTGCTTTATATTAAAACATCATATAGTCAACAGTTGTGAAACCACATATTACATCATCAAAACACATCAAATATGTTGGTCAATATTCCAGTTATTATGGTTCAAACTTCAAACTATGGAGAAATAGTTTATTCAAAATTAAATGGTTATTAAAAATGTCTTAAATATTCCTTTAAATTAATGTGTTAATTTTTATCTCAAAATTTCTCTTTATTTGATTTTCATAATTGAGTTTAATTTTGACATTTTTTTCCCATGAAATGAAACATTTAAATAGAAATATTTTTCCCCCAATATTTATTTATTTCAAGATTTATTTATTCATTTCCTAATTGGGTTTCATTTTGTGACTGTTTTATTTTGCATTTCAGGGATTTTATTTTTTTTTAACCTTTTTTCTCTTTTTCTTTTTTAGCTCTTTTTTTTATTTATATTTTTTTATTTGTACTTTATTTCATGGGAACATTTATTGATTTAATGTAAGATTTTTATAATAACGCTATTTAATTTTGAATGAAATGACTCTCCGTACCGACCATGTGTCCGTTTAGCCTTGATCTTTAGGATCTCTATGTTTCAGCTGTTTTGCAGTTTTCTGGATGTTTGTTCCAGCTGAACGTGCGAAGTCTCTTTCTACCAACTTATTTTATCATTTTGATCACGTAAAGCCAACAAAAACCTGTTCAAAGAGAAATTACTGTGTGTCCGCCTCCTGCCACATTCCTCTCTCCAGACTTCATTCCCCCTCTGACTGTTTCTCTGGTCATCTGATGATTGATAACCGGGCAGCAGATGTTTCAGGAAGTAGCCTATTGATGACTATCCCGGAGGAGCGCCCTGATTGGACCTCGCCAGCCCCCCTCCGTCCCGCCGGCCCCTTCAAGTCCATCCATCACTGGCTAAAATTGGAAGCTGCCCTTGAGTGTCGGCGTTGAGGTGCTGATGGAAAGGACGCTGATGAGATGCGCTGATTTGAGTGCTGTGTGGCGTCCCAGGAGGCCGAGGGATGGTTGTTTATGGACTCCTGCAACAGATACAGTTTTATTTAAACCTTTTGTCTGCAGGTTGTCAAAACTGCAATGAGTTTTCTGAAAGCAGTATAGACGCGTTGCATGTTATTGTTTACATCTGGAGGGCAAAAAGTCAAATCTTTTACATGCCAAGACTTGTCATGATAACAGATTCTGCTGAACGATAAATTGTCCCAGAAGTTATTGCGATAAACGATAATATTGTTGTTTTGAGACCGTTTCCCCACACAGAGAACAGAACATTCAGTCCACTACAGTTTGTTTTCAGGCTTGATGTTTATTTTTGAGAATATTAATGAGTGATCGGTAGTAGATTAGCTAATTTAACTGAACCGAAACACAGGGTTCTGCAGCACAGCTACATGCTGAGGTTGTCAAAGTCAAGCTAGCATAGGTTAGCACATTGCAATGGAAACACAGATTTTGATCCCTGAGTTGTTTTGGTGCTAATTCAGACTGAACAGCAAGGCTTTTTATCATTTGTCATCAGTTTTAGTTAAGTTGGTGCCAGTTTTTCACAAAATATAATCACCAAACTGCTGTGGAAACTTAAAGCAGAAAGTCTTGGATACAGTTGAAAAGTCTCTTGAGATGAAAGTTTGTTACTGGAGCTAAATAAATTTAAATATTATGTATTGTAAGGATGTTTTTAAAGCCAATCAGTGAGTGTTTACCCAGAGGGTAAAGTGTTTTTTCTCTGTTATTCATAAAGACACAGAAAGCCCCAGACTCCCCTCCTGAAGGCAGGTAATATTGGTTTGTCTAAGCAGACGGAGACCTGTCCTCCATGTGCTGATGCTGGGGGTTTTCAGCTGCAGTGTTCAGTCTGTTCGACGGGGTGCAAAAAGCAATTCGCCTCTGAAGGATTTGAGAAACAGTGCAATCGTAGTGAATTTAAATGGGTTCAGGGCCCCGCGTACAGATGGCTGGGTGCACAGCCAGATACGGCGCTCAGTAGTTCAGAGCTCGCTTTCTTCCCTCCTCTAAACGTCGCCTCTCTTTTTCTTATTGCTTCCTTTATCACTCTGCTCCTTTGCACCACTTATACGTACGAGTATGTTAAAAGAAACACATGAAGGAGGAGGCGTTTTCTTTTTCTCACCGCCTGCCTTTCATCATCTCCATCACTCCGGCTCCCTGTTTCTCTCAAAGTGCAGGATTAAGATAGTTTGCTCCTGAAACTCTCCTGTTTACCCTTTTTACTGTTTCCAAACTCAGACATGAGATGAAGAAGCAACTTTGAACAAAAACATGCAAAGGCATAAACCAGTAATGATCAAAACTTTATTTTTCTCGCACCTTCAATGAATGTTTTTGTTTAAATATTCTTAAGATGGAGATAAAGCAGCACAGTGTTATGCTGATCACATTTACCACCCTTCACATTAGGATGAACAAAGACAGAGTTAAGAGACAAATATTTTAATTTTAGGTATAAATGGAGATGTTGAATTTCAAGTCAGGCGACCCGGGAGCGTTTGTTCAATGGGTTCTTTGTCTGAAAAAGTGGGAACACTGTCTTACATGGACAAATATATGTGTAATACATAAAATATTTTCACAATAACCTCCTGGTCATCCTCTTTGATCTCCAACTGATTCATCAACATTTCTGAAATTGTTTCTCTTTTACTTCCTGCTGTTATCTTCGGATCAGAGTGGACCAATAATGTCAGAGTGGCAAAAGCTCACTTCAAGATGGTTTTATTTCTAATTTTGGCTCTTTTTAAACAAAGTAAATGTAAACTAATCATCTTCTCCTTGTTTTGTTTTTTGCTGTGGCTGCAGTCACGGTGGTCCTTGCAGTTTTTCCTCCTTCCCTGGTAAGAGCGGGTAGACGTCCAATCCAAACAAGTTAATTAGTGGGGAGATGGCACTGGCGTAAACGAGGCTAATGGAATAAACACTGTCCTAAAAGAAGAGATTAGCAATTAAGCTATTGGAGTGTGGAGTCATTTCGGTTCCATTGTGCTGTCTTTTAATGCGACGCAGTAATGAAAGCGGCTCCTGTCCACGTCTGCATGTATGAGCGGGAGATGTTGGGTGATAATAAGCTGCTCCCTCTGATTAGCTTAGCAGCCTTTTGTTTACCGTATGGTTGCTACAGTCCTGACACCTGGTGTGCAGAGAATCCCACTCTTCCAGTAGATGTTTATAAACGTGAAGGGTTGAAGAAGAGCATACTGAGTCGGTCTCCCACGCTGCTTCCTGTTGTGAAGTGCTGAGTTGAATTAATGAACTGTGAGTGTGTGTGCATTGTACAGTATGTTTACCTCTGCGCATACGGTGTGTGAAACTCTATGTAAACAATAAACACACGTTGTGAAAGGAAGGGACCCTCTAAACAAATATTCCATTTCTTGAAGTTAAGATTGGATTTTCAATGAAAATTAACACTGAAATGTGCAGAATAACAAAATTACAGGTACAAATTGCACCGAGATATCCATAAATGATATCAACCTTCCAGACGTCTCAGGTTTTCTGCATCCCCAGAACCAAACATGGAGATGCAGCGCTCAGCTTCTATGTGCCACAAATCTTGAACTAACTTCCAGAAAACTGCAAAACAGCTGAAACACTGAGAGCCTTTAAATCTGGACTAAAAACCCACCTACTTAGTTTCACTAGAACCAAAATAAATGCAACACTGACCAACAACTCAGTTGACATGACGCCAGCTCCGCCCCCATGCTGACGTAGAGCAATCCTCCATCAGTCGGTCCAGGTGGTTTGTCCTGAAGAACCCGCCCTGGAGGAGCTGAACCTGCAACAACATCGACATTTATCATCGCAAACACGTCAGAGAGATATTGAGGAAAATAATAGGAAATCATTGTCCAACGTTGCCAGAGGGGAATCCTGACAGCCGTTACCCAAAGCGTGTAGAGGACGGAATATAATTTATCACATTTCCAAAACCAAAACAGTCTGGAATGGATCCAGGCCTGCAGCCCTCCTCATGTCCAGTTGAATGGAACTGTTATCAACGGCAACTAACATGTTCGTCTGCAAGAAGGTAACTGGTAGTAAATATCCCGTTTTTTTACATGATAGTCAAATCAAAGCTCAATAAGTGGAGGTATGCTTCATTTTATGTGTGTAAATTCCAGTGGTGGGTCTGTGGCAGGATGAAAATGTGCTGCAGTAACTGCGGTTTTTACATTTAAGCACCTTTTTATGCTCCTGTTTGTTTTTAAGCATTTCTCTGAAGGAAGATTTTCACAAGCCTGTAATATTTATGTCATTACTCACCCGGTTTGCACAGCGTTCATACTGAGACGTTGTGCCTCTCATTAGTCCTCTTGCTGAGAAGGACTTGAGCTATAACGTTGATTTCTGTTTCCTGCAAATAACTTTCCAGACCTGATGTACGACTGGTTGGAGAATTTCCTTGCCCATGGTCTTTGCCTAATCTGAGGTTTCGCTCCACTTCTGCATGTGGGTGGGGCCGGTGTCATATTGTTGACTGTATGTTATCTTATATGACTTTGTATTTCTGTGATACTGTATTTGGGGCAAAAAAAAACTGCTTCACTCTGAGTTATGTTAACAGTCAATTTCTCAATTCTCTCAATATTTTAATGTGCTTGGGAAAATCTTGAACAATCATCGTTTAGACTGTAAATTAGGCGTTTTGCATTCTACGGTAAATTAGAATATTTGAATATTTTTGTATCTTTTGTGACGCTGAGAGTAACGTTCAGGTTACAGTACGCTCCAACCAAACACACAGAAAGAAAAGAGTGTAATTCATCAGGTCCGGCCCCGTCTGTCCAGGCTGATGAATCGAGGAGCGGTGGAGACAAAAAGACTCGCAGCCTCTCCGAGCGCCGACTTTATCAGCCACATCACCATTCATTGTTCGTATCCATTTGTCGAGCGGCGGCCGGGGAAGTTGTTAACCTGCGGCCCTCTGGGCTCCTGAACACAGGCGTCCAGACGAAGTGAAGAACAGCAAGATTTGTGTTGGCAGTGTGCGTCTGTCTCCTGCTTTTCTACTGTTCTTGGATACAAATGCTTCAGTTTTAATTCAGTTATGAGTTGTAAACACTTACAGGAAAGTTAAAATTAATATTGTTAACTCCTGATGTTTAAAATTGGCAGTGGCAAAACATCTGAAAGCTCTACACAGAGGTTTGATGGATCTAAATGCTTCATAAAGTCATAGCCAGAGTTGGATACGTTTACTTGAGTAATTTTATTATTTAGCATCGTTAATCTTGAGTAAAATTTCTGGATTTTCTGAAAATCAAACATGTTTTAAAGAAAAATTCACCAGATACACACCAGCAATTTTGGTAAAGTTTCATCATAAGTTTCTTTTATTATTGATAGAAGCTGATCTGGAAAAAAATATTTTGCCCAATTTTATTTTTTGTTACTTACATGAATTATTGTAATTCTGGTCCAAAATTTCCACTTAATTTTACATTTTGGTTCTTCTGATGATGTAATTTTTAAATATTAAATGATTGATAATTTGATCAGTTACTCTGTACTTTCAACCAAATACGTTTTTACTCAAGTAATTTCTTCGGTGGCTAGATTTTACTTTGACTTGAATAAAAATATGTTGCAGTAGTGCTACTTTTACTTGAGTACAATTTTTGGGTTCTCTGTCTGATCATAGTCAAATATTTTCAATCACAGAAACTTTTATTGAACTTTTAACTCGGGGTTCATGATGACAAATCCGTGTCAAATAAATATCTGAAATACTGCCAAACTGATGTCGTGACCTTTCCTGTCTTATCAAGTTTTCTCTCCACATCATTGTTTTTTATTTTTAAGCAGTTATGAGGCACGGTGGGGAAAATTTGCACTGCTGCTGCGCCAGTTACTCAGCAGGTTGTTGCCAGGCAACCGAAGTTGGACGGAACTTGGAAGTGCTTGTTGCTAGGCAGGTTGTTGCTAGGCAACCAAAGAGTGAGTTGATCCCACCAACATAACTTTGCTAGCTGTGAGAAGTTGAGCTGCTATTTCTTTCCTCCGCCTACATCTCCCAGAATGCCGTGCGGTTGTGGATCATAGTTCAGTGAATCCAACGCTTCATTCATTGACATTGGTAATGTGTCTCTTGCGATGTATATTGTTGATTAATTGTTCATCCCTCTCCAGAGTGAAAAAGTTAAAACTCGCCAACATCGAGGCATCCTGATGTGCTACATCTGTCGCTTTGCTTCCAGTCCACTGCTCAAATGGGTCAAAAGTCCTCCAGATGCAACTTCAATCGATCTGAACCGTGGATCTTCGAGCTGATGTTCTGATTTGGGGAAAGTTTGTTGGACTTGCAGCCTGGACACGCTGCAGGTTTTAACCCCACTGAGAACCGGTCGTCAGTTCTTAAACCGAGGCCAACAAACCGAACTGGAGCTACAAACATGGTGAGTCAACACTGTGACCAAAGAAGGTGTTTTTCTACAAAAAGCCTTAAAAACTCTTAAAATACTCCACCTGTTCTCCAGTAAATCATAGAAAACATCCAGATGGAGCGGCAGAGACGGTGTTTCAGCCCATTTAAGCTGCAGACGTGTGTTAACTCAGGTGTAAGCTAACATTAAAGACAGTCGCCATCCTTCATGTCCCCCTCTGAACAAAAGCCTTTTGTGGCACTCGGGCGGATTGACAGATTCAATATGGGCCCGGCAGCAGAAAGCAGATTAAGTCACTGCATCATTGCTTACGGCTCTTTTTAGACACCATTAATTACATTAGTCATTGTGAGCCATTCTTTAGCTTGAAGTAAAGAGATTGAAAGCTTATTAACTTTCAAGTAGTAGATAATATACATTTTATTTAAAATCCTTCAGTTTTCTTGGACATGCTCTGCTTTAGCATGAGACTCTACGGTCGGATATTCCTGCAGAGTTTCTCTTGAGGCAGTAAATCAGAGCATATGAGTCGTCAGGTTGAGCTACTCTTCATGATTAATGGCAGAAAACGCAGCACAGAGCAATCCAGATGTTGTGGAGTTTACAGCCGGGAATTAAAAGCTATAAAACAATAACAAAGTTAGTTTTGATTAACTGAAGCTTTGGATTGATCAATAATCAATAATGGAAGTCACAAAACATCTGAGAGATAAATAATCTTGGTTAATGACTGGACAGAATAACTTGGTATAATTTCTGTAATTCCGTATATAGTCTTACTTTGGCTTTGCTGTCCTTTACTCCTTGAGATTCCCAGTTAGATTAAAGCAGTGTCATGAGCTGAAATGGCCTAGTCAAAGTGCTGACCTGAATCAAACTGAGAATCTGCTTTACATCTAGTCTGACTGAGCCTTGGGGTGTTTTTTACATTTTTTTGTACTCAATAGTCCAGTAGACTCGATTCGAATGGGAACCTAACGCGTTTGCGGTTTATTTCTCAAACAAACCAAACCTTTGGAAAACCTGTTCCCCTCCTCGCCTCTGGGGGCGCTGCAGCAAATAATAAATAGACCATTTTTCTTACCTGTTGTCCTGAAAGTACTGGATGTAAACGGAGAAAAACTTAAGAATTTAAATGATAAAATAGCAGTTTTTTAGCAGCATTCAGATGACTTTCTTTCTCTTCGCGTTTAATTATCTTGGCAAGGATTTGTTTCAAAACTGAGTTCATCTGCAGAAATCACACAAATGGGTAAATCAAACATAATGACTTTTGTAAAAAAAAAAACAAAACAAACCATCTGAACCTCTTCGTTTCATGAAAACATTCGGTTCACCAGAGGGCAAAATTAACTACAAGCATCAGGATATTTTCCTTCTTGTTTCCCATAGAAACCAGTTAAATTTTCCCCACTGAATCAATAATTTTAGACTCTTTTTTTTTTTTTGTTGCCTGCTATGAAATCTGATATGCTTCATGTCTGTTAGAACCAGCAGCTACTTAACTCGGCCAGCTTTGCGTAAAATGTGGAAACGGATGGAAATATTTGGCCTGGCTCAGCCTGAAAAAACGTTTTCATTCATTTCCTCCAAAATATGAGGCGCGGGCTGCTTTGCTTTTCTGTTTTATGACTTATTTAAACTCCTGACAGGCTTAACTGACGTTTTATTGCCCCTCTCTCTGCCCTCTTCTGTCTTTCCTCCTTTCTTTCACCATTTCCTCGTTTCACATTCGGTGCCTCATGCAGACCTTATGCTTCCAGTCACTCAGCAGGAAGATTAATTTGATTGTAATCTATCTGAAGCTCCTCTGCCACTGAAGCAAAATCCGTTTTGCAAAAAAATAAATAAAAGTATTTCTGTTGATAAGAAAGCTGAGATAAGTGCAAGGCATCAAGTCCAGGTTGTCTCGTCTGCAGAAAGTCATCATCTTTTCACCTCCGCATGAAACCGGGCTACAGATATGAAATGTCTTGAAACTTCTTGTTATCTCTCTTGCTTCTGAAACATGCCGACTGAATAGCAACGAGAAAACCAGCAACAGAAACGTTGCATGTTATTGTTCAGAAGGCGATTCTTTTACATGCCGTTCGTAGCCGCGCTGCCTGGTAGAACGAAGTGGTTAACAAAATAAAACCAAAATTAAACCTGGAGATGGAGGAATTATTAATTCAGTGCAGTCCGCCACAGCAGAGGGCAAAATGACGCAGAAAAACTCAAAATCTCTCGTATTCTTCTGTCCTCTTGCCATCTGTGTTGGCTACGCTACACACAGACTTGTTGCTATAGCAACTAACAATAACGCCACCATACGTTTCAGGATTCGATACCAAAAAACACTAAGTTTAACAGTCCTGTGTTTTTAGGATTGATGTTTATTTCATGATTATTAATAAATGATCCTTGTGGTAGATTAGCTTCCGCTGCTATTAGCCAAGCTAACACAGCGACGGTTGATTAGCTAAATTTAAACACCTGCTCTACTGATGATCTGTCAGTCGGTGTTTAGGTCTTTTTGTTTTGTTTTTTGTTTTTTTTAACTGAACTGAAACACAGAATCCCGCAGCACATCTACATGTTACGGTTTTCATAGTCAAGCTAGCATAGCTGAACTACTTTCCTCTCCCTTGCTATTTTTTTCATTAAAACTTTTTCCTGACCTTACCTAGTTGTCATCGTGTTGGCAATTAGTAGTGAGGCTCTGCGTCCCTTTTCCTTTTGTATATCACATTTTTTATGTTGACAACACATTTTAACATTTTTAAAGAATAAATCTGAATAAAACACTCATTTTCTGGTGATTCTTTATAAATGAAATGTGGGAGACTCAAATCATATTGAACTCCTGAATTTAAATAAAAACATTTTACAAATTACTGATCTGCTCTCAAAACCATTGGAAAAACTGTGAATATTTAAAAAGCTTCTTTTTTTGTTTTGGAGACTGTTGCTTTAATGGCTCCATATTTACACTGAAATGGTTTTCATGTTAGCATAATAGCTAAAGAAAATGTGTTTTTATACCTGTGAAGTAGCTCCATCTCCTGCAGACTCTATAATGTAAAAGCCTGCTGATTTCATCCACTCCAAATAAATTTAGTTGCAGATCACATAGGCGAACAAACATGTGTTACCTTGGAAACTGTTGATCACACCTCAACACCTTTTATTATCCTCATATAGACGCTGGCACGCCGAATGTTGCAGGCATGTTATTATTTTAAACATTATGTGTTTGATAATGAAGTTATAAATCTGTTTATATTCCTCAGGTCTCTTTATTTGCTGCTCTGTTGCCTTTATTTTCATTTCTCCATTAAATACATGAACTAATCTGTTTCCTGCTATCCGGTTAAAAGTGCGGATGAGACGTCTGGTCCTGCTTGAGCTTGACATATGGCGAGTTGATGCGCTGCTTAATGTCGATTCCCAGGCGAGAGATGCCTGATGAATCGCACACTAATGAACTTGTCGAATGATAGATTAGAGCTGAGGGTCTGGAGACACACGAAGAACACAGGAACATGATGTTCGCTCACTCAGACTCGCTTGATCCTCTTTTTATTCCTGCACAAACAAATCCATACATGCATGCTCGCAGCGCACACCGCCGTCCTGCGCTTCATCTCTGCTGAGCTGCTGTGTGGATCCACCGGCGAAGTGCTGCGTGTTGTTCCCACATTAGCATGGAAAACGGCGGCAGCACGGAGATGAAGCAGACTGGGATGTGAAATCGTTTTGGTGTTTAAATAAGATGTTTGGAAAGGGAAACTGCAGCAAATCAAAGCTTGTGTGAACGTTTAAGCAACATGTTTCAGCAGTTATTATTCTACAAAACGTGGGAACTCGTTGTGCCTGAGCGTCTGAGCCAAGTTAAATAACAGCAATAATTTGGATTACTTCGCATTTTATAGAAGGAAATAAAACTAGGAGTTTATTTTTCAAGGTTACACTTTCACATTTATAAATCTAACAATTTCAAACTTGATGTTTAGGTAGAAAACTAAATATATAGCTAGCTCATTAAATATTTAACTGCTGGCTATGGATTTTAACTACTTCATGACTAAATTTTTAGTTTATAAACAAAATATTTAACTTCTTAGCTAAATATTTAGATCAGAGGTCAGTATTTAGCTTGCTAAATTTAGTTAGGGGGCTAAATAATTAGCTGTTTAGCTTCAAGCTAAACGGTCTCATCAGCAGGTGTTTACATATAACCAGCTTTTATTTTGATGATTTATGTCCGCTTATCGACATGAATTTATATAATGGCTAAATATTTAGGTTGGAGCTAAATATTTTGCTTGCTAACTAAATATTTTTGCTTAACTTAAATATTATGTTGCTGGCTAATTTTTTTTGTTTGAGGCAAAATATTTACCTTCAAACTAAATTTTGCTTAAAATTCTATATTTAGCTTTCTAAATCAGTATTTAGTTTGTAGCTAAATATTTAGTTTGCTAACCAAATATTTAGATCAGAGATAACTTTTAGCTACCTAACATCTAGCTAGCAGGAATATTTAACTCTGCTAGCTATCTATCTTAGCTATTTATAGCTAAATGTTTAGTTTATACACTAAATATTTAACTTTCTAACTTAACATCTAGCTTCCTAGCTATTTTTTGAAGCAAATATTTAGCTCAAACTAAATTTAGCTTGCTAGCTTTTAATTTGGGGCTAAATATTTAGCTTGCTAACCAAGTATTTAGGTTAGAGCTAGTTATGTAAGGTGAGGCTAAATATTTAGCTTTCTAATTAAACATTTGTTTGAAATATAAATTAACAGCATGATGTTAGATGTTTTTTTCATTCACAAGCAGCACCACATGCAGATGTTTGGGGTTTTTAACAGGAGACTTTTGAATCTTTGCTGCATATTTGAAGATCCTCCATTAAAACATTCGGTAGGACATGACGGATGCATAAGACGCTTTAAACAAGCTCTGCCGTTGTCTGGTGAGAAAAAGGAACAAGTCAAAATCCCATGACGATAATAAGAGGAGGTAATTACTTTCTTTCAAGCTATTTACTGGAGATAATTTATTTTCTGAAAGTCACTCCATAAAAGGTAGCTGTGTGCGTTTTCTTTGCTGTTTTGTGACAGATGGAAGTTCAAGCTTCCAAGACAAACGGTTAAAGACAAAATCCCCGTATTTGAAGAGCTTTCCTGCCAGATCCACCGCGGAGCATCAGATGTAAGAGGCCAGCTGAGGGGCAAAGCTCCCAACTTTCTCTATAAACACGATTATGGCAAAAACAGATTTCTATTGGAACGTTATTCAAACTTCCTGAGGAAAAACTCACTGATGCAAACCAATTCTTACATCCTTCTTAACATCCCTCAGCCTGAACCTGTACAAACAGGTGCTCATAATAATGCTAAATGTTTCATTTGTATGGTATATATTATAATTTATTAAATAAATATTTAGCTAGCTAGCTAAAGTAGCTTGTGACTTTCTGGTATGCAAGTTTTGAGCAAAAAAGAAAATGCGAATTAGGCGTGTTTCCATCTAGCGGTTTGGAGCTAAAAACATGAATTTATCAGACGTTGACAATGTGCTTGGCTGTAATAAACAGGAAGTAGACGTAGTAAACTACCATGGACCAAACATCTCAGAAAATGGAGAGTCCTCCAATCTGAGCTGAAGGTTTGGTGATTCATTACGTCAGAACTGGAAAACATGTTTCCATTTTTTTAGCGCATTAACTCTTTTTAGAGAAGCCAACAAATAGTGAGCATAGAAACCTTAAGAAATTGAAGAAGTTATTTAAGTTATTCATTTCTTACTGCAGTTCTTAAAAATTGGTATAAAACATGTTGACAAAAACATGGCTACTGTTCCACAAAAAACAGATATCCGAAGTGAACAGCTAGTTAAATTTCTTGGTGTGCCCATTAAAAACCCCCAAACAAAAACAAAGACTTTTTCACTTACAGATGTGACGTCACGCTGCTAAAAGGCATAAAGCTGCTCGCCGACGACGACTACTATTGGTTTTAGCTGTGAAGTTGTCAAAATAATGCGCTAAATCCTAAATCTACCCGTAATGTATAAAAGGAAAAGGGACACAGTGGTTTGCTACTGTAAACTCTACGACAACTAGATGAGGTCAGGAAAAAGTTTTAATTAGAAAACAGAGAGGGAAGTAGCTCAGTTACGCTAGCTTGACTTTGACCATCTTAACATGTAGATGTGCTGTGGAATCTGGTGTTTCGGTTCAATTACAAAATAAAAAGGCAACCCAACTCTGACAGGTCATCGTTAGAGAACTGAAACGGGCGGGAAACGTTTGCGTGTTTTTTAGGGTTTTTTTTGTCAGTTGTTATAGCAACGGGTTTGTGTGTAGCATAGCCGACACAAAGAGCGAGAAAAAATGAGTGGTTTTGAGTTATTCAGCAGTTTTTCTGTTGTTTTTCCATTTGCTGCAGCGTTCCACACTAAATGAATAATATCTACATCCCCAGGGTTTCTTTTTGCAAACTAATCGTTCAACCGCAGCAACTTAGCATGTAAAAAAAAAAATCGTCTTGTGCACATTTGCAAAATTTCTGGATGTAAACAATAACATGCAACGTGGCTGTATTGTCATACTTTAACATATTTCAGCTGTTTTGAAGCCCCAGATGTGGCCAGTGCTTCTTTAAACAGTCATAATGTGTCAGCTCTTTACACATACTGGACATTTTGCTGTTCTTTTCAACAGATGTGCATGGATTTGAACCTCGCAGGTTGAAATGTTAGTCCTTTAGCCTCCCTGGGATGTTGCAGAGTTCATTCCTGAGGTTCAGACCGACTCCAGACATCTGATGTTTTTACTGTCCGTGTTAAACTGGAATCCCAATCAGCACCGTTATTGTTTTTAAAATGACTGCTTTGTTGGAAGAACATGCAGCCGGTTTCCATGTTTCTGTAGTTTCATCAAACGCATTACAACCATCAAGTCAGAGATACTGCCTGTGTCAAAGCAACAGTGTGATTTATGGAGAAACGGGGGAAATCTTCCCTTTGTCACGCGATTCCTACAGCAGAAGTACAGCCGTCTTTCCTGACATGATGTAATCATCGGTAATAACTCAAACCTGATCATAAAATGGAAAATGGCGTGCATCATCTGACAGCAGGACGTGAGATTAGGAATTACTCTGGTGCCTGACATGTTTTTTATTTAACACAAACATGCCTGTATTACACAATTTGACATAAATCTTTTTTTCATTTATTTATTTGAAAAACACCAACAAAATGAAGGAAGCTGGGTGACACTGAGTTAATGGATGGCTTCGGGCTGCGCGCCGCCTCATCCTCATCGTGACTAATTCCAGAGACTAATCTGGTTGTAAATGCTGAACCTGCCACTCTCTTCTCTACAGTCAGGCCCCTTCAGCTCATTTCTGTAATGAAATGGTCACACGGCTGCTTTAAAGAGATATCGCTTTGTTTTTTAATAGCTTTCAGAGCTAAACTCAACAGTTCTGGTTCATCTGATGTAAGAGATGTTGGTTATAATTTTTTAAAATGTTTTTTCTTTAAAGCATTTGAGCAATCATTAGGTGGATTCAACTTAGAAAATCTGAAACCTGTTGATGCTGGCTTATTAGAAAAAAGTAGTTTTTAGCAAGCCTCAAGTTAGCCTCGCTTCATATAAAAGTAGTAAGCACTGTTATTAAACTACGCTTTTCAGGCAGGAGAGTAATTAAAGTCGTCGTCTTATGTTTCTGGCTAGCATCAAGTTAGCTTAGTTTAATGTAAAAGTAGTTGGCATTGTAATTATTTTTTTCCCAAAACATAATAGCAATACTTATAAAGCAAAGCAATCCAAAGATAAAAATAGTTAGCACTGTAATGAGACAAAACCTTTCAGGCAAGAGAATTGACCAAATTTAAAAAGTGGTGTCATATTTGTAGCTAGCATAGGTTAGCTTAGCTTAATACACAAATAGTTAGCATCCTAATTAAACAAAGCTTTTCTGGCAGGAGAATTGATGAAACTCGTCAGATGCTACACTTCAAAAAGAACTTAAATAACCTAATAATATTGCTATTGCTTCAATATCTCAAGTTAGCTTAGCTTGATTTAAACAGTTAGCACTGTAATCAATTACTGTTCCACAAAATTCAACTCCCAAAACTTCAAAAGCTCACTGAAGTTGTTTAACCCAACTGCTTAAAAAGACGTACACAAATAAAGGTGAAAATAGTTTCCAGTGAAATTAGACAAAGTTTTTTATCAGGAAAATTAACCCAGTTGAAGAAGTTATGTTTTTAGCTAGCATCAAGTTAGCTTAACTTAATTCAATAAAATCTGAGATGAAAGTTTTCAGGCAACACAACTGACTGCCACATACTCGAGCGGCGCAGATCACCAGCAAAAAGAAAATTAAATACTAAATCAATTAATTAATCAAACCAATTAAAATAACTTTATTAAAAAAATAGTCAATCCTAAGAAAACGATTGAAGTTTACGTTGCACCAAACTGGTAGTTGTGATTTCTGTTCAACCCAAAGGGTATTTGTGGTTTTATGAATAATATTTGTTCTCCAACTGACTCAGTATGCTAATGAGGTTATTAACTTGGCCCATCAGTCTTGCTGACTGCTAGAAGCCTCCTCTCTTAATGAAGTTTTATGTGACACGATAAATACCATTAGCTTTGTTGTGATTGCAAGGCCTTCAAGCAGGTTAGCAGCTCCTCAGTCAAGCTTAGCCATTAGGCAAACATAATTGCAAAAAACCCCACATGGTTAGAGTAATAGCAGTTTATTTTTGGTACAAAGTACATTTAACCTCACTTTAGTATTAAAATTGATTTATTAGACAATGGATGGATGGATGGATATCAACTGACTTTACGCTGAAAAGCAATTTCATGCCAAGTTGTTGAGACTTTCGGTCTTAAGATGAATGTTTGGCAGGAGGCAGAGACACTGTAAAAATTCACCGCCGTTCAGTCGGAGTACATGAGAGAAAAAGAGACGATTAGTGCCGCGGAGGCTCGACGTCCACTCATGCACCATTTCAGTCATTCACAGCAGATTGCATTTCTGCAATTTCGGCTTGTTCTCCTTCACTGGAGTGGAGTGCAATAACAAACTCTTCATCTCTTTTCAAGAAAATAGGAATTCTCTGGGAAAAACCACTTTTGATGAATATTTAGAGTATGCAAAAAATATGCCGAGTTGACTTTATTACAATATCCAACCCTCATGGCTGCAGATGCATATGCATAAATGTGGAAGAAGGATGTTATGGTTGGGAATTAAGCATCAACGTGATGGAAAACGTTAACCAAGTCATTCTGAGTCTTCCCGACTGAACTTTAGATTCTTTTTCTTCCAAAAAAGAAAGAAGTTGAACCAAGGTGGGAAAACACCAAAGTTAAATTCACTATAAATGGCAGAAGCAAAGAAACCTTTATGCATTATGGAGAATCTCACTTTAAAACTAACACACAACTAACTGCATGGAAGAGCATTTAACCCTTGTATGTCGAAATGGGGTCCAACTGAACCCACACATGTAAAACCTGTATCATTTTCCATAGACTTCTACGTTTGCCTCAGTCCTCGCACGCACAAGGGTTAAAATACAAAAAACCAAATAAATTCTCTGCTTTCGAACTGAAGTCCAGTTTGTCTTTGGTAGAAAGATGGTAAAATTAAGTCGGATTTGTAGATTATCTTGAGTAACCCAGATGGAAATACAAAAGCGTGAAACACATTCATTTTGCCCAATACGTCCCACTTAAATTGAAAATTCGGTGAGCTTCCCCTGAACACCTGACACAGGACCTCCAGGAAATTATTTCAGGTTTGAAAGTTCACATGCAGCGGTACAACCAGCTGACCAAACTTGCTGGATCTCCGCTGGGGTTGCCAGGTGAGGGGGGAACTCTGCTGGGGTTGCCAGGTAATGGGGGAACTCCGCTGGGGTTGCCAGGTAATGGGGGAACTCCGCTGGGGTTGCCAGGTGAGGGGTGAACCCTGCTGGGGTTGCCAGGTGAGGGGTGAACCCTGCTGGGGTTGCCAGGTGAGGGGTGAACTCTGCTGGGGTTGCCAGGTAATGGGTGAACTCTGCTGGGGTTGCCAGGTGAGGGGTGAACTCTGCTGGGGTTGCCAGGTGAGGGGTGAACTCTGCTGGGGTTGCCAGGTGAGGGGGGAACTCTGCTGGGGTTGCCAGGTGAGGGGGGAACTCTGCTGGGGTTGCCAGGTGAGGGGTGAACTCTGCTGGGGTTGCCAGGTGAGGGGGGAACTCTGCTGGGGTTGCCAGGTGAGGGGGGAACTCTGCTGGGGTTGCCAGGTGAGGGGGGAACTCTGCTGGGGTTGCCAGGTGAGGGGTGAACTCTGCTGGGGTTGCCAGGTGAGGGGGGAACTCTGCTGGGGTTGCCAGGTGAGGGGGGAACTCTGCTGGGGTTGCCAGGTGAGGGGGGAACCCTGCTGGGGTTGCCAGGTGAGGGGTGAACCCTGCTGGGGTTGCCAGGTAATGGGGGAACTCTGCTGGGGTTGCCAGGTGAGGGGTGAACTCTGCTGGGGTTGCCAGGTGAGGGGTGAACTCTGCTGGGGTTGCCAGGTGAGGGGTGAACTCTGCTGGGGTTGCCAGGTGAGGGGGGAACCCTGCTGGGGTTGCCAGGTAACGGGGGAACTCTGCTGGGGTTGCCAGGTGAGGGGGGAACTCTGCTGGGGTTGCCAGGTGAGGGGGGAACTCTGCTGGGGTTGCCAGGTAATGGGTGAACTCCGCTGGGGTTGCCAGGTGAGGGGGGAACTCTGCTGGGGTTGCCAGGTAACGGGGGAACTCCGCTGGGGTTGCCAGGTGAGGGGTGAACTCTGCTGGGGTTGCCAGGTAACGGGGGAACTCCGCTGGGGTTGCCAGGTGAGGGGTGAACCCTGCTGGGGTTGCCAGGTAACGGGGGAACTCCGCTGGGGTTGCCAGGTGAGGGGTGAACTCTGCTGGGGTTGCCAGGTGAGGGGTGAACCCAGCTGGGGTTGCCAGGTGAGGGGTGAACTCCGCTGGGGTTGCCAGGTGAGGGGTGAACTCCGCTGGGGTTGCCAGGTGAGGGGTGAACCCTGCTGGGGTTGCCAGGTAACGGGGGAACTCTGCTGGGGTTGCCAGGTGAGGGGGGAACTCTGCTGGGGTTGCCAGGTAATGGGGGAACTCCGCTGGGGTTGCCAGGTGAGGGGGGAACTCTGCTGGGGTTGCCAGGTAACGGGGGAACTCTGCTGGGGTTGCCAGGTAACGGGGGAACCCTGCTGGGGTTGCCAGGTAACGGGTGAACCCTGCTGGGGTTGCCAGGTAACGGGGGAACTCTGCTGGGGTTGCCAGGTGAGGGGGGAACTCTGCTGGGGTTGCCAGGTAACGGGGGAACTCTGCTGGGGTTGCCAGGTAACGGGGGAACTCTGCTGGGGTTGCCAGGTAACGGGGGAACTCTGCTGGGGTTGCCAGGTAATGGGTGAACTCCGCTGGGGTTGCCAGGTAATGGGGGAACTCTGCTGGGGTTGCCAGGTAACGGGGGAACTCTGCTGGGGTTGCCAGGTGAGGGGCAGTGCCAGCCTATTTGTAACTCAACATGTGGAAGATTTTTTAAATGTCTAATTTGCCAGGCACCATGAAGCATTAACTTATTGCAACTTATTGTTTTTTAACAGCCACCCAGCTTTAGTTTTAGGAGTAGAAACCCAAATGGAAGTACAAAAAAAAACTGGCAAAATGTGACTTTTACATAATGCGTCCCCTTTTAAGAGATGCCAAAAACTGATTTTCACAGTCTACAGCGAATGATGCATGAAATGAATCCAAACCGGATGCAAAGCACATGGAAAGCCTGGGTGTACAGGGGTGTTGGCGTGACCACATTCAGACGCCCCGCCTTGCCGACCCAGTTTTTTGTCTGCGCTGCGACTGCAGAGGGAGGCACCGGCGCTCTCCATTACCCTGGAATGGCAGAGGAATTGAATTAGCCCAAGGTGGCTTAAGCATGTGGGCTTGTGTGAACCTGCTAGCAGGGTGCGAGTGCATCATCTTTCACAATCAGCAGGCTGTGCGATGTACCAGGGAAAACCAGGCCGTGCGGCGCTGCAGATGGACTGGCACCTCGCTGCTGAAGTTTGGGCTTTTTTCTCCTCCTTTTGAGATTTAAAGACTGCAAAAGGACAAAAGATGAACAGTATCACTCAATCTGGGTCAGACAAAAACTTCTGTACTACCGTAATATAAACTAGAGGTAAAGGATCCTCCACTAGGGGTGAACAAGTCGCCTTTATTTACTGTTGCTGCTAAGTGGTTAGCGAACAGATTAGCATCCATCATTATTGTGTTGCTTAGCAACATGAAGGCCTTGGATGTCCAACCTTTTTAAAACTTGGGTGAAAATCATCAAATATAGCTATGAACAAAAACATATAAAACTGAACCATACATGTGTTTTAATTAGTTTTTTAGACGAGGCTCTTTGGACCTTAAAATGGGACAAAATTAGGATGGAAAATTATAAAGAAAAACTGAAGGTTTAAAAATGGAACAACAAATACAGGTTTTAGATTTTTCTTCAAATTTTCTTTGTAGAATTGCATTTAATTTGTTTGCATTTAGATCCAGTTTTTAATATTAGGCTGGAAATTATGTCCAGATATAAGCATCTCATAAATCAATCAAGTTTATTTCTTTAGCTCATTTCAGCTTTAAAGTGCTTCACATCATAAAAACAACACAGTATGTAAGAAAATATACTTATCTTTTTGTAAAAGTTGTTTTCCTTTTATATTAAAACCTAAAAATATGGATAAAATGGCTGCTCTTAAAAATTACAACAGATTTAAGAAAATGGACGAATCATGTCGTTGACTGCAGAGGAAGCAGATTTGGCAGAAACTGAGTTTGAGACATTATGAAGGAAATTGAGAAAATAAGTTTAGTTTTTCCATTATGTTTGTTTTTCTACCGTTCAACTTTTTTATGTATTTACTTTGGGGATTAGGTTAAGTCTTCTGTCAAATGTATGACTATCACTTATATATTATAAAATAATTCAACAGCAGATTTCCTGCATTTATATTTCTATAGAAATAAGTTTTTATTTAGCTGGACTGAACTCAAACGTGTCTCTTTATCAGAACAGGAAGCTGCAGTGACCTAATAACACATTTTGCTGTTTTTTGTGTTCGTACTTTGAGGAATCCTTTCATTGATGCTGATTTGTGCATCCATGTTTACCTCTCATAAAGTTACTCTGACGTTTCTGATCCACAAAGTCGCAAGTACTGTATGAATCTGCAGCGGCTGACGCGTCTTATCAGCCGCAGCCTCGTCTTTTCCTGTCTGTGTGACTCCGGCCTTTGAAAGCACTTGGAGGAAGGAAACGTAGTATTCATCGTCCCAGTGAGGCTTTTCTCTAGTTTACCTTCTTCCTCACGTGAACTATTGTGTGTGACGTAGTTCACACACACATCTTTGTGTTTTCTTGCCTAAAATTAGCTTTTCAAGGCAGCGTTTTAAGAGGGTGTGCACTCATGCATTTTGGTGACAATGTTATCACATGGTGCACCAGGAAGTGGGTGTGAACTGCTTTGTGGCTCCTCTATCTCTGCAGCCATGCACCAAACTTTGGCTAATAGCTGAGATAAGACTTGTTGTTTGAGGAAGCGGCAAAGTCACAGCAGATTATCTAGAAAGGACTTTTTTTTTTTTTTTAAGAAACTCAGATTAAAGGTCACAAAAAGAGGGATAGTAAACCTTAAGCAGGGGTGTCCAGAATCCCAAACAGCTATTTACTAGTAAATTAAAATTAAAAGAAAACCCTTACTATTAAAAAAAAGTTTAATTGGTCACTGAAATTCTTGTGCTAAAAACTTATAAAAGTTCCCACTGGAGAGACAAACATGCAGTATTCCTGAACTGTAAACAGGGGCCACACAGAGTTGTTCCAAGGGCCACAAATGGCCCCCAAGCCACACTTTTACACCCCTTTCCTTAGAGTGAAAGTTAATTCCATGTCAAATAAACTAAGATCGTCTCATGATGCATTTAAGATGAGGTGCATGTAAGTGAGTACATTAAAAATGTTGCATGGGTCTGAATGTGAGGAAAGCAGGAAGAAATGTGGAAAATCAAATTCGGTCATGTTTTAAAGTGTTGATAGTGCAGGTATATCAGGATCAGAGGAGCTTGGAGTTCTGCTGTCAGGACAGAGTGTGGTACTTTTTCTTCTGGTGACCTATAATGCTAAATTCAAATTTTGCATGATTTTGTACTTCCATGTGGATCTCAGCTGCTTTTAGAAACAGCATAAGTTTTTTTAAACAACTACCAAGCCAGTTTTTGCCATTAAGTTAGTTTTTTGGTGACTAGAAAATGAGCCATTTCAAAACCCTCCCAATTCTTAAGTCACATTTCAATGGCACTGCATCATTTTTTAGCAATTCAAGCTGAGCCCCAGCACATTTGGTCAGCTGGTTTCACCACTGTAAAATCAGTGGTGAAACCAAAAGGTCAAGTGTTTGTTCTTCCCAACCAGAGTTCTTGTTGGCTGTGCAGGAGCCTCTACTAATGCTTTTCAAAGATGTACAGTTGTATAATTGCGTGTGCAGCCATTTTCACGCACCAGTATAAACGCTGAGTTGGGGGCGTGGCCAGCAGCAGCTTATTTGGATTTAAAGTGACAAGACGTCCTAAAACATCTCATTCTGAAACTCAAAATAGGCAGAACTTGACCAGACTAACTTAGAATTAGTAATGATTTTGTGGAAAAAGGATCACCCATAAGACATAAGTTTCAGATACTGTTCATCTTCCTTTAAATGTTCATGAAGTAGTATTGGTCAAGAACACTTCAGAAAGTTACATGAGATCCATGTTGTACATTAGTAAAGGACTCGATCAGCTGCTGTATCGCCCCACGGTGGCATTAAGGAGACAAAACGAGTCCCTTGTTTTTTTCGACCTGTTTAGATCCTGAGTGTAAATACACGAAGAACAAGATGTGGTAAAAATCCACGCATCAGTGCCCTGTCAACAGCTGCTCCTCTGGAGAGCAATCATCACTGACTCAAGCCGTCATGTTGATGGATCTATCAGTGCCTGGCGCGGGTCCCAGAAGTCCCTGGCTTTGTGGTTGGACCATATTGTCGGCGCAGTTTGAGACCCAGCACCAGGACTCATAATCCTTTTCTCGTGCCACAAACACCTACTGACAACTTTAATTAGAGCCTCGAGAGAGAGAAAGATGTCTTCAGTCCTTTCATAGTCGGGTGGGCATGAAGCACACAGTTCTTCAAGTGTTTTTGTTGTAAGGCACGTTCTGTCTGTAAAAATGTGTTGTTTGTCCTTTATTTGGATGTCCTGTGATAATACTTATTAAAGGCTCAGTGACATGAGTAATTATTTGATCTTAAAGCTCAAGAGACTCCAGTTTTGTAAAAAACAGGCTCAAATTTAGACTAGCAAAAATAGTTTCCAGGGTTTATATGTATCTGTAAAATCTATTGTCCAGTTCATTTACGGCTTTATTCCTGCCTGTGGGCAATCTATTGTTTCAAATAATAACTATTGTTGGTGTTGCAGTTCAAATCAAAACCCTGTTTGGACATAATTCACATTTTGTTTTTCACTAAAAATTTGCTTGAAAATTGGATAGGAACATGACTGTCTGCTCTTCATTTCAAATGTTTGCAAATCTTTGTTGAAAAAATACAGTTTCCCAATTGCAGTGTTTCCATTAAATAAGAAATGCAATCAAAATCACAGTGAATAAGTTTGAGTTCCACTGGGGTTGCTAGGTAACGGGCGGAATTCCGCTGGGGTTGCTAGGTAACGGGCGGGATTCCGCTGGGGTTGCTAGGTAACGGGCGGAATTCCGCTGGGGTTGCTAGGTAACGGGCGGAATTCCGCTGGGGTTGCTAGGTAACGGGCGGAATTCCGCTGGGGTTGCTAGGTAACGGGTGGGATTCCGCTGGGGTTGCTAGGTAATGGGCGGGATTCCGCTGGGGTTGCTAGGTAACGGGCGGGATTCCACTGGGGTTGCTAGGTAACGGCATTATGGAAGTATAACTGAAACCTGTTCCTGCCAACAAAATGCCCTGATGAACCAAACCTTTATGAAACGTAAGTGAACACTGTGCATAAATTGCAGACTTAAAATGTTTAGATGAGATCAAGTGACCTAGGATGAGTCTGAAGGTGGGACTTAATCGCTCTAAATGGTAAAACTGTTGCATAACATGCATGAAATCAACCGTGAACATAGCTTCCCATCACAGGACCGGCTGCTATGGGAATTGGTTAAAACAGGAATAAAACCGTGCTAAATTTGAGATCTCTATCAGTTTTAAATAACACACAAATACATTCAAAAGAAACCGTAGTCCAGATTGATGCATCAATCTGCACCTCTGCTGCCTTCCTTGTGACTGCAGGGTCTAAACAGCACAGAAAGATCTTGTTTGTGAAAGTCCCCATCATGACACACAACACGGCCAGACACCCACTGCTGCCTGCGCCGTGGCTGACAAGCGACTAATGACTTTCAATGAGGGTTTCTGCAAACAGCCTCATGAATTAGTCATCGCCTTCCTTGACCCGTGCGTTGATACGATCTCAGCCGGCCGCCGCAGCCTCCTGAGGACCAGATGGGTTATGTAAGTTTACAGATAGTTGACTGGAGAGATCGGATGCAGAGAACGGGACGAAGCTTTGCAGTCAGGAGCACTAATAGTGATTGATGGTGGCAATCTGTAGTTAATGCGAGAGTTGTTGCTTTATAAATGCGTTTAATGCATCAGTAATAGGTACATTGCACGTGCTTTGCTTACCAGAGAACAAAGATTTGCATGTTTGATGGTTGATTAAAGCAGTGATGTTGCGTTAATAGTTGTGCAGGAAACTACAACAAAGTATTGCTTACTATTAAAAAATATATTAAATAAATTACGAGAATAAAGTCACAACCCTATGAGGACAAAGACAAAATATTACAAGAATAAAGTCGTACAAGGATAGTTGAAAAAGATTAGTAATGTAATATTACGAGAATAATGTTGTAAAATTGACTCTAGAAATACGACGACCTTATTCTTACTACCTTCTCATTTTATGACTTTAAAATAATTTTTTCCTTAGCGAGGCCCTAATACTCCGTCGTAGGAAACCAGAGAAAAGCCAATGTTTTCAGGTGGAGCAATCTGGTGCGTTTTAAAGGTTTTTCAAGCCAGTTTTTTTCCCCCAGAGGACGATGTTTCTGCTTTTTATTTTATGTAAATTGCACACAGTTTACGTATAAATATTAATCAGACGTGGCAAATATAAAAAGACGAAAGGCCTTTTGGTCAACTTGTGTTTGCGGAGACTTTCAAGTGATTTTAAATGTGAGAGATCGTCCGCATCTTAAAACTCAATTAGTAAAACAACATGAGAAGCTAATGATGGAAACTCACTGATTCATTACCCTCTTGTGTTTCTATGATGCCTGACATAATGACCACGTATTAAAAATGTTACCAAAGACTCTTTAATGAACAGAATATAATGTGGAGGGCTCCACTGAGCACAACATGAAGTGTAATTATTATGTCCTTCAATGAAAAATTAAGCTCAACGCAAAATGGGCCCAATTTTATTTTTTTGTATAAACGCAAAACAATCCGAGTCTTATTTCCATGTCGTCCTAAAATTGTCTCACATTTGTCTATGAATCTTGTCTCAACTTTACGTCAAAGTGTTAATTTGTTTTGTAAAGCAGATAAAATCTCAGGGTTGCCAGATCTGACAGTTTTCAGCCCAAAAATGACGTAAAACCTGTCCAACTCCAAAAAACCAAAGCAAATCATGTTGATGGCGCCAGATTTTACATATAAGACACGTTGCATGTAATTTGCAAATTTTACACATGTGCACTACACTGGAGGACAGAAACATGATTCTTTTACATTGACAGTCGCGTTGCTGCTGTAGAACGAATCCAATAACAGAATTAAACCAGGAGATGTAGGCATCGTTAGTTTACTGCACTGCGCCACAGAAAAGGGAAAAATAACGCAGAAAAACATTGAAGAATAAATCAGAACCGCTCACTTTTTTTTTTTGCTTTGTCGGCTACGCTACCCACAGACTTGTTGCCGTAGCAACTGACAACAAAACTGCTATAAATCAAGATTCAACGCCCAAAAACACACACACATTTCTCACAAAATGAACAGAACATTCAGTCTGTTGCAGTTTTATGTTTTTAGGCTTGATTTTTATTTTGGGATTTCTAAGTGGTTGTCTGAACACAGCGGTGGTCGGTTAGCTGAGTGTAACTGCCTGCTCCTGATCTGTCAGAGTTGGTGTGTAGGTTGCCTTTTTTTGCTGTTTTTTAACTGAACCGAAACACACAGGATTCCACAGCACATCTACATGCTACGGTTGTCAAAGTCAAGCTAGCATCACCTGACATATTAAGAGGAATTTTGATTCTCTACTTCCCTCTCCCTCGCTATTTTTTTAAAAACTTTTTTCTGACCTGATCCAGTTGTCCTAGTGTTGACAATTAGTAGCAAAGCTCTGCGTCCCTTTTTCTTTAATGTATCATGTGCACATGTAAGATTTAGCACATTATCCTGACATCTTCACTGCTTCTCCGATGGTAGTCATTGTTGGTGAGCAGCTTTTCCCCTTGATTTTGCGCATGAAGTCACATTGGAACGTGTCTAAATGTTTAAAATAAGCTTCACTGCTCTAATAAAACAGGTTTACTCTTTGGTTTACTGGGATGTACCTTTAAATTGGTGAATTAAACTGTTATGAAGTGGCGACCTGTTTTGCCCTCCAGCAGGAAGCTGGGGCGGGATCCTGTGCGTTTGATGTCTATATAATCAACTGCATTCAGGTTTAACAACAAGCCTATTCATTTTTCCAGCTGAACGTGTTCAAAAGAAGCCGTCCAGTCTGAAAACGATGCGACGGTCATCACAGATTGAGAGATACCCAACTGAGCATTCATACAACCGGCGCTTTTCCCACGTCCAGCGCGGGTCATATGGGACGTAGGACCGTCGGGCTCGGAGAAAGCGCTGCGGCCCGCTGTGCCTGCGAAGTCACACAAGAGTCACAATCTGTGCTGCTTCTGGTTTGCAAGACGTCTGCAGGCCGGGGCAGATGGGAGCGAGAGCTGCGTCATCTGGCGTCACCGTGGCGAACGGGGCACCAAGGAAACCTTCGTGTAACGAGATCCGTGCTGAGCTGACGGTGAAACCTGTCGCCCTGAGTGGAGAACCGTCATCAAACCTCAATGAAACTGTATCCAGAAAATACTTTAAAACAGAAAGAGGGCTCCACATGACTGTCTGAAAATATGAAGTAACACAAGTAAAAACAATTGAAACAAATCCTAGAGGATGAACCAAAGAATAAAAATTTGTTTTTATGACGAGTTTTGTGAGCAGGAAGTGAAGGAGTCTACGACCACAGAACCTTCAGTCCATCACAGTTTTATGTTTTATTGATTATTAATAAGTGATTAGTAGTTGATTACCTCACTTACAGACCCATTCAGCCTCATGATGGCCATTACTGGTTTCAGCTGTTGAATTGTCAACGTTATGTCTGAACTAAAATGATCCGCTTTGGGTCGCATTGGCCTGCTGTGTTGATGTGTTTTTCTCTGTTATGCAACCATGTTTTTGCAGCTTTTTAATATTTTTCCCTAATATATTTGATTTTCAGCTCAGCCACAAACACAATTGACCCTTTGCAAGTCACAAAATCATTCGAAGCGCCATGATGGACGTTGGAAATGAGGATGGGGAGTGTTGAACTGATCAGTGACTGAAACTGTTTACCAAAGTTGTTTTATCGGTTTATTCATGGCTTCTTCTTGAACGTAACACACCTGGCTGGAGCTCATAGAGGCGCTAGCTAGCTTAGAAACCGACCCGAACCTCCTCCCACCTGACGTGTTGATCTAATTACCGGCTTTCCCTGGATTCACACCACATGATTTGTCACTATGTTATGAACAGCGTTTCCCTTTTACACCGCAGCAGCCTTAAAAACGCTCAAAAAACGAGATGCTAACCAGTTTTTACCCACGCATGCTAGGCTACATGACGGCGCAGCACTGTTTCCATGGTTACTGATGGTCAGACACGTACCTTCTCCATAAGGCAATATTTGATATTTTTCTAATCATATTTATTTATAAAGCATATGAACGTTGTAAAAAGTGTTCGCTGGAAATCCGTGATTAAACCGACAGTCGATTGCCGGCTGCTGTCAACCACCGCGCATCTTTCCTCATTAAAGTTATAAAATAAAATGGGCAGTTTGGTTTTCACCCTTGTCTATTTGAGCTGCATCGAAATCAACTAAATAAAAGCGGCATTAGATTACTACGACTACTACATGTGCGGTTTTTAAAGTGGTTGTTATGACGTCCGTCATGGTGGAGTTTGAAGAGAGTGACGTCACGTGCAGCGTCAGTAAACAGCAGAAGAAAATAAAACATGTCGCTAATGAGTATTAAAAACCACGCCGATGCATATGTCTTGGTTTATTTCATTTTACGGCGAAGTTTCTGATTTTTTTTTCCTTGGTGCTGCAGGTGGATGTGATTTCATCATTAGATTTAATTGGTTTCACCTGCTGCTGTTCTGTCTTTCACCTGGATCCACGCAGCCCTGAATCCTTGTTCATCAGACAAAAGGTGGGTTTAACTTTTCACAACCGAAGTTAATCATAAAATACGACGCGGCTGTGGCTCTCGGACGCATTAAGACGATTGCATGCCTCTTCGATCGGCTCAAGTATCCACCGGAGACCGATTCAGGGGGCAATTTTAATTTTGAATCTTGAATTAAATTTATTTTCATTCTGCATGTCGCAATCTACATTTTCATCTTTAATTACGCCGTGACCGAACGTGAACTTTGATTCCCCCGCATGCTTTCTAGAGGAGCTAATTTTCTCCGCACCTCCGACTGATGTGGGACGGAGCGAGGGGCAAAGGGGGAAGAGCTGGATGTGATTAAAGCAGATGGAGGGAACCAACGGAGGCAGAGGAAGGTGGAGAAGGATGGGGGTTACGCAGCGCTGCATTATGCATCGTGGATCAGATGCCTGGGTGGCTTGTTTATGGCTTGGTGTCAAGAGTGCAACTCCTACTTCCTGCTCCGTTTCCATGACAGCAGCAACAAATATTGTCCTTGACTTTGAGTGATGGCGGGCGTCGAGTAAAAAGGTTTACAGCTGACAGTAATATGAGAGGACTAAGAGGATTGTTTCGGGCGTTTGTATTCATTTGGAAGATGTTCCTCTCGTTGAGATTCGTCCAATTTGCATTTATAGAGCCTCCGCGTCGCTGCACCTACTTTTCAGACTGTATTAGGTCTCCAGATTTCATTTTGAAAGTAAAACGGCTTAAATGAAACATGAGGTGGGTTGATGTATACAGACGAGACGGGATTAATACAGAACATAAGAGATGAGACGAGACCTTAAGAGTTTATTTTTTAAAGAAGACAAAAACCAGCTCCACCAACCACTTTAAAGAAATGTTGCCTTATTGAATCTCTGTAAAACAGGGTTGCCAGATCTGACAGCTTTCAGCAAAAAACCCCATCAAACTTGGGAAAAAAACCCAAATCTCAAACTCTAATAAAACTCATTCTAAGATATAAAAAAAGAAATACATATATTTATATAAATAAAAATTTTGCATCAACAAAATGAAACCAGAAGTTTGAAGGTATTAATTTAGTGCCCAAAGGGAAAATAATGTAGAAAAAAGTTGAACTCAAAACCACGCTAACAGACCCGTCGCCATAGCAACTGACTTCCAACAGCTCCACTAATGCATCACAATTCAACACCAGAAAACACTCAAACATTTCCCACATAAGAGCAGAACATTCAGTCAGCTACAGTTTTTATGTTTTCAGGCTTTTATGTTTATTTTTCCGTTATTAATTTGCTGCCAGTCTGCTTGATTTAAACACTTGCTCTACTGATGATCTGACAGAGTCGGTGTTTAGGTTGCTTAATCTTTCCTTTTTTTTAACCGAAGAGAAACACAGAATTCTGCAGCACAGCTACATGTTATGATTGTCATAGTCAAGCTAGCATAACTGACTCACTTCTCTCTCTTAATAAAATCTTTTCAGTGATATGTGATGCCCTTTGACCTTTTCTAGTTGTCATAGTGTTGACAATTAGTAGCAAAGCACTGCATCCCTTTTTCTTTTCTATATGTCGTACATTTACGATTTAGTGTCATTGGCTAAACCCAATGGCTTTATCTTGTAAAAGCTACATGTCTTGTATAATTCTGCTTCAGAGATTTCAGTGTTTACTGGGTTGTTAACTAATCATTTACAAGTCATTTCTACCTTGGACAGTTATTTATTTATTTATTTGTTTTTTAAAGTGAACCCTTTAACTTTGATATTAATTATAAAAAGTTTGGGTTCCTAACTTTAGTCCTGGTGGACACCACTGGAACCAGTCCTGGGTATTTCACCTGTGATCTCTAAATAAATACTTCCAAATTTAAACATTACTACTTTTAATATCTAATCTTTGATCATAGATAGAGAAAGCTTTTTAAAATTTATGAAAATGGGTGAAGCCCACCTGTTTCTTCTTCTTCACCTGTGTAGCTTTTAAATTCAGGATCTTCTCATTGGGAATTAGCTAATTATTTAGAGCACACAGACCCAATCACCTCATTTACCATTGACTTATCGACCATTTCTTTGGCACTCTTAAATCTACCGGGTTGCACCAAGGACATAAATAGTTTCAAGAAGCTGAAATGTTACTATTTTCCCCCTAAACTACAATAAAAAAATGTGTTTAGCTTGAGGTAGCTTCTTTACAACCAGAGTTAAAAAGTAACGATGCAGAGACACCAGAATCCTTCAGAGCTTTATATTATTGCTAATATGTTATCTTACTATGACCTTAAAGGGGTTCAAAGTTAATTTAATGACAATTACCAATAATTTAATCAGTCCAAATATAATTGACACATTCTAGAAGGTTAGGAATGAATTAAAATGCTACAACAAATTATCAGGGTAAGACGAAGAGTTTTTGAGAAAAACTTTGAGAGTACAGATGCAGTATTATCAGACGAAAGACACAAATTACTAGAAAAGCAATCTTAATGAGTACAAACCTTGCTAGTGTTGTGTTTTAGCATTAGCTTCTGCTAAATGCAATTCTATAACGCTAATGTCATGCTTCAGCGTTAGCGTCTGCTAAACACAATGCTATAACGCTAATGTCATGCTTTAGCGTTAGCTTCTGCTAAATACAATGCTATAACACTAATGTCATGCTTTAGCGTTAGCTTCTGCTAAATACAATGCTATAATGCTAATGTCATGCTTTAGCATCAGCTTCTGCTAAATACATTTACAGCTTAAAACTTCAACAAAGGAAGCAGGCAGGAAAAAGTCATTTTTCTCTCTCCTATAAACGTCTAAACTTATATAATTTCACTTTAAAAAATCTGGAGTGAACCTTTTCCTCTCCCTTTTGCAGGTTTGCAGTGAATGTTGGAAAATCTCGATAAGCGGCGGCTGATCGACCGTAACGGCAGGACATGCAGAGCCGCCATCCTCGGCCTCTCAATCACAGCGGCTGGCAGGGGGAACCTCGCCCTCGGCTTGTGATCCCTGTAATGGAATATGGTGTATAATCGAGAGGCGAGCTGCTGAGTTAATGAAAAGGGTGGAGAGGTGACATTTTCTGAGGGACGTCTGAAGGAGGGTGACATTTACAAAGAAGAAGCCCCAAAGACGGACCGTTTTTTCATAAGTTGGAGGAATGCAAAGCTGATTTCTGCGCAACTGAAATCCCCAGTTTAGGTAAAGTGAAGCAGCAGTTTGGTTATTTCTCTGAGCAGCTGTGACACGTTACAGACGAGGTTCACACCCGACGCTTACACCTGACGGAGCCGACATGGATTTCTGATAATGAGGTGGGAGAGGAGAGGAAAGAGGTGCAGCTCACTTCTCTGCTGGTGACAGCCAAACAGCAGGGGAGTTTCACAGAAAATACAAATATTTGCACTGTTTTTCTGTCCCTCATATAGGCAAATCTCTCTTATTGACTTCCATTAATACGCCAATAGTGGAGCTAATCTTTCGTTTAGCAGCACACCTTCCTTTCCCTAAGCTAACTTTTCCAGATGCATTTAATTTGAAGGACCAATTTACTTGGCATTTTTGTAAACTTTCAGTTTGTTTATATTAGTTATTTTGTTTTGAGGTGGGTGAAGATTGTTTAAAAAGAGGTATTGACCCTTTAAACATGACGTCATGCTCTTCAGACTGCGGCCAACTTCATTGTGACTGCGCCTTCGTTAGCGCCTGTAAAGTTTGTCAACACAAACAAACAAAGAAAAACTTGGTCAGCTAACATTTACTTGGTTACTTTGGTCAATTCAGCAAAATCAGCAACAGCAAAACTTAACAACTTAACAACTATGAAATTGAAACTGTTGGTGCGCAATCTGTTTCAAAGAATCACTTCCTGATGTGCAAACCGTCCAGGTAACTGTCCAAAAACAAATAAGACCCAGAGGAGGAAGATGTAGCACAGTGACAGCGAGTATCAACACTGTTAAATGTAGTGCTTTAGCATTAGCTTCCCTAAATAGGTTAGTGTAGTGCTTTAGCATTAGCTTCTGCTAAAAAATGTTAGTGTAGTGCTTTAGCATTAGCTTCTGCTAAATAAAATGTTAGTGTAGTGCTTTAGCATTAGCTTCTGCTAAATAAAATGTTAGTGTAATGCTTTAGCATTAGCTTCTGCTAAATCCCCTCTCAGTGTAGAGGTTTAGCGTTAGCATAACTAATGTTTATGATTAGGGCATTAGCTATCTGTTTAGCTAGCTGTAATCTTCACAAGTTATTTCTGTAGTTAGGATTTTTCATTTTGACCTGCAGATTCACAATATTCATTATAACAACAGTCCAAAAGATTTTCTTCTGGGAATGATAAAAATGTTGCACGATGTGGTCTTAAAGGCTCACGCCAGATGTGCTGCTTCCAAGCAGAGACTCAAGCTGTGACCTTATCAGGGAAAGATAATAAAACACACTCCATTCACATATGAAAGGTCATACACCTTTATTGTCTCCGTGGTGAAAATCCTTCCTCCAAGCCCTTTATTCTGCATCACTGTCTGGCATTTCTTAAACATCAATACCGATGTAACTTCTTAAACTCCTAACTGACTCATAAAGCCGGAATAACACGCAGCAAAAACACGGCTCTGGTTCTTATCGAGGCGCATAATGAAACGTAACAGAACCGGGCCGTTTGAGAGACGGACATGAAGGACGGGGATGTTTCCGCCGCCACATGGGGGATTTAATCAGGACGGCGTTTTCAGATCCGTCTCCCGAGAACCGAGCCTTTGATGCGTCTGCCAGCGGACCGGCCGCCTGTTTTCCTTGGCGATAAATTTCCTAATATGCATGTAATGACAGTGGCCTGGTGGAGGATGTTCAACAGATGTTTTCTTAATTACGGCTTTGGTTCAGGTGGAAAGCTTTGAGGCTGGAGGTCGGCTGGTTAAAACCGGGGTTGGATTGCCGAAGGGCCGCGTTGCTTTAATCCTTTTATCCTGAACAGGGAAATTAATTCTCAGAGCGGTGATGTAATAGGCACTCATTTAGGTTTGGTCTTTATGCTAATTATTGTGGTTTTGTGAAGTTAAACACTGCAAAAACACAAAATCACACAAAGTTTCTAGTGCAAATATCTTAGAACAATTGGAATAAGACAAAACTAATTTACAGGTAACTTTTCAGCTCCATTTACAGCCAATAATTCCTTAATATTGGTGAAAAATACTAATTATTTAACTTACGGTACAACAAGGGGAAAATGTATCGTTATTAGTGAAATAATCTGGCAATGGAATAAATAATTTTCATCAATATTAAGGAATTATTCAGTTAAAAAAGCTCTTATATCTTCTTAGTTTTAGTTTTGTCTTATTTTCAGTGTACTAAGGTATTTGCACTGGAATCTATACAAAAACACTTAGTTTGATTTTGTATTTTCGCAGTGCAGCATGTGACTTTCATATAAATATCTTTACATATTTGTCAAAACTGTCGCCATGTCATGACGGTATGTTATGAGGCACACCAAAAACAACTAATCAGAGCAAGGAGGCGGGTGTCAATCATCCTCATGTTCTCGCTGCTAAATGAGGCAGATGGCAGAGAAACGACTTACAGTTACAGGAAAACCGTTTATCCGCCGTCATCAGTGCCAAGCTAACTGGTATTAGCATTCATGACAGGTGGGATTGAACAGCACCACGCAGAGGGTGATTGACAGCGATAGAGCCCGCCTCCTGGCTCTGATTGGTTGTTAATATGTAGCTCTTGGAGAAATCAGAGGAGCTCAGTTTTTCACAGACTATCTGTCTCTAAACTGTCACAACATGGTGACACTTTTAAAAAATATTATAATAGTTATAATAATATATTTGTATAAAAGTTATGTTCCGCAGCCTTAAATCTTGAGTTTACAGCCTGGAAAGTAGAAAATAATTAAATATTTCACCACTTTCCAGACTGGAAAAAGTAAAGAAGTAAATAGAAAAAATATTTTTCTTTATTCCAGTGTCTAAAAATGACCAGTCCTCCTTTGTGTCCTTCCTTTTTAATCGACTATCTTGTCCTTCCTTGTATTATTTATTATGTCCATTATGCTTTATTTGTTTAATGATGATTGAATGTGTAACTACTTGTTCTCAACAGTCAAAAACCAAAACTTCAACACAGATGTTGAATTCAGCTCAAAGTTCGACATCTAAATGCGCTAAATGTTTTCAAGGTTAGCAAAAGCACTACATGACAAATTAGCTCCACTGTTAGCGCATTAGCAGCAGTGAAACACTGTATTTTTATCACATTCGACCAGAAGAAACATATATATATCTACAGTGCTGCTTGAAAGTTTGTGAACTAGTTGAGTAGTTTAGATTTTTCTTTATTTTTACCATGATTTTCTTATTTTTTCATTACCAGTTTTTGTATATGAAATGTCAGGTTTATGTTCATCAATTCCATTCATTTGTTTTGAGGAAAATGTGGGAGTTGAAAGCAAACTAAATGAAAAACGGAATCAGAGCATCTGCAAAAGTAAATGAACCACAGCTGCACTGGTAAAGACAATCAGGTAAAAGACTCGGGTGAAGCACATGTTAGTGCTTGAGTAATCAATTAAGCAGACCAATCAAATGAGACGTCCTTGGGAAAAGTTTGGAGGTGCACTGGTTAAAAGGGAGACGAAACCAAACAAACCACTGTTGTGTCAAGGCATAAAGACCAGATCAACAATGCCGAGAGGAAGGGAGACGTCTGAGGACGTCAGGAAGAAGGTGGTGACAGCCCATCAGACTGGGGAAAGCTATAAGATCATCTCCAAAAGATTCCAGCTTCATCCATCCACTGTAAGACAAATCATTTACAAATGGAGGGCACTAGGCATCACTACAACTCTGCCCAGATGTGGACGGCCGTCAAAACTTTCACAAAGAAGCACCAGAAAAATAATGATGCAGGTAAAGGCCAACCCACGCATCACCTCCAGAGAATTGCAGACCTCTCTGTCAGCGTCTGGGATAAATGTACATGCGTCTACAATCAGGCGAAATATCAATAGACATGGCATTCATGGGAGAGTTGCTAGAAGGAAGCCTCTGCTCTCAAGAAAGAACAAAGCTGCACGTTTAAAGTTTGCCAGAGAACACTTGGACAAACCAGAGGCTTTCTGGAAGTCCATTCTCTGGACGGATGAGTCCAAAATTGAATTATTTTATGAGGGGCCGTTTAGGACAAAATTTACGTTTTGTCTCTCACACACTACCAAAAACTCTCGCACATTCAAAAAAATTACGTTTTGTCTCTCACACACTACCAAAAACTCTCGCACATTCAAAAAAATTACGTTTTGTCTCTCACACACTACCAAAAACTCTCGCATACTCCAAAAAAATAGCCTCGCACACTCAAAAAAATTACGTTTTGTCTCTCACACACTACCAAAAACTCTCGCATACTCCAAAAAAGTAGCCTCGCATACTCAAAAAAATTACGCTTTGTCTCTCACACACTACCAAAAAGTCTCGCATACTCCAAAAAAGTAGCCTCGCATACTCAAAAAAATTACGTTTCGTCTCTCACACACTACCAGAAACTCTCGCACACTCCAAAAAAATAGCCACGCACACTCAAAAAATACTAAAATGTCACACACACACAAACGTTAACTTTCTCGCACACATACACTGCTACCAGCTCGCACATTCACAAACGTTAACTGTCTCGCACACATACACTGCTACCAGCTCGCACATTCACAAACGTTAACTGTCTCGCTCACATACACTAACAGCTCGCACATTCACAAACGTTAACTGTCTCGCTCACATACACTGCTACCAGCTCGCACATTCACAAACGTTAACTGTCTCGCACACATACACTAACAGCTCGCACATTCACAAACGTTAACTGTCTCGCTCACATACACTGCTACCAGCTCGCACATTCACAAACGTTAACTGTCTCGCACACATACACTAACAGCTCGCACATTCACAAACGTTAACTGTCTCGCACACATACACTGCTACCAGCTCGCACATTCACAAACGTTAACTGTCTCGCACACATACACTAACAGCTCGCACATTCACAAACGTTAACTGTCTCGCACACATACACTAACAGCTCGCACATTCACAAACGTTAACTGTCTCGCTCACATACACTGCTACCAGCTCGCACATTCACAAACGTTAACTGTCTCGCACACATACACTAACAGCTCGCACATTCACAAACGTTAACTGTCTCGCTCACATACACTAACAGCTCGCACATTCACAAACGTTAACTGTCTCGCTCACATACACTGCTACCAGCTCGCACATTCACAAACGTTAACTGTCTCGCTCACATACACTGCTACCAGCTCGCACATTCACAAACGTTAACTGTCTCGCACACATACACTGCTACCAGCTCGCACATTCACAAACGTTAACTTTCTCGCTCACATACACTACTAACAGCTCGCACACACACACAGACGTTTATCTCTCACATACACAAGACTAAAGTTGAACACACACACACAGTAGTACTAAGACTCGTTTTTTGAATGTGTGAGAGCGAGACTTTTTTTGAATGTGTGAGAGTTGTCACGGAAGAGGCGGGGCATAATTTTTGGATCAAACTGCGCATGCGTAGATCCTAAACTATAATTTTCCATTTTTGACTCACTGTATGTTGTATTACTTAGTATATTTGTGCTTTTAAATATATATAAATATATTGAAACTATCTTTCAATAGCTACCTTATATTAAACTATGTTAAGGACAAATGTCAAACATAGTGCAAATATTTTGAAAACAAAGTAAAAGATCTTGCAGGTATATTAATCTCCTTCCTCCTTCATCAGAAATGAAAAATTATAAATGCACACTATGTGTTGGGAACCTGTGTTTGTTGACTGACTTTTATTTGTCAGGCTTACGAGACAAAAGCTGAAAAAAGATCGATTTTCTTCGCTTTCAAAATAACACAAAACAGCGAAAAAAGACCTCCACACCGGACCTCGTTTATTTATGTATGTATTTTTATTTTGATAGCTGCCGATTAAACTGAAAGTTACACATTGATATGCTCATATGAGTAGTTTTTACCGAGAAATCGATCAGAAGTGCCGTGAAAATGGTCAGATTCACCGGATCCACGTCTCTGGCTGCAATGCGCGCTCCCGTCACAGGGGGCAGATTTTCACGGGGGAACAGAATTTCTCACAAGACCTCTTAATAATTCCTGTAATGCTGGCACCCAGTGGACAGATTGTACTACAGCAATTTTGCTATTTTTAATCAATCAATCAAATTAATTTATTTCTATAGCACATTTAATCTACAAGAAAGTTAAACGTTCTATATATATTTAAAATATATATAGCACAAATATACTAAGTAATAGAACATACAGTGAGTCAAAAATGGAAAATTATAGTTTAGGATCTACGCATGCGCAGTTTGATCCAAAAATTATGCCCCGCCTCTTCCGTGACAACTCTCACACATTCAAAAAAAGTCTCGCTCTCACACATTCAAAAAGAGTTTCGCTCTCACACATTCAAAAAAAGTCTCGCTCTCACACATTCAAAAAACGAGTCTTAGTACTGTGTGTTCAACTTTAGTCTTGTGTATGTGAGAGATAAACGTCTGTGTGTGTGTGTGTGCGAGCTGGTAGCAGTGTATGTGAGCGAGACAGTTAACGTTTGTGAATGTGCGAGCTGGTAGCAGTGTATGTGTGCGAGACAGTTAACGTTTGTGTGTGTGTGACATTTTAGTATTTTTTTTAGTGTGCGTGGCTATTTTTTTGGAGTGTGCGAGAGTTTCTGGTAGTGTGTGAGAGACAAAACGTAATTTTTTTGAGTATGCGAGGCTACTTTTTTGGAGTATGCGAGACTTTTTGGTAGTGTGTGAGAGACGAAACGTAATTTTTTGGAGTGTGCGAGAGTTTCTGGTAGTGTGTGAGAGACAAAACGTAATTTTTTTGAGTATGCGAGGCAACTTTTTTGGAGTATGCGAGACTTTTTGGTAGTGTGTGAGAGACAAAACGTAAATTTTGTCCTAAACGGCCCCTCATATTATTTGGCCACAATCACAGGCGCCATGTTTGGAGAAAAGTAAACACTGAATTTAAAGAGAAGAACCTCCTCCCAACAGTGAAGCACGGTGGTGGAAATGTGAAAGTCTGGGCCTGCTTTTCTGCCTCTGGACCTGGACGACTCCATATTATCCAGGGAACCGTCAATTCCCAGGGCTATCAACAAATTCTTGATCAGAATCTCTTGCCATCAGTCAGGGAGTTGAAGCTGGGACGGAAATGGATTATGCAACAAGACAATGACCCAAAGCATTCCAGCAAAAGTACCAAAGAATGGCTTAAGAGAAAGAAGATTTGCACTCTGGATTGGCCCAGTCAAAGTCCAGACCTCAATCCCATAGAAATGCTGTGGCAAGATCTGAAACGGGCAGTACATGCCAGATGTCCCTCCAACATCTCTCAACTGGCAGAGTTCTGCAAGGAGGAGTGGACAAAAATCCCAAAAAGCAGATGTGAGACACTTGTTTGTGGTTACAGAAGACGTTTAGTTGAAGTAATGGCTGCAAAAGGCGGTGCCACAAGGTACTAACTGAAAGAGTTCACATACTTTTGCACTTGGCAGATTTTCTGTCTTTGACAGATAAAATACTTTTGTTGAATAAATAATAAAAAGATGCATCTTTTTTGTCTTTGTGTTCCTTATCTGGAAGGTCCGCATTACAATTTGAGCTTTGGATGTTCATTTTACATGATTATTATAATTTTTCTTTAGAAAACAATGGCCATGTTTGGATGGTTCACAAACTTTCAAGCAGCACTGTATATATAGATTTTTTTAAAGGTTTTATTGGCTCTAGTGGCCTTAATTGACAGGAAAGTGGGAAATGAGAGAAGGGACACATGACAAAGATCGCCAGGTCGGGAATCGAACCTGCGACGGCCACGTTGAGGACTGAGGCCTCCATATGTGGGTTGTGCTTAACCCCTGTGCCACCACAGCACATCTTTTAAAATCAAATTGTTTATACAGAACCATCATCGTTTTCAGCTGCGTGTTTTTGTTCGCCACCGAAATATTTAAAAATGTTCTGAGGCTTTGCATTCATGCATCGTTCCATAAATTTAATTTAAACTGAGAACGGTTTTTAAATGACGGGTTAAAAAAGGTGTGAAGGACCTTTGTGTCTTTTAAACAAACAGGCTGAACTCTGGATTGAAGGTGTTTGGCTGCAAAGACCCGCCGGGCGAAGCGCGCTCTGATTCCAGTGCCGTCTTCGGTAATAACCGCCGCAGACGCCGT
This sequence comes from Poecilia mexicana, assembly GCF_051168715.1. Classification (NCBI taxonomy): domain Eukaryota; kingdom Metazoa; phylum Chordata; class Actinopteri; order Cyprinodontiformes; family Poeciliidae; genus Poecilia; species Poecilia mexicana. Next base: position 5,674,563 of record NW_028263386.1, on the reverse strand, counting down.
TCCCCTTGACAGGTGCGATTATGCAAATGAAGCAGAATCAGAAACGCTGTAATTTCTCCGCCCATCAGACGCTGCAGCTTCTCCATCCTTCGTGACCTTGTTCCTTCATGTCCAAGTTTTTCCTGCAGTCATTGCTGTGCTGTTTGTCTCTCCATCAATAGTTTGACAATAAGCCGGCGATATTGCTTCTGCCCGGACTGACAGCGTGACATTTACTTTGAATGATGACGCGTAATGGTTTACGGCCTCTATAAACTCACCGCTCTGATGGATGGGACGCGGCTGTCGCGGCCGCACCGTCTCTACATCTTATTGTCTCATAAGTCATTGAGCTTCTGAAGGACTCTTTGTTCACTCGGCCGGTTTTCTGCCAGCGCAGCAAAGCGACAGATTGCTGGATTAATAAATATTTGGTTTTTATTTTGGTACAGATGCTGAACTACTTTTTCTCTGTGGATAATTATTTATACAAACTTTGATTGTTTCGTGTCCAAACTTTTCACCAGCACATTAAAACAACTTGCAGGCCACAAAATGGGTTGAATTTAAATGAAGAAATTAGTTTTTTATTAAATCTTTACCAGTTGATCAAAATCATTTTAAGGGCCACAGAAGGTCCCCGGGCCACACTTTGGACTCCCCTGTTTCAGGCTAATGGATGCATTTTCCATTTTTTCTACTTTTTTCTTTTTAAACCTCCAGTAGTTTTAGTTTTGTTTCGGTAATCCCGACTAGATCCCACAGGTTTCCAGTTCATGACCATGGGAGAATCATTTACTGAACCAACTTAAAGGTTCAGTAAATCAAAGGGTTAATCTGGATAAGTTGGAGCAGTGAAATTTATTGTCACCCTTTGCAGCATGTTTAGACAATTCAATGCCGCTGGGCCTGTTGCAATGTGACGTCACGCGAGAAAAACTGATCACAACGATGACTAGCTTTGGTTTTAGCTGTCAAGTTGTCAAAATAACACGTTCCATCTTAAATATGGTGTCTAGATAAAGAGCTTAGTAAATACTACAGCTGGACAACAAGGTCAAGAAAAAGTTTATTTTAAAAAGAATAGCAATGGACAGAGAAGTAGGTCAGTTATGCTAGCTTGACTATGAAAACCTTAACGTAGACGTGCTGTGGAACTTTGTTTCAGTTCAGTTAAAAAAAATGCGACTTTCAGACCAACTCTGGCAGATTATCAGTAGATCAGATGTTTAAGTCAATCAGATGATCAATTATTAATGATCACAATGTTTTTATGATGAGTTCATGGCGAAAAGCACTTTGAACCGCCTTGTTGCTGAAATGTGTGAAAAATAAACCTGATTGATTTAATTGATTGTTTAGAAAACCTCGATCAGTTTGGATTCTCCCTCCAGACTTTGGCACAGTGAGACTCTTCTGGCATCGACTCTGGTTCAGGAGTGACTTCACAGCTAATTTATGACCCAACAAAGTCTATTCTATTCTATTCTATTCTATTCTATTCTATTCTATGTCCCAGATGTCTGTGTGGTTCTGAATGGACTTTAATCCAACTCTGATCCTACTGTCTGCTACCATCACTTAGGCTTTTTTTCTCTACCATACTTTCTCCTTCCACTTAACTTTCCATTACAAACATGGCGTCCTCACATTCTTGCAAAGTCTTAAATTAATGTATCTAAAATTAAGGCCTTAAATTATTATTTTTTTAATTAAGTTGACCTTTAATGTTGCTGCAGTTATTCCTGATGGCTTAGCATTTATTTTTTTCTACAAAACCTTTTTTCCTTCCACTTAACTTTCCATTACAAACAAAGTGTTTGCTCAGTCTTACATGGTCTTGCGTTCATGTATCTAATTAACTTTTTAAATTCAGTTTAAAAAAGTAATTTAATTAACGGGTCTTAAATTGTCTTAATTTCTTATATTCAATGTTTTTTATTTTCTCACTGAATTTTTCTGTCAGGCAAAAGTTTGAGTCACACTCGGACATTTTCTTAGTGTTTTCGACTCGAGGCGGTTGGCGCTACCGCTAACTAGCTGCTAACGCACCGTTGCTAACTAGGTAGCTAGCTAGCATTTTGGATCTGCAGTGGGTAAGTGCAGATTTATCGTTTGCTGGTTCATTTCTGTGGAGATTAAATCTTAAAAAGTCTTGAGTTGGTGAAACTAGAGACCCGTTTAGTTTTTCTCGGACAGATCCGATAACTCCTAGATCAGCACTACTTCCACTTTTGCTTTGAAGGCATTTCCCCTCAAACATTCGCCTCGGAGTCCCATTGATGTGTGTTGATTTTTCAAGGTTTTGCTGATTAATATGCAAAGTATGCTAATTATAGTTACCAGTTGTATTCATGCCTTGCTATTGGGGTCTATACTTTGTAGCCTGAAGTGTAATTTGTGCATAAAATGAATTTATACATTTTGCCTTGAGGGGGATTTTTTCCTAGAAATGCAGATTGTTAAAACAGTGAGTGGATCGCTGTAAGGAAGTCGTGGTTTTCTGCGTTGGCGTTGAGAGGCGCTGTTAGTGATTTATCTGTTTATGCTCAGACTCACTCCAGGTTGTTCTTCATCATCATTATAACTTCTCTCTAAGAGCTTCTCCATGGATTTCCCAGCGAAGAACAACAGCGTCACAGTCGCTGTTTTTCTCCAATACCTCAAATTCCTTTTTTAATCTTAATGCCACTTTTAATTTGGCATTTCCTTAACCCAGGCTGTAATGTTTCCAATTAGACGAGGGTTTTTTCCTCAAACCGGCGTCCTTCAGCTGACCTTCATGCACAAAGGTTTCTTTTCTCACGCTGCTGAGCGTTTTCCTTATTTACTCACTGTCTCCATCATGTGCTGCGTATTTACATGAATAAAGTTTGGAGCTGCCTTCAGGTCAGATGATAATACGCCACTTTATGGAAAACGCTGTAAAAAATTAACTTTTATGACCAAATATTTATTAAAACATCCTTTATGTTGCTTGTACAAGAAATAATGTGAGAAAACCACTGGAAACTTCTCTGATGGTTGAACATGATGCTGGTTGTAATGTTGTTTATTTTTTTCCCGTTGAAAACATGAATATTTCTGCCGTTATGTGGAAATGCTAAGTCCTCGAAAACATCATTAGCACCTGGTATCTTCACAGTTTACAGCATGAATTATCGATAATTTATCCTCTCACATTTTAGCCAAAAGTGGCAAATTCAAACTACTGGCAGGCCACAAAATTCAGTAAATGAAAATTCAACATTTCTTTTTTTAACTTTTACCTGCTCTGTTAACGAGCTCAATAATTTATATTTTATTGTTTTCTATTCTTTTCTCTCTCATTGCTTTATTTATTTCTGATATTTAAAATCTTCTTTGAGAATGTGTTTTTGCATTATTTTACCTAAAATGGTCTCAAAGTAACAATATTATTATTTATTTCAATAACTTCTGGGACAATTTATCATTCGCCAAAACGTATTATTGTGTTTAACGACACACTGTAGCTATAAATTAGAGACATTTTGAGATAAATTATGATAAATTTTGCCAGAAAGCTTCCAAACTTCACCTTCTCATTCGTTGTTTTCCTCTCTGCAGTCACATATTTATAACAACCTGCGATTCGTAACATGCTTGCCTTCAGATGCTCGGCTGTTGGCGTCGTAGTTTCTGTTTATCTCTGCTATGTTTGGCTCGGAGGTGTTTTTTCTGGACCCTTTGTGTTGCAGCCGCTGCTCTGTCGGTGAAGATTACCAAATTTTCTGGTGAAGTTTCTCCCCCGTGGGACGTCATTACTATAAGCCCTTCTGCAATACATCAATTCCTAATTAACATTTGCATATTAGATTGTCAGGGGAGGGAGGAGGCCCGCGCTCGTGAACTTGTGCTAATTAATTGAAATCAAATGAACCTGGAGCTTGAGGGGGGGGAGGCGGAGCAACGAAACGCTTCCACAACGTTTGGGTGGGGTGGACGGGATGAGGGCTGCCGGCGCCGCGTCCAAAAGCATCGACTTCATAGAAACACGTTGGTGGGTTTCTGACAGTCGGCAGGTTTATATGACCCAAACGCTGCCGGCTGCTGTGTGAGGTTTGGCGTCGAGGTAACCCTAAAATCTAAACTTTAAACATGTAATCAGCTCTAAAACCCATCTATGGCAGATACTTGGTGATTATTTTGATTTTCTGTACCAATCTCAGGGTGTTTTCACATATGATGGTCCAGTGGACCAATCCACCATCTCCCTGCTGGAGGGCAAAAAGCTGCTTCGTCAGTAATGACTAGCTTTGGTTTATGTTGTTGACAGAAATGCGTAAAAACTGAAATGTGAAAGGAAACGGGGTGCAGTGCTTTGCTACTAACAAGGTCAGGAAAAAGTTTTAATTAAGAAAAAAATAGCAAGCGAGAAAGCGAGGGAAGTAGCTCAGTTATGCTAGCTTGACTATGACAACCTTAGCAGGTAGCTGTGCTGTGGAATCCGATGTGTTTCCGTTTACTTACAAAAATAAAACAAAAGCGACCCCAACACCAACTCTGACAGTTCTTCAAGAGAGGAGGTGTTTAAATTGGCTAATAAGCCGCCAGGGTTAGCTGAGCTAATAGCAGCGGTAGCTAATTCACTACAGCGATCATTGATCATTTATCAATAATCACAAAATAAACATCAAGCCTAAAAGCACAAAACTGTAACAGATTGAATGTTCTGACCATTGTGTGAGAAATGCTTGAGTGTTTATTGTTTTTTTTTGTTTTTTTTGGTGTTGAATCCTGATGCATAAAGTCGTTGTCAGTTGCTATGGCAACAAGTCTGTGTGTAGCGTAGCCGACACAGACGGCGAGAAATAAGAAGTTTTGAGTTTTTCAATGGTTTTTCTGCTTTAGTTTCCCCTGAACTGAATTAATAACACCAACATCCCCATGTTTCATTTGTTAACTGAATCGTTCTACTGCTGGAAGGTAAAAGAATCGTCTTTTTGCCCCTAGGAGGTTCATGGGGGTAAAAACTGTAACATTTAAAACATCTTCAGCTGCTGCGGTTCTCTTTCCAAAACCTGTTCCCCTCCTCACCTGTGGGGGCGCCGCACCAGGAACCACTGAAGAAAACAAGACAATATCCCAGAATCCCCTCAAATTCATCATGTTTAAACCTGCTGAACAAGTTTTGGTCAATATGTCAGCAAAAGCAGCTCAGTTTCTGCTGCTTATTAAAACCTCAGGTCAGTTGGTTTAGGAAAGTCTGACAGCATCCAGAGTTCATCTGATGCATAACTCCCTGAAGGTGGCGGATGCTTTGACTGAACCAGAGTTTTACCGTCAGTCCTTCTGCTCAGTGTTCAGTCAGGAGGTTTGCAGAACGAAGCAGGAGTGAGATTTCTGACAAGAAGGTTCTGCAGCAGAGAAGGTCCGTCTTCTCAAATGTTTGTTCTCAGAGGTGAATACGCAACGCGTTTCTACTTTGTATGGAAATGTGGGAAAGCAAATGCCTTCCGACTTAAAGGATTTCACTCAAGTCAAATAAAGTTGCTTGGTTGGTTTCTGAAGCAGCTAAACGTCGCAGATTTGAACCAACGGTTCTTCATTACGGAAGCAAATATTGTCCAAAAGTCTTTGAAGGTTCAGTCTGTCCCAATGAGTGATGCAGGTAGTTTCCATGCTTTTCTTTCTATTTAATACATTTAAATCTTTAAATGTTCTCACTTTTTTCATGCTGACGATCATTTAACACTCACAGACCTGCTAGCTTCAAGCCAATAGTTCCTCAATATTGGTTTAAAAAAGAAGCACTTCCTCCATTTGCAGATTAATTCACTTATAACACATTTTTCCAATTTAACTAGAACCGTTTGTCTTATTTCAAGTGAACTGATGAAGACATTTGCAGTAGAAACTAAACCTGGTAAGATTTTGTGTTTTTGCATCGTATTATGTCCAAGAATCGTCCATTTCTTGGTAAACGCTCAGACTGGACAGCTGCATCTGTTTTTATTGAGTTTCTAGAGACGACTCGAACCTCTTGATCCATCCAGTCTCCCTCTGCGACGAAATTACATGTTGTGTCAAGTTGAGGCAGAGCAAGGCGCTCCGATTATCAACCAACGCGCCGAATCTTTGACGTTCTTCTGGGAATGCTAATCGCTCTTCCATTAGATTTCTTCTTTTTGGTGACGCCTGCCATTAATCCTCGCAGCCTTGTGTGATGAAAAGGCGGCGCTCCTTTGAACGTAATTAACTCCCATGATCGCTTTTGAACCTCGCTGAATTGAGTGCTCTGATCGAGAGAAATTACACCGGGCTACTGCGAGTATTTAATGGACCCACGAGTGTCAATTAATCTGGAGGAGCTTTTCATTGCACTTTCTCTTCATGTCCGCTAACCTAGGTTTTTATTAAAATGCTTTTACTCTCAGCCTTTGCCTTTTGACGAACACAATAACTTCCTTCGTGTTTTGGTTCGCCTGCAGGCGCCAGACCTCCATTACTTTGACTCCAGACCTGATTTTTAAATCAAATGCTTCGGGAAAGGATTTAGGAGATGGAAAACAGAATTAAACGTCCATCAAACGGAGGGAGAGTTTATTTTGAAATTAAACTGTACATGAAGGACGGTTGGCTCAGAAAGCCTGTGGAGGTACAAAGTCAGACGATCAGATTCATTCAGATCAGTCTTTCAGACACAATCAGAGACGTCGTGGTTTGTGACCTGCGATGTTCTTTAAAACTCTTTTAAAGTTGATCTCAATGTCCAGACTTTTTGGATTTAACCAAAAACATGTGGATTTTAATTTGTTGCCATATGAAAACGGTGAAAACCAAGTTGGCACATTAGCATTTTAGCATTAGCATCCTCCAGTCAACATGTTGGTTTGTCTTTAACATTAGCAGAACTAATATTTATGATTAGCAGAACTAATATTTATGATTTGTTGATTTAGGTTTAGCGCGGCTAACGTTTTAGCCAGCAGTTCCACATGGTTGAACATGGTTTCATAAGTATGAAGAAGCTTAATCAATACTTTTTTGAAGCAATTATCAATGCATTAGCTTTCATTAATAATTATTTATCAATTACATTTAATACATTTTGGCAATTTTCAATGTGATAAAGTCAAACTGTAATTGTCCAAATGTTTTTATTGGCTAAAGAACTGCAACATATAGATCCAAATAATCCACAGAAATGTATTTATTCATACCTAAAATTATGAATTTGTATCTGCAAGTTAATGTTTATACTTATTCATAAGGATTTAGTTCAACAAGTTACGCTTAAATTGGGGCATAAAACCAAAATCAAGGAAATCTATTAATTAATACGACCATGCCAACCATTATATTATAGTTTTTATGAGCAAAAAATAACTTATTTCCAAGAAACAATGTCCTGATTAGCTATTTATATGATTTTTTTTATGTTGCACCAATAATAATGTAATAATTGACCATTATGCCAAACTGCCCAGTGAAAACGAGGCATAAAGACTTTATCCTACTGCAGGTAATTAAATTATACGTTGTTAAAGAGATAACTGGAGTTTTATCCTTTTATAGATGCTAAAATCCAATTTTAATCACATTAGGATATTAATTGGGACCTCAAAATGACTGAGCTGTTTTTGGTTCTTTCTCAGGATTTGGAGCTTAACTTTTATGTTTTTCATTTAAACTTTAGGATTTTTTTATCGAGATCAGTTTCATCAAGGTTGAGCAGCAGAAAATTCACACCTTAGTACCTTTTTATAAATGTCCTCATAAAACTTCTCCCCCGGTTATCTGCCATCAGAAGAGACATTAATATGAAGCAGAATATCATCTGCATATAATGCTGCTCTTCTAAAGGAACCAACCAGCTGCTGGTGCCGTTCTGGTCATGCCAACTCATCCCAGAAAAACCTTTAAGGTGTCCGTTTGTTTTCCAAACTGCATCCAAACAGGTTCGTTCCTGGAACGTCTGACCTCTGTTTCTTCAAGTTACAAATCCTGATTTCCTGCAGGAAGCAGGTCAAAACTTTCGGCGACATGGAGATTGTTTAAAATTTATCATCACATCTGTACAGGTATTGTTGGTATTTCATGTTTTACCTCAAGTGTTTGTTTACCTAGAATCAAAATAAAATGTATTTACTCAGTAATATTTCTTAATTTTTAACTCCTACTTGTGGAAACGTCCCGGCGCCTTATTTCCAGAGGAGTTGGAAACCAACAACCATAATCTGCAGTCGGTTCAGTAAACACTGGCATCAGTCAGCCAGTGGTTTCTGTCATGATGCACCATGAGACCAAACTGCTGCAGGAGTCCTGGAGGAGTTCTGCCTGCAGGCCGAGCCACCAAGCGCCTTAATTAGCCCCGACTCAGGAGTAAAGGCAGAGTCACTTCAGGAGAAGTCAGTTAATGGGACCTTTTTCTTTCTTTCATATTCTGTTTGTTTCAAAAACTTTCTGAAGTTGAGCCAGTTTGGTAAACTAGAGGTGGACGGCGGCCATGATGGATCCAGTTAATACCAGTTCGATCCGTTTTACTGGAATGGATGAAACCTCTCGGATAAATGAAGGCGTCCATTTTTACGTCACTGAGCGGTGAGACGGTTACACTGCAAAAACACAAAACTTTACCAATTTGGTTTAGTTTCTAAAAAAGATATCTTAGTAAACTTGAAAACCAACTTTTCAGCAACATATGAGCTTGTTTTAAGTAAATTATTGCTTAGTATTGATGAAAAACAATTTTAAATGTACTAAGATATTTGGACAGAAACTAGATAAAAATACCTGGTAAAATTTTGTTTTTGCTGTGTGATGCCCATGATTTAGAGTTTTACAAATATAATTTAGTTTTATGTTGTTCCGATTAATTTAAATTGATAAATGGTAACAATAATTGCCCATTCCGAGTAAAACAGTCCCTTCGAGGTTTTGGGATTTTCTGTTTTTGCAGTCATTGTGCCGCTACTTTAAAAATATTTGTAAGGAATTTTATTTATTTTTTCCTTATGAAACTCCTTCCAAAAAGAAAAAGATGAGAATAATCAAATAGAAAGCAAACAGATTGGTCACACATTTTATTGCTACTCTCCATATTGATTACAGGCTATAAATTGACATCAAGCTAAAAAATGCTGCCACCTGCAGGTAGGAGTTGGCATCACTTAAAGCTGCAGTAACTTTTATAAAAAAAATATTTTTTACATATTGAAACTGTTGCCATGTTGTAACAGTTTTTATAAGACAGATAATCTTAGCCTTCTCTAGAAACAACCAATCAGAGCCAAGAGGCGGGACTATGCTCTGTCAATCATCCTCTGTGTGGAGCTGCTCATTCCTGTCTGTCATGAACGCTAAGGCTAGTTAGCATGGCCACTGATAATGGCGGATAAACGGTTTTCCTGCAGCTGTACGTTGTTTCTCTGCCATTAGCACACTTAGCAGCGTGTACATGAGGATGATTGACAGTGCTAACACCCGCCCCCTGGTTGTTTTTGACCGGGAGTTGAGGAGATTTTTTTTTTTTTTTTTTTACATACTATCTGCCTCATATTAAACGGTTTTTACAAATCTATATAAAAAATATCTTAATGAAATTTAGATATTGCAGCTTTAAGGAAATGTTTTTGAACATATTTTCAGCAAATTTGCAATAAATTCAGGTTGCATTATTGCAAAGAAATGCAGAAAGTATGGAATAAACTCAGAACTTTGTGTTTCCAAAAAATGTTGCTGAGTTTGCATGAATTTCCTCCATTGTGGACAGAACTGGAGTGACTGATGAGAACTTAAAGATGGATTATTTGTTCATTGGGTTGGAGTGAATATTCTGCTGAACGATGTGAAAGTGTCTCTAAACATTTTGAAGGAGCTCTTCTCGTTTCCCCCAGATTGAATTGAGAGTTTCTGATGCAGCGAAGGAGAATGCATTTAACAAATAATTGATGAATATTCACTGGATCAGGCTTTGCCCAGCCTCTAATCAGAAAGCGTGGTGGGCATCCTGAGTAATTGATGCATAGCTAATGACTTGGTGATTAATAGCTTGGCACCGACACGCATAAACGGCGCTGATTTAAAGATTGGGGAGGAAGACGGAGATCCTGAAACGCTCTGTGACGCGTTCAAAACCGAGGAAGATGGTGGGGAAAACGCCCGTTCAAAAGCCAACTAATTGGAGGAACAAAGCTCGGCGCCGGTGCTAATTGGGTTTGTCCAGGCATATGGAGGTTTGCTCTGCAGGAACGAGGCAGATAGTTTTCCATCTCTTATTTGAGAACAAACGCTCAGTGATGGCCGCGGTCGGTTTAATGATATGCAGCTGAAGGTCCTCTGGGGTTTGGAAAGGTCACAGTTTGGTGGCGGAGATGACGGGTTTTCACGCTCCGCTCTGCAAGTGGCAGCGAGATGAAAGGACGCTAATTACTGACATCCTGTTGGAACAAATACTTTTCTTATTCAAATCAGGGTCAAATGGCGTTTCCTCATCAACAGAGAGGCTTTAAAACATGGAGGCAGGTGAGCTGCAGCTTCATCTGACGGCGTGACGGATGGTTTCCCCCCTTACGTCCTCCAACCTCTTCACCGGGGCGACAACGCTGTGGAAAACCTGCAGCCAGACTCATCAATTATTCAGGATTTTCCTCAAAACTGAGGGAATAAAATGACTTTGAGCTCCTTTTGGTTCTTTATCAGAGTTTAAAGTTGAAGAAACATTTTCTTAAAAGTCCTTTTAAATCTTTTAAAAGGACTGCTGCTGATTTCCTTAATTTTGGGAGATTGATGATCGGCCGATCTTTACATGTGAAGCCGATCGTATCCACCGGTGTCATCAACCTCAGGAAAGGTCTAAAAATCAACCCCTGTGCTTTTCTTTTCTCCTGTGAGAAGATTTTACTGACAAACCAGCCAACCAGGTCATGACAGTTACAGTTAACAGTCACCCCAATGCTGCCAGTTCATCAACTTTCTTCAATCAGTCAAATGTTATTTGTACAGCAGGTTTCAGCAACAAGGCATTTCAAAGCGCTTTACATCATTAAAAACAAAAACACAGAGTCATGCAACTTTGAATAAACAATAAAAAAAAAATAATGAAAAAAATGAATAAAAATAATTCTTTATATATTGAGCAGCATTTCAGACAAAAACCTGGAATAGGTCAGTTAGGCTGTTTAAAAGATTGGTAATCAGCGATTAGCCAGAAAACTGCAATCTGTGGACGCCTAGAAGGAAGGATACTAGGAAAGAAGTAAAGAAGGGCAGAAAGAAGGACACTACAAAGGATAGATGATCCCTTAGAAGGAAGGGAAGGAAGACACTTGGAAAGATGGAAGGAAGGAAGGAAGGACACAAAAGGAACAAAGGTGATGGAAGGACACTAGAAAGGACAGAAGGAGAAAAGTTCATAGTCACTTTTAGACAATGAGAATATATTGAAAATCAAACTATTTTCTTTGTTTTTACCTTGTTTTCCAGACTTCAAGACCATTGAATCAAATTTCTGACCAAAATGACAGACTGAAAATGTTCAGATTGTTGCTGATTGGACCAAAGTGGGCAGAATCAGTTCGGTTCTGCCATAGCTTGGGTCGGGCTACCTCTAGTAGCCATTCGTTTAATCTGCCATAGTTTGGGTTGGGCTACCTCTAGTAGCCGTTCCTTTAATCTGCCATAGTTCCGGTCGGGCTACCTCTAGTAGCCGTTCCTGTAATCTGCCATAGTTCGGGTCGGGCTACCTCTAGTAGCCGTTCCTGTAATCTGCCATAGTTCGGGTCGGGCTACCTCTAGTAGCCGTTCCTATAATCTGCCATAGTTCGGGTCAGGCTACCTCTAGTAGCCGTTCGTTTAATCTGCCATAGTTTGGGTCGGGCTACCTCTAGTAGCCGTTCGTTTAATCTGCCATAGTTTAGGTCGGGCTACCTCTAGTAGCCGTTCATTTAATCTGCCATAGTTTGGGTCGGGCTACCTCTAGTAGCCGTTCGTTTAATCTGTCATAGTTCGGGTCGGGCTACCTCTAGTAGCTGTTCCTGTAATCTGCCATAGTTCGGGTCGGGCTACCTCTAGTAGCCGTTCCTGTAATCTGCCATAGTTCGGGTCGGGCTACCTCTAGTAGCCGTTCGTTTAATCTGCCATAGTTTGGGTCGGGCTACCTCTAGTAGCCGTTCGTTTAATCTGTCATAGTTCGGGTCGGGCTACCTCTAGTAGCTGTTCCTGTAATCTGCCATAGTTCGGGTCGGGCTACCTCTAGTAGCCGTTCCTGTAATCTGCCATAGTTCGGGTCAGGCTACCTCTAGTAGCCGTTCGTTTAATCTGCCATAGTTTGGGTCGGGCTACCTCTAGTAGCCGTTCCTGTAATCTGCCGTAGTTTGGGTCGGGCTACCTCTAGTAGCCGTTCGTTTAATCTGCCATAGTTTGGGTCGGGCTACCTCTAGTAGCCGTTCCTATAATCTGCCATAGTTCGGGTCAGGCTACCTCTAGTAGCCGTTCCTATAATCTGTCATAGTTTGGGTCGGGCTACCTCTAGTAGCTGTTCCTGATTCAAATCTTCCTCTCTGCCTCCGTTGGGTGAAATAAAATCTCAGCAGTCATTGTCAGTTATGAGCAGGCAGTTAAAAAGCTGCTCTGGTGTGAATTAAAGGTGACGGTTCTCTCAGCTGGAGGAGGTCAACAGCAGGAGGAATGAAAATTTCCCATTAGAGATCTAACCGAGCCATTATTGCAGGCTGTAATTATTTGGACAGCTTTATAGTTTTGTGCTCTGAAGGTTCAGGTTATTTCATTACAGGCATTAGCCTTCGCATATTAAAGCTGAGACTTGACGCTTAAAAGTCATTTCCAGGATTCCCCCTGAACGTTTCGCTGTCCAAACATGGCCTCCGCTGTAGAGGGAAGAAACGTTCGCTCATGTTTGAGCTCATTTGCATACATGTGGAAAAATTAGGAAGAATTAGGAAAAATTAGGAAGCTCCATTAAATATTCAGTTTATTTGGTAATGGCAACATATCAACATTTAAGGTGATTTAATCACACTTAAACGTTAAAAAAGGACATCAATTTACTTATTTAACATCATTACTGATGCTACATTTCTAGTCAACACAAAACATCTCAATGAGATGGGCTTTGACTAGGCCCAGGGTTTTCCATTTAGTTCTGAGACAGTCCGTTATAGATTTCCTGGTTTGTTTTGGGTCACAAACTATTAAAATATTTCAGGAGCAAGCTAAACATTTCCTCCAAATTAAATATATATACTAAATGTTTACTGAACAATCTGAATATTTACCTAGCAAGCTAAATATATAGCCTGCTAGCCATTTAGCAAGCTAACTGTCTAGTTTAAAACTATTTAGTTAGCAAGCAAAATATTGAGCTTCAAACTAAATATCAGTTACTTAGGCAATTTAGTTTCAAACTAAATATTTAGCTTAAAACTAAACATGAATTAGCCAAATATATAGTTAGGAAGGGAAAAATTAACTCCAATCTAAATACTAAATAGCAGGTCAAATATTCAACTTCAAACTAATATTCAAATATTTAGTAAGCTAAATATTATGGATCATACTAAGTACTAATTAGAAAGCTAACTATTTAGTAAGAAATATTTTTGCTTCATATTAAATACTAAGTACCGAGCTAAATATTCAGCTTCACACTAAATATAAATTTGCAAGCTAAATATTTGGCACCAAATTAAATGTATAGTTAGGAAGCTAAACTTTGCTGCTCTAGTTTAGTTTGTTGACAAACTAAATATTTAGTCAGCAATCCCACCTGTAAGTAACTTTAATTGTTTTCCTGGAAAAATGATATAGCTCTTTTTTGTTGTTGTTGTTGCTGAAACCAAATTGTTTTTGGTTTAAAGTTTAAATAATTGTCTAAACATGTCAGATGTTTAATGCAGGATGTCAAATTTAGTATTTTCATGACAACAAATTGATTGTAGAAGGATCCCAGTATAGTTTCGTTAAGCTGTTTAATCATGAAAGCTGCTTTTTGTGATAATTAAACACTAAATATAAATATACCAGCCATGCAGGCCTGTGCATGTTGGCTATTTTCACCTCAGTGTGACATATTCTCACATGTACACTAAATTTATTCTAGATATTCTCTGACTCAGATATTAACCACTCAGGAAAACCTTTTGATTGTTGCCATTTCATTTCATTTCCATGTCAACCTTTTCTTTCTGCTTAAGTCATGTGATCAATCATAAACACGTTGTACTTCTTCAAACCCAGAATGTTTGCGTATCAACAGCTTCAGTCACCAGGATACTTCCCTCATCCCATTTTATCTCCCAGCCTGTGTAGATCTTAGATTTGCTCTGTTTTTTTCCTTCCCTTCAGGGTGAGATGCATGTGTAGGTGTGTGCATCCTTGCACGTTATCAGCACACCTGAAGGCATGCATATGTGCTGAAAATGTGTTTACCTTCATTATCTGTGTGCTTTAGGAAGCCTCTGCGAGGGGGATTGGAGGAAGATTAGAGTTTGGTTTGAAATGAAAACTGAATTTATGTTGTAGGGTTTGGAGATGGAGCTGATGGATCTGAAGAGAGGCGTGATTAAATCTGCATACAACCTCAAGTAGGGCTGCTTATTTAGACGTTTGGCTGCGGCAGGTGTGTTTGTGCTCTTCACACATATTTATCGATCTCCTCAAGCTATCTTCAAAATGCTCTTGCTGGATTTCTGCCTGACTTTAGACGTTGTCTCTTATTCCACAAAAAAAAAAAAGTGAATTTAACTGATAAAATATGTTTGAGCTTCCTGCTGGATGGTTCCTGCACAACCCCAACAAACTCCAACTTGACCAGTGAGTAGCTTCTCATTTCCTAAACAGGGACTATTATGCAAAATTCACATTTTTGTTTTTCCATTTGTATCTCTAAAAACATTCCAAGCACTTAAAAAACACCCTAACATTTTTAGGCAATAATTTAATGTTTTTTGGTGTCTGGAAAATGACCCATTTCAAGCCTCCCCTGCAACTCTGGCAAAGCCCAGCCCCGTTACTTAGCAACCCCAGTGGAGTTCCACCCGTTACCTAGCAACCCAATCTGAATTCCAGCACGTTTGGTCAGCTGGTTTTACTGCTGTATGCGGTCTACAATGGCTGCTGTAAAGATAAGTGTTTTGCTGTCCAGAAACCTCTTTCTGCTTTCTTGTTGGTTGTGCAGGAGGCTCCACTTCTGATTTTCAAAGATGTATGTGCATCTGTTTGCAGCCATTGTCACATGTGAGTGTAAACATTGAGTTGGGCGCGTGGCCAGCTGCAGCTTATTTGGATTTAAAGTGACAAGACGCCTTAAAACAGCTGAAAATAGACCTGAGCAGAGTAAAATCTCACTATGTCAGAAAGTTAGATTTGTGCAAAAATGTAATGAATTGTATTTTATTGCTCATAAAAGTATCCAAGCCAGTGAAAGGAAGCATAATAGGTTACCTTTAATATCTGACAGGTACAATTATTTCTAGTAAAACTGAGACAGACAAAATTTCCTCAAAATTTAGACTTTTGTTCTGAAAATTTTGACTTTACTATCAACATTCTGACTAAATCTCAACATTTTGTCTTTAATCTCAGATATCTGATTGTAATTTCAAAATTCTGACTTTTTCCTTTTGTGTTGTGATTTTAATTTCAAAATTCAGATTTAATCTAAAATTTATTTTCTTCAGAATTTATTTTTTTAATTCGGACTAAATAGTCTGAGTCACATCTCTGACTAGTCAGAAATAGAAGAAAAAAGAAGTTTTTCTCAGTCTTTTCTGATAAGTTAGAATTTTTTAAATTAAATTCCAAATTTTTGAGAAAAAAGTCAAGTTGAGAAAAAAAAATTAAATTCTGTCCTATTTTGTCAGAATTCTGAATTTTTCCCTCAATTTTGACATTTTTTTCCTCAAAATTCGAATTTCAATTGAAAAATTTAGTATTTTCTGAGAACTCAGAGAAAAGACAAAATTTTGAGACAAAAACATTTAATTTTCTTCTTCGGTGGTCCTGATCCTCTCCTGTAACCTTTTTGGTCACATGAATAAAGAAATCAGATTCAGTTGCTCGTGTTCATCCATTGTCCTTGTTAGCATCATTCTGTGTCTCTGGAAGTCCTTTAGCTTCATCTTAGCCTCTCTCACACACTCACACACACACACACACCGTCTCTCTCCGTCTGCTCGCCGCCTGCTATCATCTCCTGGCATGAGCACACAGCAGCTCGCGCCCTGCAGGGGGGCCTGAAGGCTCGCAGGTGGGAGGCCAGGTTTCTGGCAGTCCGTCATCTCTGCGCCCTGTTTACTCCTCTGTCTGCCTGAGCTTCTCCTCCTGTCGAGTCGACGACTCCTCCATCAAGTGTCTGCGGCCGTCGCTCTCTGCAGATTGCTAACAGATGTCCAAGTTGAAGTCTGAGTGACACGGCTCTGCTGTGAGGGTGGGTGGGATTATACGGCGTGTAAAAGGATTACAGCCGAAACGTTTCTGCCGTGAACTGTTGACGGTGTGAAAACACAGCGGCTTGTTTGGATTATTGGTGCGTTTAAGAGCGCGTCGCTGCTATTGAGTCAAATCTAGACTGACAGCCTTTAAACTCTGGATATTTGTGAAAGTCTGAACTCGCTGGCAGTTCGTGTTTCCAAGGAATCATTAACATACAGCAGCAGGAAATCGGTTTGAGCTTCCAGCTGATTGTTTTTGTAAAGCAGAAATACAAACAAAATGCTCAGCATTGTGGTAAAGTCTTAAAGGATCCACATGTTGTCCTAAATGTTCTGTAATTTTACAGCATATTTGGACCACGGGGGGGGAAAGGAGTAAAATTTCCACTAAAAGTTTTTACATTTTCTGGAAAAAATGGAGAAATTTCTGAGCTTCAAAAGTCAAAAATTTGCTAGAAAAATAATAGAAAATTTGAGATTAATCTCAGAAATTTTCTGGAGAAAAACAAGAAAAATTCTGAGCTCCAAAAGTTGAAATTTTCCTTGGAAATTTTAAGATTAATCTGAGAATTAACAAACAAAAAACAAAAAAAAACAAAAACAAAAAACAAACAAAAAAAAAAAAAAAAAAAATATATATATATATATATATATATATATATTTTTTTTTTTTTTTTTTTTTCAAAATCTGAAAAGTTTCAACATTTCAAACTTTCATTCAAGTTTTTTTCTAGAGGTTTTTTTTTTTTTTAGATTACTCTCCACATTCCTGAGTTAGTTTAGGAAATATTCAACTTGTGTTTTCTAGATAATTTTGGAAAATAATCTAAAGTTTCTTGGATTTTTTTTATAGAAAATTTCAGATTAATCTCGAAATTTGATATTTTTTTGGCAATGAACGCATAAACACAATGCCTGTGTGACAATATTTGATCTAAATTTATAAAAACTAAACAGAATTTACCTTAAATTAATGCTTCTTAAAGTCTTTTGTTACAACCATTTGTGGAATTTTTTAAAGTCAGCTCTAATTTTCTTGCCAATATTATATTTTTTACTTTCATCGAATCTTTTAAAAATCTTTTAGTTCATATTTTAGGGCGTTTTTTGCAGTAAACTCAGATGCCAACATGATGAATAGATTGTTGCAGAGAGTTGCTGGGGAAAAAAAGTAATTTTATTCTGGAAACTTACACAGCAAACATTTATGTACAACTTGGCGCCTTCCCTGCTATTACATTTTTGACACTATGCATTTCTGACTAAATGACAAAACAAGCAAAAGTAAAAATAAAAATAAATCAACATCCTTATAAACTGATAATTTCTCTGCTCCATTTTGCAGAAACCTGTAGTCTTGGTTGAATTACTAAAATATAATTTTATAAGCTGGGAAATAGTGAAGAAAATGAGTTCTCCTCTCTCAGCGTCTCCAAAATGATGTTGTTATTCTGATTTTATTTCAGACCAGTAACATGGACACTCGCCTCATGGATTTATAAAATCAACCAGAGTTTTAATGGATCTTGCTCTTAATATACTGACATTAAATATAAAAACCTAATTTTGACGCTATTATCGGTTTGTGCAGGAGCTTTTAGTTTCCTAAAATTGACATTCAGACTTTATTGTTATGCTGATTATCCTCATGAAACACTTAATTATATTCTTGAACAGTGCATCTCGCCACCATCTGAATCAGTTAAATCTCTGGGGCTTTTGTGTTTTATGAAAGGCATTATTTTACTTGCACAGACTAATGAAAACGCACATTAAGATTTCAGTCAGCGCATCCACAACGATGCAGTGCATTTTAATACAACATCCAGTTGTTTATTTCTTCAACATGTTCAGTTTTCTCCACAGTTTGCCCTTGAGGCAGGAAAACTTCCCAACAGTGAGTAAGAATGCATAACGAGATATATAACGAGACTTTTGACGGACATGTTTGTGGTTGCAGGGTTTGAACTCTCGGGTCACACCGCTGCCCTCTCACCACCGCCTTCAAAGAAGTGCATTTCAAAGGAGCCGATAATCTTCAACAACAGGAGTAATTTATGGGTCACTGTAGCCAAGTCACGGTTTATTAATTCAGAGAGCCGACGCAGGTCACTGCCAGCGACTGGGGCGAGTTGAATAACATGTTGCCCAAGCTCCCTGAGCTGCACCAAGGTGGAAGTGAATTCTAATCCAGCCGTCCTGCTGCACGGTTTACTAATAAACCGCAGAGAGCAGGACGGGGTGCGAAGGCTGCCGCCTGCAGCAGGTGAGGCTCAAGGCCAGAGAGCGACTCAAACCTGGAGGATTGTAACGGTAGTTAGTTGGTACTTCATATAATCTAAACCTAAAGTTTACAATTTACTTCACATTTTTATTTCAAAATATTAAACACTAGAGCACATACAAACTAATTGGTACAGTAAAAGCAGGGCGTAAAGAGACGGTACGCCACATTTTTTCAAAACGAAATCCTAAAAATGTTACTGATTTATTCGAATTAGAGCTAATGCTAACTTTAGCATGCTATTTCTGGTTGTAGCCAGTTGAAACTAGTGTGCTGGAACTATCATCTGTGGCTAGCTGTAGCTAGAACTACAAAGCTTATGTTAGCATTAGCTACAACTAACATTTGTGTTAGCATGGTTGTTGCTAACTATAGTTACAAAGTGTGCTGCAGCTAGCAACCGTGTGCTAGCATTAGCATGCTAGTTGCTAAGGATAGTCCATGGATCGCTAATCTTTGTTTTCACAGCAAACAAGTGTCTCTTTGGACTTTTTGTACGAAATTTGGCTAAAAAATATATATTTTTAAATAGTTATGTTGAATTTGCATAACAGAACAAAAGTAGCACTTGCAATGTCTTATGTCAACTTTTCCCACTTTAACAGAATTTGAACGAGTTTATTAGGCGTGGATGAATTCAAAACCAAACAACTGTAATTCCTCAAAGCCTTTTTCCCCCATTTACAGTGAAAATACAACTAAAAGTATGTCTGTTAGTCATACCCTGTAAGAAATGTGTACTTTTACATTATCTGTGACATTTCTGTGGCATTTGAAGCCACTTCCTCGCCGTTCTCCTGGAGCACATACAGGGATCGGATAAGCCATCTATATTGGATTTAAATCCCAGGATCAGAATGTTCCTATTAAAATACCCTCAAGCTGAAAACCCGATGACATTTACATCTGCTGATTGCTATTTCAGATCGGTGCGACATCCAGTGTGTTATTTGGATGTCGTCTGGATAGTCGGTGGCGCTCTTATTCTGCAGAAATTTCTGGATGAAGTGGGGAAGCTCCCTGCCAGACGTCCATTAAACATTATGTTGTGACAGGCGGGAGTCGGCTGCAAATGAGCATGTGTCACTTTGCAGAGTTCATACTCTATATGTTTCAGCAGGTGCTTGTGTGCCTTCGCCTGTGTTTATACCAAAGTGTCACAACAAATGATTGGAAACATGTATGAGCTGATTCTGTGTGCGGGCGTCCATCACCGGCGCTCTAATGGAAACGTCTCTCCTCTGGATGACGGAGCGAAACGCCTCTTGTTTACAAAATGGAAATCTTGTGCAGTCAATCATTTATTACAGTTTTTTATGTGTTTTTCAGCCGAGTTCGAACTTGATGCCAGGAATCTACCTCCATGTTTGGAGAAAGACAGGCGATATGGACTTGGAATCTCATCAATGTATTTCATAGTAGTATTGTGATAATGATAAAATGTTTTAGAGAAAACTATTTATTTCACAAGTTTAGGTGATTTCATGGCTGTGAAACACAAATACTCCTGAAAAACCTTCCCATTTTCATTTGGCTTCTTAAAAATGAGTGTGATTTTTCACAGAGATACCCAAAAGTTGTACTCGAGTAAGAGTATCACTACTTAAACATATTTTTATTCAAGTAAAAGTAGCTGTCCAAAAATGTTTAAAAGTAAAAAACTATTTGGTAAAAAGTCTACTCAAGTACAGAGTAACTAATCAAATTATCAATCATTTAATATTTAAAAATTATATTATCAGATGGACCAAATTATAAAGTTAAGTGGAAATTTTGGTATTTTAAGGACCAAAATGACAATAATTCATGTAACAAAAAATAAAATCAGGCAAAAGTAAAATTTTCCAAATCAGTTTCTTTCAATAAAAACCTCATGAAACTTTAATAAAAACTGCAGGTGTGTCTGAATCTTTGGTTAAAACATGTTTGTTTTTCATTCAGTGGGTAGAAAATCCAGAAATTTTATTCAAGAAGAGTAGAGATACTTCAAAATAAAGTTACTGAAGTAAAAGTAACAAGTACAGCATAGAAAAAATACTCCTAAAAGTACATTTAAAAAAAAAAGTTACTCAAGTAAATATAACTGAGTAAATGTTATGACCCCACCGCCCCCCACCACCTCAGTAAACCCAGCTGACCAACATTCTGGAACTCTGATTTTGTTGCTAGGTAACGGGCTGGGCTTTGCTGGGGTTGCTAGGTAACGGGCTGGGCTTTGCTGGGGTTGCTAGGTAACGGCGCAGGGCTGCTCATTTGTACATTCCGGAAGTTTCTGCCAACAGGTCATTGTCAAGACACCAAAAACTAGTAACTTTAAGCACTTTGTCTGTTTCCAGAAACAGTAGAAACACAAATCAAAGAATTAAAAAAAAAATTGTTCATGCGTGAAATTACTGGATGTAAACAACAACATGCAACATGTCTGTTATTATTACTCCATTCTGGCAACTTTACAGTTTAAAACATAACGTTGTTACAAATGTAACTGAGTAAGTAGAACTAGTTACTGCCTAACTGGATTTTCTATGTCATTCAACTGCACACAGAAATTACATTTAAATATACATTAAAATTTAATGATATGATGGAACAAATAAAACATTTCCAATAATGACGGTTCTTTTTGTTTTACTGTTTGAAATTTATCGAAACAACGATAAATCAAAATTCTTACAAAACATTTTTGCGATAAATGATAAATGATCCAATAAATGCCCACCCCTGCTAAACGCCTCATACTGGCTCTGTGGTGCCAAATTTATACAGAACATCATCAAACTGAACAGAAAATGCAGATTTTACTGTTCAGGCTCCTTAATCCTCCAGAACCATCTTCAGTATAAAGACACTGATCTTGTTCTGGATGCCATCAGTTTACAGAGACAGCGAGGTGCTTAGTCAGAGGGATTTTATTATAAAACATCAAGTTTTCCTCCACCAAACAGCAGTTTTTGTAGCTTTTCCCCTGATTTCCACCAGTGATGGACAGGCACCCAGAGGATCAGCCCAGTAAATTAGCAGGACTGCTGCCTAATCATGTAAGCGACACCCACAGACATCTGGTAAACACTTCAGCCGGAACCATGCAAATGAACTCTGGCATAATGGACGGCCAATTATGGATCTGACTGATGGGCGAGCACAGGGGGCTCAGGCGTTTTGTGTGTGGATTTTGTTTTTGTGAAAGCCAGCGTACAGCGTAAAGGTGTTTTACACGCTTTATTATAAATATGATGTTCACATTAAACATTTCCTGTTGGTATTACAACACTGCGTTAGGACCACTGGAGATAGGAAAGAGGAGTAAATGTCTGCAAAAAAAACTCCACAATTTTATTGAAAATATGTTAAATTTTCTGAATTGGAAAAGTCAACAATTTGCAAGAGAAAAAAATCTGAAATTTTGAGGTTAATCGAAGGAATTTTCTAGAAAAAACAAGAACATTTCTGAACTTGAAATGTCAAAAGTTTACAGAAATATAGAGCTTAATCGCAGAAATTTGTAGAAAAACAAGGAAATTTATAAGCATCTAGGCCGAAAACTTTAGTTTTTGGAATTGCAGAAATTTTCAAGATGAAAATCTTCTAAATCTCTCTAGAAAATTTCTTAGAGTAATATCAAAATTTCTGGGGTTTTCTTGCAAATTTTAAACTTCTGAAATTCAGAAATTTTCTGGAAAAATCTTTGAATTTTTTTTCCAATTTCTCTTGGAAATTTCTGACTCGCAGACCTCAGAAAATTTCTCCAGAAAATTTCTAAAATTAATCTCATTTTTTAATTTTTTTCTTGTAAAATTTCAACTTTTGGAGCTCAGAAATGTCCTGGTTTTTTCTGTGAAATACAGAAATTTATTTCTCCTTTTTTTCTAACTACAATGGCCCTAATTCACTGTCGTATAGCATAGATTTGTTTTAAATGTTTTTATTTTTAAATTAGATCTACACGGTTGCAAACATGTTGAGTTTATCTCAGTATTGTGTATCAGAGTGGATTTTTGCTGCTCTCTCCCCCCTGCAGGTTTCCTCATCTGTGCGTGACAGCATGACGAATTTACATTACGTTTATAAATGTGTGTGTGTGTTGGGGGTCCTGTTGCTCGTGGGGGTTGGACGTTCCTCTCCAAAGGTATGGTTTGCGACGCAGCAGGCAGGTGACGAGGATTATGCAGCCGCTGGCAGAGGTAAATAATGCGGCCACGCTGCCGGCCGCCGTAGCGGTTGCCTTGGAAACAGAGAGCAGAGAGTGGCCCTAATTTTGTGTTGGACTCCCTGAGACAGATGAGCTGTTTGGCGTGTCGAGGGAGGTTGTTCTTCTGCGTTTGTGTTGGAGGAACAGACACAGGATCCGCCATTATGCTGCTGCTGAACGAGGTGAAATGTTTCAGCATGAATATCTGGAGAGCCTGAGGAAGAGATAAATATGTGATGAAATTTATTTTGAAAAATAAAACTAAATTGGTGAACATCACTGCAAAAAGACACAATCTTACCAAGAGTTTTTGGTAATGCACTTTAAATATGATAAAACTCTTGGAAGTAGAAAAATATAGAAGCTTCTTTTAAGTCAATAATACCTTAATTTTAATGAAATAAAACCATTTCCACTGGCAGATTATTTCACTTATAAAATGGGAAAAATGTAATGTCATAAGTGGAATAATCCACCAGTGGAACCAGTGCTTGTTCATCAATATTAATGAATTATTCTCTTAATACAAGCTCCTGTAGACACCTTGCATGTTATTGTTTAAATACGTAAAATTCACGAATGAGAGAAGAAGGTATTATTAGTTTAGTGCGCTGCAGCAAATGGTGAAATAACGCAGAGAAACTGTTTGAGAACAATTCAAAACCACTTATTCTTCCTTTTCCTCGCGCTCTGAGTCGCCTACATACACACAGACCCGTTTCCATAGCAACTAACTGACAACAGCTCCACTATATGGATTCAACACGTAAACATTTCCCACACAAAGAAGAGGACATTCAGTCTGTTACAGTTTTTTGTTTTCAGGCTTGATGTTCACTTTGAGATTATTAAGTGATCGCTGTGGTGGCTTAGCTGCAATTAGCCAAGCTAACACAGTGGTGGTTGATTAGCTAATTTAAAGTCCTGCTCTACTGATGATGTGTCAGAGTTGGTGCTTAGTTGCTCTTTTTTGTTGTTTTTTTAACTGAACTGAAACACACAGAATTCCACAGCACATCTAGATGCTACGGTTGCCATAGTCAAGCTAGCATAACTGACGTCCTTCCCTCATTGCTATTTTTCGTAATTAAAACTTTGTTCTGAACTTGCTTTCTAGTTTTTAAAGTGTTGACAAAGGGTCCCTTTTTCTTGTATATATCACACATACACTTAAGGTTTAGTGCATTATATTGACAACTTAGTCGCTAAAACCAAAGCTAGTCATTGTCAGTGAGGAGTTTTTGCCCATCTTGTGTGTGTGACGTCACGTTGATTACTTGTATAATTTTACTTATACAAAGATATTTGCAGTAGAAACTAGACCAAAAATACTTTGTAAAATTTTCTTTTTGCAGTGAAATTATCTGAAAATTCTATTTTTGGATGATATGCGCCGCCGTAGAGGTGACAGGACTCATGTTTTATAACCCACTGCAGCAGATTGCACCAGTTGACTCATGAGATGTTTGCACACCTGCTGAAACTAAAATAATTACCTGCTGGTGGGATTAGATTAGAGGAGGCTCCTGTAAATCAAACCAAATGGGGTTCATGACGATACTAACATGATATTGAGTTTTCATGATTAACAGGAGACAAATCTTTCTGGGTTTAAAGACTCTGATCACTGTGGAATATTCATTTTTGAGATAATTATGACGTTTGGAGCTAAAAAGGTTTACATATTTCTCAGTGTGTCATTATACAACTTGGTCTGAAAGTTTAATGTGAATTTTTTTATGTCATTTCATTAAAAAAAATACACTACAAAAACACAAAATCTTCACAAAGTCTAGTTCCTACTACAAATATCTTATTATACTTGAACAAGTCAGACACTGGAGATTGTTTTAAGTTAATAATTCCTTAATATTGATGAAAAGGCAGATTTTTTGGGAAGAATGTCTTGTTATAAATAAAATAATGCAACTAGTACTTTTTTCATTAATATTGAGGAATTATTAACTTAAAACAACTTCCTATACCTTATTTATAAGATAATTTTGTCTTATTTCAATATGAAATTAGACCAAAAATACTTGGTAAGATTCTGTTTTTACAGTGTAATGTGCAGGTTGTGCTAATATATATAAAACATCATGTATTTGCTCCTTTTGTCTCTTCCACAGCTATAAAATCAGACCTTTGTTATGTCAAGTTGTAGGTGGAGTCTGAACAGTCGATCAAGCTTCGCCCATGACGGCTGGACAACAGCAAATATTTCACCGACATTAATAAAATCTTTAATTTTCAGCCTCTGCTCCGCGGTTTGATGTTACTGTTTCTCATTCAGCGCACCTCGCTCCGTCCCTGTCATCCGCTGGACAATGAATCAATAGTGTATCATTGAAGGGGACGTCTGTGGGAATGGGAGGAAGCGAGGGACCTCGGGGTCGGGAGAGGAGCAAGGCCGGACTTTAAGATGCTCAGATGAAGAGTTTCAGCGCTAAACTCTAAATCAGTTCAGGTCACAGTGAAGGAGCCATAAACGGCTCCCATAAGAGATAAGGTAAACATTTTAATGCTGTCTCTGTGTTTGTGCAACAGCCAAATGTTCTGGAGAAAAATGTTTCAACTGCAGCATATTTGTGGTTTGTTTTTCTGTTTACAGATCAATTTGGGTTTAAGGTCTGCAGAGATTTTACGGAGCTGAAGTTTGATCAGATTCTGCTGTATGAATTAGCGCCACACAGCAGGGGGCTGGCGCTGTTACAGATGGAAGGACAAAGAAGAGGAGTAAATGTCCGCCAAAACATTTTTTTTTTAATAATCTCAGAAACTTTCTAGGAAAAAATTTGAAATTTCTGAGTTTGAAAAGTTGAAGATTTACTAGGGAAATAAAACAGAATATAATCTCAGAAATTCTCTAGAAAAAACCCCCAGAAATTTCTGAGTTTGAAAAGTTGAAAATTTTCAAAATAGTTTTTTTTACACTAGTGAAAAATGTACAATGTTTTGAGTACATTTGTAATGGAAACAGCTATTGGTAAAACCAAACTGAAAGGATCATGAGGTGTTTCTGAGGCTTTAGGGTTTCACGTTGGGAGCCATTATCCATAAATGCAGCTTTTTAAGTAAAACCTAAGTTTGTTTGGCTAGAAAGTCTGTTTTAACTGGGGGTGTTTGAATACAGAACCGAACTCTGATGCAGACCAGAAACAGTGAACTGGTCTGCATAAAAACCTCAGTCTTGGTTCAGTTGAAGTGAATTCTGTTTGAATGCTTATGTGAACGGCAAGCAGACCAGAAAGCGCTTCAAAAGCAGGAAGTGGACTACAGGACAGGGCATTTTGGGTGAAGTACAACCAAAACAAATGCGCCAGTCTAGCACAAAAGACAAAAGAGAATCCTACAACCACTTAAGTCTCCATTTTTGTTTACATTTTGTGAAGGAAGTTGCTCTCGATGTGTTCTTCAGAGGATTTCATGTTGTTTCCTTCAGTGGTTCTTGGTGCAGCGCCACCACTGGTTTTTCAAAGAGTTTGCAGTGTGAAAGAGAACCACAGCAGCTGGAAATGTAACAAATGTTGCCACTTTGGTTCTCAATCAAGCCGAGTCTATCGAACTACACCCTAAAATTACTCCAAGAATGAATCAACAGCGCCACTGAAGATAACCAGAAGTCAACAAGTAAACCTCTGAATGGTTTAAAACAAACAAAGGGAAGGTTTTGAAGTGACCCAATTCAAGTCCGGACTGAAATTCGATACAGAAGCTGCGGCAGGTTCTGATTCTTCCACAGCAACCATGAAAGACTTGCTCTCGTTTTTACACAAATCGTTTCTGCCAGTTGTTTCTGCCAAGTGTGACACAAGCATTAATTAGGTTTACGACACAGCTACACTTTTTCACAGAGGTGGTCCAGTTGGTTTGGAAATTTAAGTTTCGGAAATTAAATTGTGTTCGATCTTAAAACATTAAATCAAAGAATCAGAATAATGCTTCATCATCCAGAATGATCAATGAGTCTTTGTAGCGCCGACCAATGCCTCCCTGTTCATTTCATCCCTTTGGCAGAAGGTAGGCCTCATTCATAATGTATCGTGCATATAAAACACAACAGACTCCATCAGATTTCAGACTGTAAACCGTCTGGCTTCAGTCCCAACAGCAGCGCCCAGGGCATCCTAAACACACACACACACACACACACACACACACACACGCGCACACACACACACACACACACGGAAATCTAAACACTTCCTGTTCAAACATTGATCTGCAGTCTTTTGTTTTCAATTTAGTCACACCTATAATCACTAAAAATGGGCTTTAATTAATGCTAATCAACAACTCTTCGCTGTTAGTTTTTTATTGCTGTTAGAAATTAGGTCTCTTTATATTTAGTTGCTTTTATTCTGGAGTTCTTCCCTTCCTATCTGTACATGTACACTGCTCAAAAAAATAAAGGGAACACTCAAATAACACATCCTAGATCTGAATGAATGAAATATTCTCATTGAATACTTTGTTCTGTACAAAGTTGAATGTGCTGACAACAAAATCAGACAAAAATCATCAATGGAAATCAAATTTATTAAACAATGGAGGCCTGGATTTGGAGCCACACATAAAATTAAAGTGAAATGTTCCCTTTATTTTTTTGAGCAGTATAGTTTAATTTTGACACCATTTGACTTTGGTAAATACTGTTTCTGTTTGTATTCTAAATATCTATAAACCTGTACCAAAGATCATCTTCAGTCTGCTTGTAAAGCTCTTGGTTTATGTGAACGCGAAACAGACCGAAGGTCGTTACAAAAGGAAAAAGCGATCGAATGCGCAAGGAATTCTGGGTAAATGCAATCAAAACAAACAAGCTCAAAATTGTATATTTAGGACGAGAAATGTCTCGTGGTTTTTATGTTTTTTACCAAATAAAGAAAAAAGAAATCCTACAACCGCTAAAATCTGACGCTACTCCATTTTTGTTGCAACGCCATTTAACAGTTGTTAAATGTCCTCTCCTCATTTTGCACTACGTTACCCATGATGCACCCGTTTGTTTTGTAGTTCCACTCGCTCGTAGCTTAGCGAGTTACTTTCTGTGCTTCGTTGTGGCTCAGTGTCCTGAATCAGCTTCAACGGAGCAGGAAATGCCATCCGCTACTCTTATAATGCAAGTATAATTTACATTATAATTTTTTTCTGCTCGAAATGTGTGTTTACTTTGGTTATTAAGCTAGTTGGTGAAATTATCTCATGTTTTATCTATCTAGTAACTTCATGGGGTATCTTGGTGTGTAGTTTTAATGGTTCTCTGCATCGAAAGAAATCTGTTTTAGGTGTTTTGAGTAATTTGGCTTACTGGAGACTCTATTAGGTTTTAAATTTTACCCTAACGTTTGCCCGTGACGTATGTAATGCACCAGCACTAAGCTACCAGTTAGACGCTATGAAGCTTACCGGAAATTACGTGCTCTGTAAACAACCATCCTCCGCTGCTAAGAGAGAAGTACCGATCCGAACCCGACGGCTGTTAATGTTTATTCAGTATTTAGAGGTGTGGCCAACACTTCCCTCCGCTGCCATTGCTAAAACTATATGGGACATTTCCACTCCAGAAAGGAAGAGGGAGCTTTTTCCTTTATTATCTGCTGTCTTCCGTTTTTATTTTCTTGTGAGATCTGTGATATTGCCACCTTTTGGGAGGAAGTTCACTCTCAGATTTGAACTTCTCTCTTCTACTTCAGCAAAGCTCGCAGCTTGTCATAAATTCTGTAGCTTTCTATGTCCTTCTAAATCTGGTCTGTAGTTGCATCTTTTTTGGTCTCCTACTGCCTCTAGTGGTGTGGGGGTAATAACACAACTAAAATCTTTATTACTAATTATTAATTCTGGCATTACTGGCACAGTAAAAGATGAATTTCTTTAGTAAAACAGTTAATTTGCTCAAGTATGTAGAGCTAATTTGGATCTTTTAATGCGTTTCTAATATATAAAAAAGGTTTCAGTGTTTAACTGATAAATCGTCAGAATGATCGATTGTTTTTGTTTTATCCCCAAAACTGTGAAATTAGAACCTAATCTTGTTTTGTTTTTAATCTGTCATAAAAAACGTTCCAACTTGTTGTTAATGTGACATTGTTTCGATGAAATCACATTTGAATGTTGTTAATGTGCGTTACAAGCCATCACTGTGGAGAAGAAACCATTGAGAGGAGCAATTTAAACACAAACTGAGTCGTGTCATACCACCACAGCACAGACGAGTACTCACCTTGCCTACAGCAGATTTTCTATTTAATCAGCATTGCTAGGCAACCATTGTTCAAGCTGCAAGGACACCTGTTACATAGAAATATTTCTTTATAAACTGTAAATCAGACCGAGAGAACAGTGAGTCTGAGGAAAGTCATCTCGTTATGAGGTTTAATTTCTCTGCGGGGAATTAAAAAATCTGCTCGGGACTCGTTTCCAGTTCATAAATCAAATCCTGACGAGGCTGACGCACAAAACGGCGAAGCCTGTTCGGCACCTGTTGGAGCCGAAGCCACGATTTCAGGAGTTAATGGAGGAATTTGCAGTTTCAGCTCCAGATTAATGAGTTCTGCAGAGCTGCTGAGTTGACACAGTTCAGGGTTTGATGTCCTTGTGGTTCTTTTTAATGCAAAGCTGACCTGTTTCACATGATGCAAGAGGTCATAGATTGGTCTGTCAGAGTGTGGATGGACTCCCTAAACTCCAAGAGTGACAGAAAAAGCATCTGCCTTCATTCATTTGACTAAAATTTACACAAACCATTGATTGGCCTGTAAACTGTCGTCTGGTCTGAGCGAGTAATCAATGCGCTGCAGTGACAGTGTCTCTGCTGAGAGACTCAC
Source organism: Poecilia mexicana (assembly GCF_051168715.1). Classification (NCBI taxonomy): domain Eukaryota; kingdom Metazoa; phylum Chordata; class Actinopteri; order Cyprinodontiformes; family Poeciliidae; genus Poecilia; species Poecilia mexicana. The sequence continues at coordinate 5,644,869 of NW_028263386.1, read as the reverse complement.
TACTTTCTGAATGAGTCATTGTGCCGTTTTTCCAGCAGAATAGATGACACCACAGAGCATCAGCTGCGTTTCTGTTTCCACATCAGTGGGCTTTGACTGGGCGCATGGACGGGTTCATAGTGAAAGTGGTTAGAGGCTAAATATCAGCCGATATAATGATTCGCTTTCAGTGTTTGGGGTTATTACAGCTTCCTGAAAAATGTGCATTCTGCTCCAGAATTGTCCATCCATCCATCGGTTTGCAGAGCTGCAGCCTGGTAGATGAGGATACCATTAAAATGTTTATTTCTGTAACTCTAATTTCTCTTACACGGCACACAAATGTTGATTGCAAAGTTACACAGTCAAACATTAACTCAACAGTTTGAGTTTTATAACTAGTCATAAGCGAAGAAAAAACATGTTTCAGCATCATATTTTCACCATGTATTCATTTATGAATAGCACAGTTGCCAACTACTTTCGCAAGCTAAGTAGTTGGCAAGCTAACTATTTAATTTGCAGCTAAATATTTACCTTCAAACTAGATAGCAAGTATACTATGTAGTTAGCTAAATAGTTAGCTGAGTATTTAGCTTCAAATGAAATATTTAGATATGCAAATTGACTTGCCAAAAAGTGGAAGTAGACTGCCAAAATAAAAGCACAGAACTAACTAAAATTTAACTAGTGCAAACTAAATATGCACATATTTAGTTTGAAACTAAATATTTGTCTTGCTAGCTAAATATTTAGTTTGAAACTGACATTTATGAAAGTTCTCAGCTTAAGGTTTCTTAAATATCTCTGGCTTTTTATGTTTTTATGGTTTAATATCTTGTTGCCAAAGATGCATCATCTCGTCTGTTTCCATCATTTTAACCCTTTTAGCATTTATCCATCTGGTATTTTTTAATCTCTACAAAGGACAGAACATTATATTTTCTCTTAAAGGTTTAATTCTTCTTTCTGAAAGACAATATTTGTTTTTAATCACAATTTTGCTAATTGCCATCAGCTAAAAGAGCAAATCAAAAACTGAATTTAATTTCAGGGTTTTGTTGACAAAATCAGTCCAGATGCACATGACCAACTTGCTTTGTGTTTTTAATGTAAATATATATACAATATAGTACATATTTAAAAACAAATTAGTAGCTTTCAAAATCTTTGCTCAGGTATTTTTTTGGCAATGTTCTTGTCACATTTCTGAGTTCTGGTGTCTTTCCAGCTGTATGTAGCAGCCATAAAAAACTGCAAAGCCCTAAATCCTATAATCCCTTTTTAATAGTAGTTATAAACAAAGACAGTCTTCAAGCAATCCTAGTGATAACTGCATACCGTAGATGTCAAACCTCCAAAAAGAGGTTGGAAATCAAGCATTTTTCTTGTTCCTCTTTTAACCCTGAAAGCTTTAAACACCCCGATATGCATTTTCCTCCCTCTTTTCACGACAAACCTGGCCTGTACTGTACTAAATTACTTGTTAAGACGGATCATGTTTTATTTCTTGGGGCTTGGCGGCTTTCTGAGTCCGGATCCCGTCTCGGGGCGGACAACAAATCGGCTCCTTCACGGCCCAGTGAACCATCGACTGGGTAACCAGCAGACAGGAAAGATGCATGGGGCTTTAAACCGTCGCTGGCCTCTGCACTCTTCCTCTCCGAACCGAGCGCTGCTCCGTGACTCTGGACGTTACACACAGAATAAAAATGAGGCGAGGCAGCTGGAAAATTGAACATGTTGTCAGGCTGCTCTCGGTGATTTAGGAACTGTGGATTGGAGTCATTTGTTTTAGCTAATGTAAATACAGTGATGGTGGGGCTGGTGATGCACAACGCTCACTGGGGTTACTGGTAATGGGAGTGTTACACTGGGATATGCTGATTACTCTGGTGTAGCATTTTGACTTATCCCCACATCAGTGTTGCAAATGGTACCATTTTGGTTGATGGCACCAGTTAAATTTGGTTTTAACGAGTTATAAGAACAGAAGCTGATGCACAGTTGGTGTTTTAAACTCTTTACATTTTCTACTGAAATAACTATGCAGGATAATCAGATGCATGTTGAATCACTATACACCACTTTATTTCTATTCCTGTTGTAACAAGCAATAAATAAATTAATCAATTAATTGCATGAACTCAATAATTTCCATTTGGATTATTTATTGTTTTCACTCTTCTCTCTGTGTTTCGACCAAAAACTGGGTGATAAAAGTCTTCAGTCTGGCTTTTTGGTCTCAACTAACCCTACTATTTGTTTATTTTGTATTTAAAATGTCTTCCAGTTCCAATGTAAAATGTACATTGGAATTTAAAGTTTATAGATCTTTGAAATATGTTCTTGCATTATTACACCATTATCAATATATGACTTGAAAATAGACAGACCAATCTATTAGTTTTTAGTTTACGTTATATCTCGGCTTGTTACAATAACACATAAATTGTCCCAGAAATTGATGCAACAAACAATAAAACTGTTGTTCTGAGCACATTTTCAAGTATTATAGTGGTAATGGCAAGATCAATAAACTTGTTTTGCCATTATTGATCGAATAAAAAAAATAAACACTAGCGAAAGCTCACAAGTGTTAGGTATTTACTGCTAAAACCATTCAAACTTATGAAATCTGCTTGTTTCTTCTTCAGTTTACTATAAACATGCCCAAAAAATGCAAAACCCACAAACACATTTGTGTCACTTTCACAATTACCTCTTAATCTGCTAAGTTTATAAAAAAAAATACAAAAAAAAATACTTCTCAGGATCTCAAACAAGTTTTCAAGTGAAGGTGTAAAAAAATAAAGTCTTCCTCTTCTTTGTTGCTCTTTTCCTCCGCTCCCGTGCCACTGCAAATGAAAAAGCAGATTATGTTAATACAATGGTTGGCACGTAAGCAGCTTAGCTAGCATCCAATCTTTGATCCACATTATCAGACACAAGAAATCCCACAAAGAAGGCTGCGTGTTCACATGCTGCCAGCCTGCTCTGATGTTACAGCACGTATGCCGTTTGGCTTTCTGCTACCGACACAATGGCTTCAGCGAACCTCCAGCTTCTTATACCGAATCACAGCTCGTCTTTAAACGGCTATATATTCACTTTGTCTTTATCTGGGTCATATAGGAGGCGCAAAAGAGAAGTAAAAAGATCAAAACAACTTTGTTTTAAGCTGTAAAATTGCCAGAATGTTATTGTTTACATCCTGAAATTTCACGCATGAACATTTTGCCTGCTTTTTTTTTTTTTTAATACTTTGTATTTCTACTGCTTCTGGAAAACAGCCAAAGTGCTTAAAGTTGCTGTTTTTTGGTGTCTTGAAAATGACCTGTTGGCAGAAACGTCCGGAATGAGCAGGCTCTGCGCCGTTACCTAGCAACCCCAGCAAAGCCCAGCCCGTTACCTAGCAACCCAATCAGAGCTTCAGCATGTTGGTTGGCTTGGGTCATAGCTAGTCAATTACATTTACTAAAAAAACCTTTTGAAAAAATTTACTTTTAGGAGTAGTTTTACTAAACTGTACTGATTACTTTTACTTAAGTAATTTCATCATGAAGTATTGCTACTCTTACTTGAGTAAAATTTCTGGATTCTCGCCCCTCTGTGAGTAAATTCACTGAATGAAAAACAAATATGTTTTAATGTGCCATGCTGGAGGGCAAAAACATGACTTTTATTTGTCATCCATAGTCGAGCTCCCGTGATAGAACAACGTTAATTAAATGAAAACCGGAGATGTAGGTGTTATTAATTTAGTGCAGTGTGCAACAGCCAGGGAAATAATAATGCAGAAAAAAAGTTGACAAAAAACTCAAAACCACTCGTGTTCTTCGGCTGCTCATTGTCATAGAAACCGACAACAACGGCAATAACATATCAGGATTCAAAACAAAAAAACACTCAAACATTTCCCACATGAAGAACAGCACATTCATTGGATTACCGTTTTGTTTTCAGGTTTAATGTTTATTTAGTGATTATTAATGCCATTATTTATAAGAGATTGCTGTGGTAGATTGGCTATTTATATCGTAGCTAATAAATTCAGATATCTCCATTTTTTAACTAGACAGAAACGAACCGAATTCTGCAGCACATCTACATGTTAAGGTTGTCAAAGTCAAGCTAGCATAGCTAACCTTCCTCCTACTCCCTCGCTTTTTTTTAATTAAAACTTTTTTCCTGATCTCATGTAGTTGTTGTAGTGTTTACAGTTAGTAGCAAGGCACTACATCCCTTTGTCTTTTATACCACGCATGGATTTAAGATTATCGCATTATGTTGAGAACAGCTAAAACCAATGGTAGTCATTGTCAGCTAGCAGCTTTTTTGCCTTCCAGCAGGGATATTGGGAGGGCAAGACATCATACTGCAATGTGTCTATGAGTTCAAAGATTTTATTGCAGTAAAAGCTGTTCTAAAAAGCTATTCCTCCCACAAAATAAGCTACAATGAGAAATATTGTATTTCTGGCCATGTGGAGCAGTTGACTCTTTTCAAACATTAAAGGAAAGTAAATAACCCCTCCATAGTAGCAGTGAGTGCTCTGTTTGAACTTTTAATAAAGCTGCCAATTGGTCACGACTTGACCTCCCGCAATAATTAACTGCTCGGGTTCTAGGGAGTCAGCGGACGCGACCTCGCCACTCTTTGACCTCCTGCTGCAGTTCTGCTGAAAAACCCTCGGACCAGTTGCAGCAAGCTCTGTAAAAGTCTTATCTAACAAACACAGACGCTCATTCTCTCACACTTTGCGCTATCTTAAAACTTTCAGCCTGACATATCTCCGTCACGTACACTCCCTTACATTCCAGTTTGCAAACACAATCCCCAACGTCTGTTATTTCAGGTTTCCTCTAATGAAAGTTCTGTCAAACATAAAGGCTGCATCACCTCATAACGCTCCGACTTACTTTAATTTTCTTTAAAAATGGGCCTAACCTTCAGATGCTGGCCTGACCCATTGCGAAACCTCAAACCAAAGCAAGGTCTTAAATTTAACCCAAATGTTTGTCGGCACAACATGATCGCCACAGTCTGGTCGCTGCCTGCCTCCCACTCCGGGTCACTGACCACACTTTCTGTGACCTTTGGGTCACGATGCTCTCACGTTTCCACCCGCTCCCAAGTGCCATGTTAGATACATCTTGGTTAGTGTGTTACTAATTGGTTAAATCTGCCACTTACTGTTGAGTTGTATTAGGCACAGTTGTTTTGCAATTTTAATTTAAAGAGGACATTATACACGTTTTTTATTTATATGAACGTGTAAGTACATGTATACTTCAGTTTGTGTTTTTACTGCTCCTGAATACAGCCAAAACGCTTGAAGTTACTATTTTTTGGTGTCTTGAAAATGACCCGTGTCAGAAACTTCCGGAATGAGCAGCGCTGTGCCGTTACCTAGCAACCCCAGCAAAGCCCAGCCCGTTACCTAGCAACCCAATCAGAGCTCCAGCCTGTTTGGTCAGCTGTTTTTTTGCTGATTTTACTCAGACTTGGGTAGTAACAAGTTACATTTACTCAGGTAAATCTACTTTTAGGAGTAGTTTTACTGCGCTGTACCGTTTCTTTTACTTAATTTTGTTTTGAAGTATTGCTAGTCTTGAGTAAAATTTCTGGATTCTGTACCTGCTGAGTAAATTAACTGAATGAAGAACAAACATGTTTTAACCAAAAGTTTGTTTAAAATGTAATAAGTTCTTTTGTTGAAAGAAACTGAAATGTCTTTTGCCTGATTTTATTTTTTATTACTTACATGAATTATTGTCATTTTTGTCCTTAAAATTCCCACATTTCCACTTAACTTTATAATTTGGTCTGACTATATTAACGACCAGTTACTCAGTACTTGTGTCGATTTTTTACCAAATACTTTTTTACTCTTCAGTAATTTCCCGGATGGCTATTTTTTACTTTTATTTGATTAAAAATATGTTAAAGTTCTGCTTCTCTCACTTTGAGGCCAAGTTTTGGCTATTCTGCCCTGCGCTGGTTTTACTGTACAATGGCTGCTGGAAAAGACAAGTCTTTTGTTGAGTTACCATCCAGAAACAATGCAGATTCTTCACTTTTCCGTGAATGGGAGAGGACATAAAATGTATTTTTCTAAAAGAGATTTACTGTTCACTTGTAGCTTCTTTTGGAAAATTCCTGCATAAATATATTGATATACCTGATATTCTCTAAAAGATAACAAAATGGTGTTTGAAATGAACAAATCTCAGTTTCCTCGGTACAAAGTACTTTAAAACCCACTATTAAGAGTCTCTGTTCTTTTTATAACATGCAATCTAGTCAGTTTTTTACACACACTTTAAGACTGATGTTCTTGAATCTGTAGTGATGTAATTCCACCTGGATTCATCCTCCTCTTCTTCACAGACATGGATTCTGTTGGACGTTTCAGTTTTCCATTTTTTGACGAGCAGCTCTTCATATCACTTGACAAAGTAGTGGATTGCCTGGAAGTGTCAGATTCTGGCAGCGGCACCGAGAGCCTCCCCACGGTGGTTTCTCGGTGCCAAGCGAGGCTGAACCGCTGACGACTGTGCCAACACAAGAGCATGGAAGTGGAAATTGCTGAACAGTTGTCCCCAAAAGTAAGCGAAGCAAACATCGCTCTGGGCAAACATGAAGAACACAAGAGGATGACAGACAAGTTTTAAATCCAGCTCTTTGAAAAGATCATTTAAAAGAACTTACACTGTGTTAAAACCTAAACAAAGGAACACGTTTGAGCTGAAAAACAAATGGTTTTATTTTTAGCTTTTTGGCCAAAATACACTCAAGACCATGTATAATTTATAACTACTGATTTTGTTTTGGTGTCCATATATTTTAAGATTTTATTTACACGTGAAAGCTGATTCACCAGTCGTCTTTTGCTGAAAACGTTAATCTGTCCTTCCCCTTTTCAAGCTGCAGGTGGTGGTTTAACAGATAAAATAGAAAAATCCTTTATTGTCCTACAATGGGGACATTTCAGTGCAACAGCAACAAAGTGACAGGCAATCAAAGCAAAAACAATCACACAAAGAATATAAAATATGTAAAAACAAAATAAGGAATAAAAAGACTGTGTAGTAAGGGCAAGATTTCAACAAAACTACCATGTAAGGTACAACAGTCCAAAGGAATGTGCGACTGAGTTGGTTAATTTAAAAACATACAAAATGTTCATGTCTCTTTGACCATTATAAAGACGATTTACGATAAAAATATACTGGTCTGGGTTCGGTTAAAGTGAACTCTGGTGCAGTTTGAATGCATATGAGAACGCCAAGCGGGCCAGAAACCGCTCCAAAAGCAGGAAGTGGACTTACAGTGCAGGGAATTCTGGGTAAATACAATCAAAACAAACACGAGAGTCGAGCGCCAGCGGGAGAAATGGATCGAGGTCTTTTACCAGCGACGAGAGAGAAATCCTACAACCGCTAAAATCTGACGCCACTCCATTTTTGTTTCCATTTTGTGAAGAACGAAGTTGCGCTCAGTGTCTTTTTCAGAGGCTTTAGTGTCGTTTGCTTCCGTGGTTCTTGGTGCAGCGCCCCCACAGGTGAGGAGGGGAACAGGTTTTCCAAAGGGTTTGGTTGGTTTTTCACAGTGCAGTGAGAACGAGAACCACAGCAGCTGAAAATGTAACAAATGTTTCCATTTTGGTCTCCAATCGAACCAAGTCTAAAGTGGGAAAATGGCATACCTGCGTCCACGTTCATCCGTCTATAACCACCGTGTTCCCATTCTCAGACTCCCAACATGACAGAGCGATGTTTGATGAAGGCCAAACCAACTCGATAAGTTCGCTTCTCTCCAGTGGTTTCACCAGATCTCAGTCCAGTAGAAATCCTTTTGGATGAGCTAGAATGGGAGATTTGGCTCCTGGTGGTGAAAATAAACGTCAAAACGGTTCAAGATCTCTAAAGAATGGACTAAACAATGGTTCAAGAAATATGAAGGTAAAAGGGGACCAACTGCTAGCAAGGTAAAGATGTTGATGTGATGATTTATAGCATATCTAATGTACGTAGTTATGACTTATATTGTTGCCTTTACCTTTTAAAATGTAGAACCTTGAAGAAATTAATCAGATTCAGTCAAACTGTTGCCTTATTCATCTGGTTGGACGTTGTGGGATCAACAGTGACTCACTGTTGTGCCGCTGCTCGGACTCACTGAGTAATGAAGCTTGGCTCCTGCTCACAGGCACAAAAGGTACGACTTTCAGCTGATTCTGACTCAGACGTGACTCACAGCAAATGAGGATCGGCTTGACAGAAATCTGATTTCAGACGGCAGCCTTGAACATTTCACAGAAACTTGTGAGCTGCTGTGAGTTTTATAGTTTTATTGAAAGTGGGAGCCGAAGTTTCCCCAGTTTGAGCTCCTACTTATAACAGATTTTCACCTGAGCTCTCAGGTCAAAAGGCTGGTACACAAATCATGGTAATAATTACCACATGTCACTGTGAGCAGCTGCATTTCAGTAGCAAACTGCTGTGCTTCTCCGTAAACGAGCCAGCAGTGTTCTTTATTGCTTCCATTTTATTATTTTTAGTACTTTGCAATAACATTTCAGTGGCTGACCTTGTCAGCAATGAATCTTTAAATTATAACAGAGTAAAAGGTGTCTTGTGCTTTTCGTTTTTCCTCTTTCTGTTCACGGTATTTACGATGGTAAATCTTCTTAAGACTTCTTTTAAGCGGAAAATCTGCATTACACCTGAAAATGTTAGTTTTTACAGTTTTATCTCTTGGCTTGAATTCTTTAAAGGGGACCTATTCTGCAAATTTTACTTTTTGCATGTTTTTGTTTTTCCATTTGGCTCTAAGCTGCTTTTAAAAACACCCAGCCCTTTTTCACAAATAAGTTAATGTTTTGTGGCGCCCAGAAAATGAGGCGTTTCACAGACTTCCCAGTTGTTGAGTCACATTTGACAGGCACTTTGCCGTTGCCTAGCAACCCAAGCTGAGCATGTTTGGTCAGCTAGTTTTACCGCAGTATCCGCTGTACAATGGCTGCTGGAAAGGACACATGTTTTGTTGTTGACTTACCATCCAGAAACAACTTTCTGCATTCTTGTTGGTTGTGTAGAAGGCTCTACTCATGCTTTTCAGAGATCTAGAGTTGTTTTATTGTGCATTTTTGGCAGCCATTTTCATGTGTGAGTATAAACATAGAACAGTTGATTTGGATTTAAAGTGGCAAGATTAAAACAACCAAAAATATGGAATTAATCAGACTAAAATCTCCGTACCTAAGAATTATTTTGGGTAAAAAAATGCAATGAACTTGTTCTTTATAGGCGATATCCAAGATTATAACTGGAACGAGATTTCTTGTGATTAAAAGTTAATTTTAATGTCTTCATTTCCAATAATATGTTTTCAATTTAATTCAGTGTACAATCTGCCAAATAACTCACATTTTTTTTATAGTTCATTGTAAGATTGAGCATACATTTTTATTACAAATCTCTGATTCCTTATTACATGCACCTATGCTAAACTAATATCTGCCATTACAGATTAGCTGGAGTCAGCTGTTGAGCTGGAGCGAAACAATCGCAGCAAAGAGTGCTGGATGGATTTTAAAAGGTGGGAAAAAGCGATTTTTCTCTAAGTACTTGCAGACCATGTGGATGAGTCATCCCTGCGGTTTGTTTTGAGGCGAACGCTTAAAATTCATAACATAAAGCGAACCTCATGTCAAGTCTCATGTATTGTTTGCAGGCATATTAAAAAAGACGTGGGCCAAGCTAGCAGCAGAACAGATCAAGCTTTACCCGCTGTTCTTTTTCTATCCTCTCCTTCAAACTCACAGTAATTATCACAGCCTGAATCCGGACAAACCAGGCGTTTTTCCTGGCCAGCGTGGATCATGTTGTTCCATCATTCGGTCTTTTGAAGAGGTCAAGGCAGATGCAGACAGTGGCTCTAAAACAGAAGCTTGTTCCTGCTGTGTGAACCATTTGTTTCGGTCCCAGGCGCTGAGATCTTATCCGCGTCGTGACCTCATGTTGTGTGGAGATATCCGTTCAGATTGGGGTTGAATTAAGTGTGCATGTTTACCTTTAGAAGTGTCTGTACACGAGCGTTTGGTGGAAAAAAGTCTGGAAACTTTGGGAAATATTCTTTAAAGCTGAGATTTACAAGATTTCACTGCTGGATTTTGTTCCGATTATTCCCTTCAGGTTGCGCCGATTACTGTGATGTCTATGAAGATAATCTTAGCGGATATTCCTGGTGTGGAAAGAATGATTAGGGATATTTAACATTTTGAAAATGAACCTTTGGCCTCCTGAATGTGACGTCAATCAGAAAGCAAGGTGACGGAAACATGGAGACAGAATCCAAACTACAGAAGACAAAGCAACCATGGTGCACCGTCTTTTGTGCTTTTTCTTTGTTAAAAATAGTCTATAAACTGTCACCATTCCTTCTTTTTCGTCAGACATGTTTGTTTTCTCTGAACTTCAGTTTCACCTCAAGAGGTTTTACAAAATTTCCCGTCTTGGAAGTAAAATCTTTGTTTCTGATGCACATTATAGGACGAAGCCTGACATATCAGAGTTTTTTTTATCATGTTCAGGTGGTCCAGATCCAATAAAGCACTGAGATTTATTTTTATCAAACTTCATGACACTAGCTGCATTCCCATTAAAAATGTTTGCCAAATTTTGATTCTATTCTGCTAAAGTAGAAAAAACACAATCCAGCTAAAAGGCTATTTCCATTAAATAAGAATCAGATTTAAAATCACCTGTAAATAAGTTTGCTCACAAGATAAATCATTAGAAAAACATATCACACCACCATTCTCCTTCCTGTTGTCTTCTTTGTCGTTTCCTTCAGTAGTAACATCCGGTTATTGATCATGTGACTCTTTATTTGGCACCATTTGGTTTGGATAATTTTGTGAAAGACTAAGTTTAACATTTTTCTTAAAGTGGGACTCAGAGAACACGATTTGTGTCTTGTACTTAAGAATTCAAAAAGGTGAAACTGATGCTTTGTATCAGTTTCAGTCAGGAATGTTGTAATATATCATTACAAACCTCCTCTAGGATTTTCCTCTGCCACTTCAACTTCTCAGTTACAATCCACAAATACTTTTGCACCTAAAATACCTTGGTAGGGCTCTCAGGTTTTGAAAATCACAGTTTTAAAATCAAGATGTCTTCAGACGTCCGCTTTGTCGTGGGAAAACGACAGACTGCCAGTTTTTTTCTTCCAACTTGGTTTTGGTCAGTAGTTCTTGAGGCTTTCTGAAGCTTTTAAAATTTTCTTTGGTTTTGTGGTGCTTTCACATTCATTTTCAGAGTGACACAGTAACAGTTACTTGATTGAGCCATAAAATGGAACTATGTGCCTGGAAAATACGTAATACCCCACGTTAAAGCACTTAACTGTGTTATTTGGGTGTAGAGAGTTTTGTTTATTCAAACAGTTGAAAATTTAGCAATATGATTTCAAATTAAAGTAAATTAGTTACCAGCAGCTTATCAGAAAAACACATTTATGTTGTTCTGAATCTGTGAAAAATGCCAAAGTGTGTATTTAATTAAATAATGACCTGATTCAGAAGCTTGGTGTTGCTGAAAACTCAACTCAGCAGATAATGGGTCCCTGTCTGCATGTCCTGTAATTACTGAGATCTGTCCGTGTGGGAAGGCGGTCCGTCATTCCACAGACGTTACCTGCATGCACCTGCAGGTGTGTGGAGCCGCTGAGGATCCATGAGTTTTCTTCCCAGCCTTCACTCATTCGTCGTCTCTGGCCTCTGTGCAAATTCCCACTTTCATTTTATTCAGCCCTTTTAAGGGTTGTGAATATTATGGATGCTTTAGTGGCTTTTTACTGCACTTCATGAGAGCACTCTCCATGTACATCCAGGAGGAAGATACATTGGTTAGAAGAGAAAAAGACGAGTCACAAGCTGCATTTCACCATGTAACTGCGCAATTTGACATTTTAAATATAAATTTGCTTAAAGGGGCAGTGTTATGACATTTTTAAAAAAATGTTTAACTTTACATCATTAAATAATGTTACTCCCTCGTCAAAAACACACCTGGAGAAATCCTTTAGTCTCCATGGCAACCATTCAGCTGTGCAAAACGCCTGGATGAGCCTAGCCCCGCCTTCGAGGCGCAGCTCCTCCCCCAATCAGCTCCTTCAGACTAGCCAGCAGCAATTAGCAAACACCTGGTGCAACTACTGATCTCATTAACGGAGCTACTTCTCAGTGAAACGCTGGTAAAAATGCTGTTAAAGGGTTAATGGAAGAGGCGGCGTTTCAGAAAGAGCAGGAGTTTTTAAAGAGACATAGACCCGATTTTCAGGCATTAAATTACAAAGATAAATTTATTTTAACGCATATTTGATATTTGTAACGTGTTTATGCCAACTGAATGTAAGATAGATACTTAATTGTGTTATAAAATGTCACTATGTGCCTGGAAAATGCGTTAATGGAAACAGCAATTTTGAAAACTCTTGTTTATTGATTTAAAAGTTTTGGCATTAGGATAAGATGTTGTTTTTTTTTTGCCATATTTAAGCTGGATGTTGTCACTGGCACAAACCACGAAGAAGACAACAGGAAGTGGTTGGAGGGTCAGTTCTTTAATGACTTATCACATAAACAAACTTTAATTTTAATTGTGTTTCTTATTGAATGGAAACAACGGTATTGTAAAATGTTTTTTTTTTTTTTTTTTGACATTCGCGGAATAACAAAGTTTTCCGAACATTTGTCATGGAAGCACAACTACAGGCACCAGAAGATGCGATAAAAATGTTTTTCTGCTGTTTCATCCCAAGTAAAGACTGACATGCTGCACTCATTAACAACTTGTCACCTCAAGAAAAGTCTTTTAAATTCACACATTTTTCCAACTGATTCTGTCATAAACTCAGTTTTCTGATTGAAAATGTTTTCTATTGAGTCAAAAATAAATATGTAAATTAAACCAGGAAGTCCCATTAAAGTCAAAAACATCTTTCAACAGAGACGCTGAATTTGACTCAACATCTGTTTCCATCCTAGTATTTTCCACTCTGACCTAAAAAAGAGCAAACAAAACAAACTTCTGGTGATTAATGATCGTAAACATAGAGTAATTTATCAGGCTGTTTAATGACTGCGAATTAATGGAAGTGCTTTGCATGAAATGTGAAAATGTCAAGATGCCGATAACAAAAATATGATCCGTCAACAGAAAGGCAAATAGTAGTAATCAGTCTTGAAAAGCTGAAGTTCTGTTCTGGCTTTGCAGAAATAACACTGACTTAGTGACTGATGGCTCCGCTGTCATGTTTGGCAGAGTCGGGGGGGACTGCGTCGCTGCCAACCGTTTTTATATCGTCTTCCACTGTGTGGAAAAATAATCTGCGGACCAATACTGGATTCTGAGTCACATTTGAGCGGAAGCATTAAAGTCTGTTGGGATTTTCGGATTGTAATACAAACTGTTTGAGAGGATAGTTAGCGAGTTGCTGGGGAAAGTCAGCGGCTCATTGGTTGGTCTTTACGGCGCTTTCATCTCCAGTCATCCTCTTCATAATTCTCTCTTTTTGTGGTTATCCCGTTTGGTTTATGTGGTGCATCCCTCATTTTTATATTTCTCTTCCTTAGAACAAGGCGTTGTCTTACTTTCTTTGAAGTTGGTTTGCTGTTTTTTAAAGGAGTACTTCTTTTTTTTTTTAACTTTACATCATTTAATAATATTATTCCCTGACAAAGAACATACCTGGAGTGTTGCTTTGATTCTTTCATTTATGTTTGAGAAATCATTTAATCTCCATGGCAACCATTCAGCTGTGCAAAACGCCTGGGTAGACCTAGCCCCGCCTTCGAGGCGCAGGTCCTCCCCCACCCAGCTCCTTCAGACTAGCCAGCAGCAATTAGCAACCACCTGGTGGAACTGCACATCTGCTGAGCTCATTATAGGAGCTGCTTCTCAGGGCTAAGCTGGTACAAATGTTGTTAAAGGGTTAACAGAGGAGCCATGTTGTGACGACTTCCTGAAGGCGGAGTTTCAGAATGAGCAGGAGTTTCTTAAAGAAACAGAGGCCCAATTTCAAAATATTACATTATAAAATCAAATTTCTTTAAAGTCATATTTGGATGACTTGGATGGAGCATGTTGATACAAACTGAAGGTAACTTTGTTATTTAATTGTGCTATAAAATGTCTCTATATGCCTGGAAAACATAACACTGCCCCTTTAAAGTTTTCCTTTGTGAGTTTTTGCAGCTTTTTTGCTCTATTTTTTATCCCAGTTCAGCATCAGACCATGATGCCATGTTGTCATTTAAAAGGAATGAGGGAAGGTGGGAATAAAGCAAGTTTTAGGGATAAATATTTGGACTTCCTGTTTGGAAATGCAGTCAGACGGTGAGTTCAGTATCCAAGATGGCCGCCACACGTCTAAAGGCTGTTGGTGCCATAAGACACTTTATGCTTCTAATGCAGCTTGAGTTGCTGTTTTATGTGATTTATTTACTCAACTTGTTTTCTGTTTGCTATTAAATATCTTTATGTTTTATTGTATTGTTTTAGTCTTTGTTTTTGTTATGATGGTTGCTGCTGCTGCTGTTGTTTTTAAATATTACACAGAAATAAATCTAACATCAACTTTTCTGACAGTCTGATTAACCCAGTGGCACACATACTGCTGTATAACCTCTGTGGGAGACATGCTACTTTGTAAAATAAAAGGTCAATTTATTACAGTAATTCAATTTAAAAAATTACACTTCTTTATTTACAGTGTTTATTTCTAACGCTTATTTTCCAACAAACTAAATTTTAGGTTTTCATTATGTGTTAGCACAGACGTTCTTGTAAATAGAACAGTTTGCATAAACTAAGCTGCTTTAAAATACAGTTGCTGCGTATAAATCATCTCACTAGTCAAAATAGATCTTAAAAGGAAAATTTTACAGCTGATCTCATTTCAGTGTAGTTTATAAGCCGTAATTATTACCAAAAAAGGTGAAACTGTTAATATATTTAAAGATTAAAGTACAGCGATCCCAATTTAAATATTTAAAGGAATCTATCTTTATTTATTTTCTGTTTTTGGAGAAGCGGTGTGCTGATATTTTTATGCGTCTGTATTCGATGTGACAGTGTGTTTTCTCATCTGTGTTTGTTTTTTTTAAGTGTTAAATTTTTATAGCCCAGCTGCTTACCTGAAGGTAAAACTCTGCTCCTGTTGTTCTCACTGCTTTTATTTGGTAAATATCCAGCTTACTGAGCTGAAAATGCTCACTGTGTGTGTGTTTGGCTACTGTTTAAATTAGAAAGTAATTCACTAGTTTTATTTTACTTTTATTGTAGAAGTATAAATCCTCTGAGATGTTGACCTTAATCTGAGCAACTGTTGCAGAGATTAACGGGCGAACTGAAAGTGAACAGCTCTTACTCGCAAAACACAAACAGACTTGAAGGTTGACCAGCCTAGCTTAAAGAAATTACACCAAATTGCAATTTACAAGATTAAAAAAGTGTTTAATAGTCACAATTTTTCTTTATTTGGCTTTAAAGATGTGCTGAACAAGGAAGCTTTTGTTAATTTGAGGCGCTGCAGTCTTGTGTTTACCAGGCAGAGGGGATTTTAGTCAAACTGAGGTCATGAATAAAAAATACAGCCATTGTTTACGGCTTTCATTTTGCTCATTTTATTCTCAGTCTTTTGCATTACTTACAATAAAAATGAATGGAAATGGGAGGTTTGGTTTGACCCAGATTGCAGAAGTTTGTCAGCTAATATGACAAACCGTTAATCTTCTTTTCAGGTTTCGCCGCTGCTTTTTAGTAATCTGATGGAAAAAAAATGGCATACAGGAAGTGGATGAGAAACTCTTTTATGTAGTAAATGGAAAGAAACTAGTTAAAACTGCCAGTATTAAACGAACGTTGATAGCAACAGTACTAAATATCTGACACAGTAATCAATAAAAGGCAAACTGGTGGCTGCTGTGCTTCTGCGCCAACACTAGCTTGTAAAATATTTTGCAATGGAGGTATTACAAAAAATAACACAAATGGATAAAATTAAAGACTCATGAGGATAGGAAATGTCAGATTAAAAGTAGCTCTTGAAAATAAGTTGGCTACCGTATTTTCGAACGCGGAAGTAAATACGAAGCAAACTTCCGGTGTTTGAGCGCACTTCCGTTTCACCGCTTCGCTGTGCTAACTAATAGCAGCTTAACTAAACTGGGGACAAATTTCGTGACTACATTTACAAAAATCGCTGAATGATCGAAATGGCAGATCTACAACAGAGACTAATAAATAAAACAATAATAATTTTACAAGAATAAATTTCTACGATAATAAAGTCAAAAATATTACGACTTTATTCTGGTAATACTTTATTCACGCAACGTTATGATTTTATTCAGTAATATATGACTTATTCTTGTAGCCTAAGACTTTATTGTTGTAATTTTACGACTTTTTTATGGCTCTTCTCCTACGAGTTTATTCTATTTCATTCTCGTAATACTTTATTCCCGCAATATTATGACTTATTCGTAAATTATGTCTTTATTCCCGTAATTTTATGTCTAATATTGTTTTTTATTCCCTCAATACTCCGTCCTAGTGCTGTCATCGACAACATGTTCATTTAAAACAAAAACTATCCTAAACTCCTTCCAGAACAACTTTTGCTGACATTTGTAAAGGATTTAAACGAGCATTTAATGTGATCGTCGTGACAACAGGCGTGCGTGTCCTTTCAGCGGGAACAGATTCATCTGCTTCAATCTTACTGTCCATATCTGATTGTGTCACGGAGCCGCATGCCATCATGAGTTTGCGTGGACCACCTCCTCCTCCTCCTCCTCTTCCTCCTCCAGCCCCGCACACGCGCGTCGGGAGCGCACAGAGGGCGCACCGGTGTCAGTTTGCTCCAGCCCTCCTCTGCAGCGGTCGCTTGTTGCTGTTGTCTCGGAGCAGGGATTTTTCTTATCATTATTATTTGGGGGAGTGGAAATTCCGCCGTTTCTGCCTCCTCACAGCCAGGCTGCGTGTGTTCCTGACAGTTCAGCTGCGAGCAGACACGCAGAGAGACAAGCTGGACTCGAACCACACGGAGTCCACACCAGGAGAGCTCCGGGGTATTTTTCGGCTGAACACTGATTTTTGTGGCGTTATTTTTTTATTTATTCCTCCTTTTGGAAGTATGTGAATCATTTCTGCCGGGTGTCAGATCGGGAGCGCAGCGGTGCCACTTTTTGCCACTGGATTTTGGTTTTTGCTTCTTGTTTTTTTTGTTTTTTTGCGTTTGGATTATTTTCTTCCAGGAGATGCCAAGTTGTTGCCTGTGAAACGCAGGATGCTGGGGACTCTACAACCACCAGATCCCTTACTCTGAGAGAATATCCGTTATTTCTGAGTCTCCCCTCTTCTTCTTTGGTCTTGTTTTTGGTTGGTTTATCTTCTTATCGATGTGGTGCCATAATCTAAGGATGCGCTGTGGATTTCTATTGTTCCTTTTCACCCAAATAATCTCGGTGTCTCCGCTCACTTACATTGGTAGGTTGACATTACAGCATTTATTATTGACCCGTTTTTCTTTTTTGCATGTTATCTGCATTGTTGGCTCCCACCTGGCTTTTCTGCAGTTGAACCAGAATCGATTTGTTTTTAATTTATTCACAGATGAGGGGGGAAACAAAAACCAAACAGGCGTAGGATGAAACAAAAGTGAAGAAATAAAATCTTAATAATGAAGTGAGAATGATTTAAAATTGTATAGGTATCTAAAGATTTTAGTTTTATTTCCATCCAGACCCGCTGTTGCGCGCTGAAGCATGATCTCCAGGCAACAAGCAATTTCATAAACCTTTCAGAGAGAAAATTAAATTTAATCTCGTTTTGCTGCTCCTCACCTTGAAGAGCGCGATCACACCTTATGGCGCGGATGCGACGCGGCTTCACTTTGTGTCGCACATTTTCTCCGAAATACCCGGCAGGAAAGTTGGAAAACGTTTTATGCGTCAGTTCGGCGGCACTTCTTGGAAGAAAAAGGCGCATTGGGCGACCCCTCCTGCGCCCTCTCAGTTACATGCCGGTAAAATATTCAGCCTGTTGGATGGAGACACACATGGTTGAGTCCAAGATGTTAAAGGTCGGAGAAAAGAGTGGAGAAACTGTTATTATGTAATTATTTAAATGGTTAAATTATCCAGAACTACAGCAGAATCATCACCCACTCCAGATTGTTTTTCTGCTTCTTTTAACCAGTTAGTCCAAATGTGAAAAGAATAAGCATTTTTTAAATTTCAAACTGTGTTTTAAAGAGTTTGATTTCCAGATTTTGTCATTTAAAACAGTGAAACCGCCCTGTAATCCATGCATTGTTCTTCATGTTTTCTGGCTGTTTACACTCAGGAGGCAGCTCACTACAAATAGGCTTGAATAGAAAAGTCATGTGGTGCTGGTGCCGCCCCCTGATAGAGCTGCACCCTGAGTGAAGAGCCCCATCACCATTAAACCGCCACTTTCTTTCTGGATTGTGCTTCATTTTTAAAATCCTTTGTAATCACTTCCCGCCTCCCTATGTGGTGCAGATAGATGCGGCGGAGAGATCACCATCAACTCGGCGAACTACCTGACCTCCCCGGGTTACCCCGGCGCCTACCCGCCCTCCCAGCTCTGCGTGTGGGTCATAACGGCACCGGAGCCCGGCCAAAAAATCCTCATCAACTTCAACCCGCATTTTGACCTGGAGGACCGAGACTGCAAGTAAGACCCCGGCTCTCTCTCTTTCCCTCTCTCTCTCTCTCTCTTTCCCTCTCTCTCTCTCTCTCTTTCCCTCTCTCTCTCTCTCTCTCTCTCTCTCTCTCTCTCTCTCTCTCTCTCTCTCTCTCCATTTAATCCTGCCTGGATACAGAGGCAAACTCTGCCCTCTATTGGCGAAGAGGCTCTCAGGGTGATTTCAGAGGAAATGGAGTTTGATGGGTTTCGTTCGGCCACAGAAAGCCGTTTGCAGCAGCTCTGATGATTTTCATCTGTTGTGTGGATTTATTTTACACAGAACTGTCTGCATTGCAAAAGTAACTGGATTTTATTTAACCTTTTAAATAAGCCACTTTTTATTAAGCCACATGACAGACATGTATTCATGCATGTTTCTTTTCTGCGTGTTTCTTTCGAAGGGGAGTCCAAGGTGCGGCGCGTGGGCCATTTGTGGTCCACAAAATGATTTTATCTGGCCTTCGACCACAAAACAAAAATGACCCAAACTTGTTTTTCCAGCTCCAGGTTTGATTTGAGGTTGATGAGGCTAAAAAAAATATTTCAGTAAAATGTTCACTGCCTTTCAAAAAAGATACAAATGAAAGTTTCCTAATTATGGAAGCAGCCATTTAATAACATTTCATAGTAAACAGAACCAGAAACATTCAGTGGCTTTTACTCCAGAGCAGGCTTTGACTTTAAAGTCTGAAGAAGGAGAAACCCATAACTGGGAATAAACACAAAAATCCAGCAAAATTGAAAAAACTATTGTTATTTAAGATGTAGACATTTTCAACAAGATCAGAGGCTGAAGTGATCGTCATCACAAGTATTTATATTAAATTACTCTTTCTGTAGCCATAATGAAAACAAAACACAGGATAAGTTGTTTCTAAAATGATCAAATGAATCAGGGACTAAAGAAACATCCCTGAGGACCGCCCTTAGATATCGTCCTGATTTTTAATTTGACTTTCCTCAGATGAACCACTTATTGTACATGTGTCAAACTCGAGGCCCGTGGGCAAAATCCGGCCCGCCAGACCTTTTCATGTGGCCCTCTGGGTCCTAGACTAAACACTAAATGTGCTTAAATATTATATTAATGTAGTTTTCATCAGTTTACTGCCAAGTTATATCAATCGGTTTCTAGATAATTATCGTGGAAATTAACACAAAATCAACAAACCCTTCACTTTTTTGTGCTAATACATAATTGGGAGTTTATTGCAGATTTTTCTCAAAAAATTGTCAAAACGCTCGCTTGTTGCACTCCTCCATATATTGGCGAACGCTCCTCCGTACATGGCAAACGCTCCTCCGTTCATTGCGAACGCTCGCTTGTTGCGCTCCTTCGTACATGGCGAATACTCCTCCGTACATGGCGAACGCTCCTCCGTTCATGGAGAACGCTCGCTTGTTGCGCTCCTCCATTCATGGCGAACGCTCGCTTGTTGCGCTCCTCCGTTCATGGCGAACGCCCCTCAGTTCATGGCGAACGCTCGCTTGTTGCGCTCCTCCGTTCATGGCGAACGCTCCTCCGTTCATGGCGAACGCTCGCTTGTTGCGCTCCTCCATTCATGGCGAATGCTCGCTTGTTGCGCTCCTCCGTACATGGCGAACGCTCCTCCGTTCATGGCGAACGCTCGCTCGTTTCGCTCCTCCGTTCAAGGCGAACGCTCGCTCGTTTCGCTCCTCCGTTCATGGCGAACGCTCGCTCGTTTCGCTCCTCCGTTCATGGCGAACGCTCGCCCGTTTCGCTCCTCCATTCATGGCGAACGCTCGCCTGTTTCGCTCCTCCATTCATGGGGAACGCTCGCTCGTTTCGTTCCTCCGTTCATGGCGAACGCTCCTCAGTTCATGGCGAACGCTCGCTCGTTTCGCTCCTCCATTCATGGGGAACGCTCGCTCGTTTCGTTCCTCCGTTCATGGCGAACCTCCTCCATTCATGGCGAACGCTCGCTTGTTGCGCTCCTCCGTACATGGCGAACGCTCCTCAGTTCATGGCGAACGCTCGCTTGTTGCACTCCTCCCTTCATGGCGAACGCTCCTCCGTTCATGGCGAACGCTCGCTCGTTTCGCTCCTCCGTTCATGGCGAACGCTCGCTCGTTTCGCTCCTCCGTTCAAGGCGAACGCTCGCTCGTTTCGCTCCTCCGTTCATGGCGAACGCTCGCTCGTTTCGCTCCTCCGTTCATGGCGAACGCTCGCTCGTTTCGCTCCTCCGTTCATGGCGAACGCTCGCCCGTTTCTCTCCTCCGTTCATGGCGAACGCTCGCCCGTTTCTCTCCTCCGTTCATGGCGAACGCTCGCCCGTTTCTCTCCTCCGTTCATGGCGAACGCTCGCCCGTTTCGCTCCTCCGTTCATGGCGAACGCTCGCTCGTTTCGCTCCTCCGTTCATGGGGAACGCTCGCCCGTTTCTCTCCTCCGTTCATGGCGAACGCTCGCCCGTTTCTCTCCTCCGTTCATGGCGAACGCTCGCCCGTTTCTCTCCTCCGTTCATGGCGAACGCTCGCCCGTTTCTCTCCTCCGTTCATGGCGAACGCTCGCTCGTTTCGCTCCTCTGTCCATGTGTGTTTTTATGGCTTCTCCTTTGTCCTGTTTTAAAAGCTCAGTAAACTCGCCTGGTGTAAATCTCTGCTTGCTGTCCAGCTCTGCCTCACAGATGTGGGACAGGAGGTTATGTCCAATACTATCGGATCACATTTCAGCACCAAGGGACTAATAAACCATTAGTGCTCGGACAGATACTGGATATCATGTGTTGTTCGCTGGGTTGCACGTCTTCTGTCTTCGTTGGGGAAAATGCTTCTGGAACGGGTTGGTTTTTGGGAAAACGCTGCTGGTTAAGTTAATTATTTCCAAATTAAAACCTTCATGTTGGATAATTACTAGCTTATAAATAGCAGAGGGAAGAAAGAAGCGTTTTCTGAAGTCGTTGTTGACGCCTGATTGTCCTTCCTGCGGTGGACGGCGGCATCGTTTCCACTTTGAGACTTGCAGGAATCAAACAGTCTGACCACCCAGCAGCCACCTCAACAAGTCATTTGGCTGTTGCCTGGAGGGCCTCTCCTCTCCGCTCCGCTCGATCGGTTTCATTATTTGTTGTGCAAGTTTGTGTTGGATGACGGTCGGGTGTAGCTCGTAAGTCTTGGGCTTGGCAGGAGCGATGTTGTTTTTGGGAACCACTCAAATGTACTCGCCGAGGGAGGCCTTGAGCGTTTTGGCGAGACGGCATTCCCGCTTGAAAATTTCCTGAGATTCATATCTGAGGGAGGCAAAGAGTGTTTTAATAACTAATGGTCTGAACTGAACGGAAAAGAGACTTTTAATTGGAGTTTTTCAGAAGTTCTGCTTGTTTTCAGCTCAGATCTCCTCAGGAATCGTCGTATTTGTGTATTTTTGTGTAAAGTTGGGCTACTTACAATAACAAATTTTGCTTTTCCCTGAAATTATTGCGATGATATTATCGCTTTGGCACCAAGTAATGTAAATAGTGGCGTAATAATGCAAGTTTACCCTCTCAAAAATCAATAAACTTTACACTGGAACTGGAAAACCATTTAAATTTCCAAAGTTAATAAACAAAACAACGAAAAACAACAAAATAAAATGAAAATGAAATGAACTGTTTAGTCTCTACACAAAATTACTTTTTATAAAATATTAATCATCAGAATGGAAACTATCATACTTCTTTAATTTATTATTAAATTGATTTATTATGACAGAACTATGTTTTAGATTCAACCAAGTTGCATTGGTTTAATTGAACATTTTATGTTTGTATGGTTTATATGGCAGACCTAACTTATCTCTCCTTTCTGTTAAAAATGGTCAATCACCCAAATAAAAATGGGAAAATTTTAATTAAACAGCTTCAGAAAGTGTGAAAAACTATCAACACCACCTAACATGTTAGCAAGAAATGCTCCGATTCTTTATCAAGCACAAAAATCTAAACAAATAGTCCCAAAGCAGCAAAATATTAAGGATTTTCTCCAAAATAAACAACGTACTAATTGGGTATTTTATTCAAAAATGGCCAAAATGCCACATTTATTACACTGAAAATGTTTCTGTTTGTTTCTGTCGGCAGGTTGGAGGAAAAAACCCTCATCTTAATTAGGGAAAACAACAAAGTTTGACATTTCCCCTTTAAAGCCTCATAAACTGATGGGCATAATGATGAGGAGTCATCCCGAAGCAGCTGTTATCATTTTATATCAGAGTAGTTTTAGTTTTAGTCCGTCTCCTCCAGGCTGCGTCTGGTTTCAGTGCCAGTCACATGGTTCCTTTAGTTGCTTTATTAAATTAATACCATTTGTTCCTACAACACTGCTTGGACATTTTTACTGTCAGAGTGACACTTTGACATCCAGCGTTAGAAAACTGATCTTTAATTCAGCTGTTGTCAATTTGCAACAGTAAATTTAAGTTTCACTCTTAAAAACAGGATTTCTAGACGTTTGTTGCTAAAGTATTTGACAGTTTTCATGAGTTAATGGTAGATAAATAGAATAGGATATGTAACCAGGGTGAACATGTAGCTAATTTTTAGCTTAGCACTCTTGCTAGCTTTGAAAACCTAAGTTAATTTTTTCTAAGTGCAAATTTCCTAGGCTGTTTTGTAAACCAACATTTTTTACTGAAATGATCAACAAGCGTAGAATCACATCTTCATGTCAACAAGTTTCTGATTTTGTTTCATGAATCCTTCATAATCCCTCACTGAGCGACTTTTTCTCTCGTCGTTTCCGGAGCGACGGCCAGATCGAGTTTTCTTTCACATCCGCCACGGAAATAGTTGTCGAAGTGAATCCCTGCAGAGAGCGGGAAAAATCCAAGCCGAGTTACGGCGAGGAACATGCGTCGGCGGCCCGGATAATTTTGGGACGTCTCTGTTTAGGAGTTGGCCGAACCGTTTCCCTCCCACACGGCTGCAGCTCAGCTCGCGCTCACGCCTCCTGGCAGCTCAAAGTTTCTGTCACTTACAGTATGCTTGGTGTTCGCACAGCGAGAGTCTGCACACTCTGCACATTCAGATTCATGAGAAATTTAAAGCTAAATCAACCAACTCCTTCTTACCAGAGCTATCACTTTAATCTCAGTTGTATAGCTGGTTGTGTGACGTTAATTCAAGCTTTCATTGCTCGAGGAAAATCCCCTCAAACACATCATCTGATATCATCTCTGTACGAGTGTAACGGGAGCCGGTCTCTCCTTTCTGAAACTGGAGACAAAATCACAAGACCAGGCGACGTCTTGAAGCGTCACATGAACGGGAACCAGGCCAGGATGTTTGCATGCACACAGCTTCACGGTTTGTGGAGATTCACAGCCTGTCGCTGCCGGTACAATGGAAGCTGGATGTGTTTTTATCTATCCATCGACAGCTGGGGTGTACAAACTTATGGCCAAACCTGTAGACTGAAAAATAGTCCCGGGCCAAAAACTAAAACTAACATCATGACAATAATGTAGCTGGATATTTATTTATTGTAGATCCAAAACTTGAAAGGGATTTTTACGATGGCCATTGTAGAAAAAAAAGAGTAAGTTTTGTGGTTTGTTTTAAAATTCTTGAAAAAATTCAAAAGAAAATTTGACATTTGAAATTCAGAAAGTTTTTTTGTAGAAGTTTTTCACATTAACCTAAAAATTTTATTTTTTAAATAAATTTTTCTAGAAATGCTTCAAGGAAATTTCTGAGATTAGTCTAAAAAAATTGTTTTTTTTGGCAGAAATTTGCTACTTCATACTTTAATTTTTGCAGTTTCCTTTGGGCTCAATTGGCTAAATTTATTTTCAGTAGTAAGAAGAGGACCTGGGTCACTTTCTTTACAAACTCTTGTTATATGTAACCAACTTCAATAAAGAATGAAACCTGATGTTTGTTTCAGGAAAAGTCTCTGAATAAACTTTGTTTTTACTTTTTGTTAAAACTTTGTTATAAAAACGAAACAAACTTTTTGTACTTTCTATTTTCCTGTGTAAAATATTATGTTGGTAACAGTTTTTACCCTGATTACAAATTAAAAGTCTCCCATCTGCATCTATGGGCCAAATTTGAATTATTTTTGTGTTGCAGTTGAGGACCGCACAAAATCAGTCCAAGGGCCACAGATGGCCCTCAGACCGCACTTTGGACACCCCTGATTTAGATCATGTTGCATATTTTTTGTGTTGGTTTGTGACAGTGGGTGAAATGTAAAGATGCTGACCGTAGACGGCAGCAGGTTGGATTTTATTGAATAAACCTGCTGAGGATGAATGAATGAAAATGATGGATGGATGATGAAATTAGATTAATGGATCCACAGATGGGTGGCTGATGGGTTTCTGAGTGATGGGTTAAGAGTCCAAATGGAAACCAGTCCAGAAAAATGTAACGTTTGATGTAAGGACTGATTAAATAAAGGCTGGATGGGTTAAAGGATAAAGACTGATCGATCGATTATTCCTCCAGACAATGTGGAAGAAGATCAGTTTTGGGCCAAAGATTGAATGGATGGATGGATGATGGATGGATGATGGATGGATGGATGATGGATGGATGGATGGATGATGGATAGATGGATGGATGGATGATGGAAGGATGGATGATGGATGGATGGATGGATGGATGGATGGATGGATGATGGATGGATGGATGATGGATGGATAATGGATGATTGATGGATGGATGGATGATGGATGGATGGATGATGGATGGATGATGGATGGATAATGGATGATTGATGGATGGATGGATGATGGATGGATGATGGATGGATAATGGATGGATGGATGGATGATGGATGGATGATTGATGGATGGATGATGGATGATGGATGGATGGATGATGGATGGATGATGGATGGATAATGGATGATTGATGGATGGATGATGGATGGATGGATGATTGATGGATGGATGATGGATGGATGGATGATGGATGGATGCTCAGAGAGCCAAGGGCCAAAGCGATCAGAGGATCCAGACTTTAAGCTTTCTCTCTCTCAGGGTTGTTGTGGTCAGTCTGACCTCTGACCTCTGGGTTGTGGTGGTCAGTCTGACCTCTGGTGACCTCTGGGTTGTTGTGGTCAGTCTGACCTCTGACCTCTGGGTTGTGGTGGTCAGTCTGACCTGTGGTGGTCATTCTGACCTCTGGTGACCTATGGGTTGTGGTGGTCAGTCTGACCTCTGGGTTGTGGTGGTCAGTCTGACCTCTGGTGACCTCTGGGTTGTGGTGGTCAGTCTGACCTCTGACCTCTGGGTTGTGGTGGTCACTCTGACCTCTGGGTTGTTGTGGTCAGTCTGACCTCTGACCTCTGGGTTGTTGTGGTCACTCTGACCTCTGGGTTGTTGTGGTCAGTCTGACCTCTGACCTCTGGGTTGTTGTGGTCACTCTGACCTCTGGGTTGTGGTCAGTCTGACCTCTGACCTCTGGGGCAGCCCTCTCACTGTTTCTCCGCTGCCTCAGGCTCTTCTGACACGTTTCTTTATCGTCGCTCTGACCTCCAGCTGCACTGTTTTCATCCCTGTTTCGTTTCTTCCCGTTTCTCGCCTGCTCACCATTTGCTCTGCCTTCCTCTGCTGAGTTTGACAAATGAAGGAGAACTTTAGGCTGTTGTGCAGCCAAGGTTCTGGTTCCTGGTTCTGTCTGTCAAAAGATGCATGAACGCAGCCGCCATGTTGCTTCCACTCCAGTATAACCAGTAGATCTATCAGATATAAGACAGGGGTGTCCAATATGCGGCGCGGGGGCCATTCATGCTTCATCGTAAACATGACAACAACCTTTGGAAATGATTCATCAGCTCCTAAGAAACACTCACCTTTGATCTTTGTTGCTTTGATGCAGTTTAATGGCTGCATGCCTTTTTCCACACTACTATGCAAGACAACAATGAAAACACACGTTTCTTTATGCTTGTTGTGTTTAGTTTCCAGACTTGAAGCTGAAATTGAGTTTAGGAGCAAATGCAATTATGAAATTCCCCAGATCAGAGTCAGAACGGTGGGAAAACGCTGGAGCACAAAGACTTTCGCCAGCTGCCTCTTCTCTTTCAGCAGCAAATATTTGTCCAATGGGAGGAAGAGGGAGATATAAATCCTGCTTTTGTTTCTCTTATTTAAAGGAATATTGTTTAGAATACCATTTCAAACAATTACGGCCGCGAACTATGTGAATCCACCCGCACATCTGGGAGAAATGATGCACAGTTACCAAAATAAAAGCCCCCACACCTGGAAATAAGCAGTAAAATCACTGCAGAAAATCTAACACGTATTTTTGGTTTACTTTGTAGTGCAAATATTTTAAAACACATGAAATACGACAAAACTAACTTACAAGTAACTTCTTTTCAGCTTATGAGTCAGTAATTCCTTAATTTTGATAGAAAAGTTCAGATTGTTTTGTCTATAACAGGAATTTTCCCCCATTTTATAAGTGAAATAATCTGCCAATAGAACAAGAACTTTTAAGAAATTATTGACCTAAAACAAGCTTCTATGTTTTGCTGAAATGTTCAAATGTAATAAGATATGAGCAGCAGAAACTGGACCAAAAACACTTGGTAATATTTAGTGTTTTTGCAGTGAATTTTGGGTCCATCGCGCAGCATTTCACACGCTCTTAACGAGCAGATTAACGAGGACAGGGTTTGCTGGGAAACTCATTCAGCAACGTCACACATCAGCAGCGATCCCAGGATTTACAGCCCGCGTCGCTGATGCAGGCCAGATGTCTGCCCACCCCCCGCTGGGACAGAGGGACTTATGTCAGGACCAACAGCTGGACTCACTACGGAGCGCCGGCCCAAACAGCCCTCAGCTCAAACGCTGGTAGCTGGAGGTGAATTCGGACCACGAAGGAAACGTCTCAGACTTTATGGCAGAAAAGCCGTCATGCATTTCCCCTCGAGACAAAATTTAATAACTTTTTTTGAAGGGGTTTGCATCAGACTGACACAACGGCGTCATAGACGTGACATAACATCTGTTGTGAACGTGAAGGAGTCTTCATGAATGTTGTCATGAATGATATTTGGTAAATAATGACGCTTTTAATGCAAAGTTCCTCTAAAAGTTGCATTAAAAGTGTCAACTTTGCATTATTTGGTAAATAATCACATTTTAGTGTGATTATTTACCAAATAATAAAATGCCATTATTTAATAAATAATGATAATTGTGATTGGTATATAATGACAATAATGACATTATTGGTAATAAAATTACCAAGCGATGACATTCTTTGATAAACAATGGCTAAATAATAAACACAATAATGTCCATTATTGTTAATAACTATAATAATGTCATTATTTGGTCATGGTTGACCAAATAATGGTCAATAACTATTATGTACCATTATTCCATACCAAATAATGACATTTTGATGCAATGGAAACTTGCATTAAATTATTTACCAAATGACACTTCATGAAAAAACAAACATTCATGAAGATTTCTTCATGTTCCTGTTATCTCAGTCTTATCCACACCTGTTCAAAAAGAAAACCAAATTTCTTCTGACTTTGTGGTAAAACTCCATTTCCTGTTCTGATGAACTCAATATAAAATCTTCTTTTATGAGATTTAACGACCTACGTCTGACCGAACTTCACTCCAATCCCATTCAGATCCTCCATGGACACAAGACGGCAGCCTAACATGAGGTCACTGTCAGGATGCCGAGGGGTCGGAGGTCAGGCAGCAGGTTAAGCTGCGTCCCGACCTCCCTGTGGGAGGATGAGGAGCCTGGGAGGCTCTGTCCTTCCTCACATGTGTGACAGGAAGCTCTTCGCTCAGCGCCGCGGAGCGGCGGTTGTTCAGTAGCCGGAGACGGACAATAAAGCCTTTCTGTGCTGGGCTGGTGAAAGAACGTCTGTCTGCTAGGAAAGGCCACCGACTGACCTCCAGCTGCAGAAACCGAATACTATTCACATGGATCCAGTGGAAAGATGAGACGGATAAACATGTGGGAGGCATAAACAGAAATTAAAAGCATAGATGCTGGAATATACTCAGTCTGGTGACCCACATCTCTGAGGTCAACCCGACACTTTGGGCTTTCATTAAGGGAGAAGCACTGAAACCTGTACATTTGTTTTCCATTTGTTTTCAGTTCCAGCTTTGATTTTTGGTTTGTTGCTGCTCCCACAGAGTTGGGGAAAACCCATAACAACCCCAAACACATCAAAAGGTGTTGCAGAAAGCACCAGAAAAATTGTTTTCATACACAGAGAGACATCTCAGCCCTCTGTGGAATAGAAAACCATTAAATCTGGAAACCTGAACCTGGACGTTTAAATCCTCTTATAGATCTTTACAATTCTGTAAAAAATGGACAAGATTTGCATGTTCACTGCATAAAACACAAAATCAAATGTTTCTGTTTAGTTTCTAGTGCAAATATCCCAGAATTAGGACAAAACTTACAAATAACTTTTCAACAAGATTTGAAAGAGAACCAGAGCAGCAGAAAATGTAACAATCGTTATTTTGGTCCCCATCAAACCAAATCTACTGGACTATCAGGTGTGGAAACAGCTTTAGACTCATGAAATGACTGCAATCTGGTGACTTCAGTATCCGTTTGGTAACATGCAGTTGGGAGAAGAACCTTCCCAATCCGGGCTGGTTTCAGGGATATCTAGCTCTGCCATCCCAAAGCCAGACCTGGCCTTGCTTTGGGATGGAAGATCAGGTCTGGCTCTACCAAAGACTCCCCTTGTCATCAGTACCAGATCTCAGGTGATGCTTCCTGGTTTGGGAATCTCTGAACCCACAATGCAAGGTTCCCCAGAAAACTTGCTAAGCCCGGTGGTTGGATGCCAAGGCAGTCATTCATCCAGCAGCCCGTCGTTGAGTTAAAAAATGTTTAAAGTTGACAGGAAATTTGAAAATATCACTTGATAATTATGTGTTATTGAAAGATTGGGAGATTAATACCTGGACACCAACTATAAGGTCTTAAAAAATGCAAACATTTTAAAAAGACTTAAGTAAATAAGTGATGTTTAGCCTGGTGGGGGCACAAGGAAAGCCTGGTGGCCCGCCAGGCTTATGATGCACAGGGGGAAGCCCTGCAGCGGGAGCTGGACGTCGATTGGAATGAAGTCTGCATGGATGGAGATCATTGCTGGAATGTTTGGGTTTTCATCTTGGACCAGTTGTGCCAGTGAACCCAGATGAGATGAAAGATGGAGTTGATTTATATCAGATTTATAAATTATTGGGCGATAGCCACCATTAACGCTCTGCACTCTGAAGTATTTCATGTCATTGAAACTTTATTATTCCAACTTTTCAGTTAATAATGAATCAGGCTACTGAATTACTTGAACTCATCAGGCTTTGAGGAAATGAAAACATTCATCTTCATGAGGGTTGAAGGGAGAAACTGGACGGAAATTTGTTCTGGCGCTTTTTATGGTTCACATAAGGATGATGGATAACAGA
This sequence comes from Poecilia mexicana, assembly GCF_051168715.1. Taxonomy (NCBI): domain Eukaryota; kingdom Metazoa; phylum Chordata; class Actinopteri; order Cyprinodontiformes; family Poeciliidae; genus Poecilia; species Poecilia mexicana. Next base: position 5,614,664 of record NW_028263386.1, on the reverse strand, counting down.
AAGCCGTCACTCTGCTGAAACGCCGTCCCTATGGAGAACATCTGAGCTGCAAATGAACGCCTTCATTTTGAGAAATGCTGTGTTGGTGTTAACAGATTTCACCATAAGGGGGATATCTTCTGTTCCTCGTGAGAATATAGGCTTCATAACCCTAAATCAATCACACGCCATTCCTGTAAAATCCGTTCCCAGCGTGTCAATTATGATGGTAAATTGTTAGCTTGGAGCTCCAGAAGTGGGATTCCTTAAAGAAAACAAGAATAATTTGGGTCTTTATGTCTGTATGATTGAAAATCTAATTCCTCAAATGGGCTCATTTCCATATAACTAGGTTTATTTTTCAAATGTTCGTCATTAAGTCCAAACACCAGCGGGCGGTTACATTTTTCTCATGTTTCTCAGCCTCCTCTCTGTCCGTCTGTCAGCGATTCTCCCTGCTGGAGTTTCAAAGTTTGCTCCTGAACACAGTGGGATAATTAAAAACAAATGTTGTCAGGGAGGAAGCCTCCTGCGTTTAAGCCTGCCTGTGAATATCGTCGGAGACTCGCGCGTGTCACAGCGTATTGGAAGTGACGTTGTGTTTATTGCTTTGGCCTTCGCTCACTTAAGAGAGGTGTGGATTGAGTGTCTGTTGACAAAGAGCCATTTTCCTCCCAAACCTCTCAGGTGCTGGTTTTTGCTTTGCTCAGGATTCAGACAGCTCTCTGTGTTTTCCTAAGCGTTGGGTTTCCCAGCCTGAGTCGGGATGTGGCACTTTCGATTAAAGTGATTAGATTGTTGGCCATTTTTCTGTACAGCAAGAAGAAAACCACCGGTCGTAAACCAACAAAGATTTCCACTACTTTCTGCTTTTAAAGTTTAAAGTTTTTGTATTTCCATTAGAATCTCAGCTGCTTCTAAAGTCTAAGCCCTAAATAAAAAACACCAGCCTGTTTTTTGGCAATACGTTGATGATTTTTAGTGTCTGGAAAATGAGCCATTTCAAAAACTTATTCGACGGGGACTGCACCGTTACCTAGCAACCCAAACTGAGCTCAGCCCCGTTACCTAGCAACCCAACCCACGTTTTTGTGCTTCCTCTTGGGTTTCTGCTGTTTCTAAAATCAGCCCAACTGCTAAATAAAAAAACCAAAAAAAAACCCAGCCATTTTTTAGGCAATAAGCTAATATTTTTGGTGTCTGGAAAGTGAGCCATTTCAAAAACATCCCAATTAAGTCACGTTCAAGGGGCTCGCACTGTAGCAACCCCAGCCAAGCCAAACCCCGTTAGCTGGTTTTACCGCTGTATCAGCTGTACAATGGCTGCTGGAAAAGATGTGTGTTTTGATGTTGACTTACCATCCAGAAACCACTTGCTGCATTCTTGTTGATTGTGCAGGAGGCTCTACTAATGCTTATCAAAGATGTACGGATGTGTAGTTGTGCATCTGTTTGCAGCCATTTTGAAGTGAGTGTAAATGCTGAGTTGGGGGGCGTGGCTAGCAGCAGATTACTAGGATCTAAAGGGACAGAGGCCCTAAAACATAAAACATACAGAACTAATCAGACTAAAATCTCATTATCTAAGAACGTTTTTGTGAAATGTAATTAACATGTTCTTTAGACCTCTCCTAACCGATATTATAACTGGAACTAGATTTCTTGTGATATTCAGACTTTTTATTTCAGGAGTTCCACTTGGTTTTATAGTCGGACCTCAACATTTTTTGGTTTAAATATTAATTCTGAATGTATGTTTTCAATGTAAATCAGTGGATAATCTACAGATTTATAAATCTTGTGTTGAAATGTGATGGACATGTTCTGTACAGCCCATAGATCCTAGCCTGCTAGAGGAAGCATAATATTTCACTTCTAACTCCATAAAATCTCATTTCATCCTTCAAGCTCCCTGAACCGTCTAGGACAGCAGGGGGTGGAAGCGCCGTTTTCCTCGTCTGTCTTAGGGATTAAGACTCCTCTAATGGGAACAAATTTCTGCAGTTTCTTTGCCGTGGTTTTAATTTCCCGGCAGAATTGCTCTGCCTCGGCTGGAAGGTGAAGGATGGGTTGGTTCCTGCTCCTGCTGCTTGGCCTGGTTGGTTTGCTTGTTTGTAGCTGGCTGTGTGCGATTCCTGCGGCTTGCTTTGAAGGAAAATGTTCTGTTCCTGCAGCTTTTACTCCAGAGTATCATGTGGCGTTTTTATCAGGCATCAGCTATTAGGAAATTACATTTCACTGTGAATATGATAATTTTATGGACAGAAATAACTGTCGTTTTTTAGTATAACTAGTATAATTTAAAAAGGAAGACTTAACTAATATTTTGGTGAAAACTGGCATGAATTGCGCTTTTTATTTTTACTTTTCCACATCCTCTGAGCTGCATGATTGTGCTTGAAGCAGCACTTTGTGGCTCTCTGTACTTCTATTCTTGCATATCTGACAGAAAATGTAGATTCCTGAAGCTATTTTTGCAGTTGAAAGGTATTTTCTCTGTTCCTTATTCCTTAGTTTCACAGAAGTTTACCCCAGGTTTTTGCTTTAAGCAAGAGAAAGGAAAGGAAATTTGGCATAAATCAAAAATCAGATGGTGTATTTTAATGGTTCTTGGTTTTTGAATTTTATTTGTTGCAAAGTTGTTTTATAACCACAAAATAAGAGAAACAACCCCAGAGTGCTGTTATCAGGATTATTCTCAAAATAAAACTATAAAAATCACATTCACACAAATCATTCAACACATTGGACAGTTGTGGTTGGAGAGTATCTAAAATAATCCCAATAGTGTTTCACCGGCTGCAGTTTCCTGGTCCACCACCGATCTTTAACGTTTCAGTTTCGTTTAGTTTTGTTTAGCAGCAGTTAGTCGGTTTGAGACGTGACACGTTGGGCCGGTTTGCAAACCAGGACATAATCTGATTTTCAGACCTTAGCTGAAGTAGATATGATCAGTTTCTCATGCGAGTTTCATCCAATCGCCAAAACTTAAGGAAATCAGGCCCAATTTATCGGTGTCCCCTGAAAGAAAATTCAGCGTGAGAAGCTACTTGACCTGCTACTGGCTAACGTTAGCAAAGCAGCCAATCCTGCAGCGCCTTTCTTTTTCTTTAGAGTTGATTGGTTGACTCTAAAGCAAAACTAATGAAGTTTGTATCATCTGAGGTCGTCCAAAAGCAGTTTCCATTTATAATATTACATATTCATGTGCATTAACTATTAAAATAATGAGCGTTTTTGTTTCAAATATTTGCAGATTTCAGCTATTTGTGGTTAGCGCTGGTCACCTCAGGAGTCCAGTTGTACAAATTTTTATCTATTTTTTTAAACTTACCAACTGACATGCTTCACTGCAAAAATAAAAAATATTACCAAGCATTTTTGTCAAGTTTTGCTAAATATAGGAACTTGTTTCAGATTCTTAATATTAACGAGAAAAAGTAATTATTTTACTTAAAAGACATTTTTTAAATCTGCCATTGAAACTACAACTTTTCATCAATATTAGTTAATGGTTTTCCTAAAATAAGCTTCCTAATAAGTTACTTGGAAATTAATTTTGTCTTAATTCAAATATATGGAGATTTTTTTTTCTATAAACTAGACCAAAATGCACACTGTTGTTCTTCTAAACTACATTAAATGTGTTTTTTATCCCTTTTACGTAAAGATTAATATTTCAATATGATAAGTAAACTCCTGAAATTTTCACCAAATCTTCCAAATTCACCAAAATCGGTGAGTTTTCACATGTACGCTAACACAACACAAATGTTTTGGATACATTTTTGTCAGTTTTCACAGAATCTGCGAAAAAGTTCTTCATCGCACGAGCAGAGAAACAACAAAAGCAACGTTTATCTGCGAGAGAATATGAATTACTCAGCCGTGTGAGTCATTTAGCGAGAGGCTATTTTAGGTCGAAAACAGGAGAAGTGAGAAAGGAGTGTAGAACCAGGAGGCTTCGCCGGGTTTTCCAGCTCTAAATACGACCAGCACACACAAACGAGCCATCTGCAGCGCTCCGAAGACGACCGCTCTGCGTTTATCTGACAGAAACTCCTCCGCTGTGTTTTACAGCGGCTAAACGCCGCGGCCTTCTGGGTAAATGTGCCGAGGAAAAGCTGCTCCTTGTGGCGGCTTCGCTTGCTCTGAGATGAAAGTGGGTTGAAGTGGGTTCAGGTTGGAGAGTCGGAGATGAAAACATGAAATCTGCTTGTCTGTGAGTGTTTGTGCAAAGGGCTTCGTTTAGACCGAGGCCTCTTGAAGTTCTGAGCGCTAATTTAAGTCGCCAGGATGTGACCAAAAAACCGCGGCGAAGGAATGCTCGCATCAAACGGACCTCAGACTTTCTCGTTTTCGGGTTTCATGAGCTGCCACATTTCTCAGCTGTTTCAGATCGCTCAGCGTTTCTGGGTAAATATTGAGACGGGAAGAAAGGGCCGAGGCAAAAGGTCCGTCTACCTTCTGACTCCCACATGCGTTCACGGATGACATCGTTGCAACGCTGCGACAAATTAAAACAAGCTCAGTAGTTTGTATTGTTTTCTCTTTCCTCCAGAAACTGGATGGCAAAGGTTTCCAGTCTGGCGATTTTTTAAGAATAATTACATTTACAGAGACTTTATAATTCATTTTATTTGTTGTTTTTGTTTTGGATATTTAAAATGTCGTCCAGTTCCAGTGTTGAATTTAAATTAAACGTTTATTGATCTTCCAGAATGTGTTCTTGCTTTATGATACCATTATATAACTTGAAAATCGTCTCAAAACAACAGTATTATCGTTTATCGCTACATCTTCCCTAAACTTTGCTAAAAACTCACGACGCCCGTAAATATTGTTTGCAAAAGTTTTTATAAACATAATTTTAAGCTTTCCTTTCCATAAGCAAACTTCACTTTTAATTTTTTCAGTTTAAAGCTAAAGGCATTAAATTTAACATTGATTAAAAACAAAATTTTACACATTTATCTCGTAAAATAAACATGTTTCCACCACACCTTACCACTGAGGTGCGGCCATCTTGAAACGCAAAGCCCGTATTCCAACTTTTCTGTAGTGAAAAACTGGAAATCTGCGGAAACAAAGTTAAAAGTTGGTGGAAAAATTACAAAAATTTGGAGGTGAAAATTTTTCATTGTGTGAAAAAAAGTAAAAATTGTACGGACATTAACAGGTCAAAATTTTGTGGAAGAGAAAAAATAAAAATGCAATGGAAAAATTTCACTATTCTGTGGGGAAGAATAAAAACTTAAGTTTTCTTTTTTTCACATCAGCCCTAATCCTCTTCCATACATAGCTGTTGGTTGGGGGTCCCAAATTAAAATCTGCCTTGGGCCCCAAAAAGGCTTTGGCCGGCTCTGGCCAGGAATGATCAGAACCGCTGTCTCTGTTTGTTCCGATTTTTCTCACCAGAATCTCAGTCCTGCTGAAGCTTTTGGTGAGAAGAGGAAGGATGAGAGCCGGCTGTGTTTTTAAGAAGCAGATTGGTGACAGAAACTGGGCCGGTGTTGCACCGCCGTCCTGCAGACCCCATGAATCACTTCCCGCTCCGGCTTCGCTCTGCGGGAGGCGAATGTCTCCGAACCCGGCCCGTAAATTCCTCTGCGATGCCTTCCAGATGTGCCGTAAGAAGCCGGCCGCAGGGGACGGCATCGCAGCCCGGCGTGGCATGTTAATGAGCTGTAATATACGAGCAGATCAGGGTGTTCGCTTGCAGCCCGCCACTCTGAAGTGGGAAGGAGGTGGGAAGAAAAGAAACTCCCTGCTTCCATTTGGGTCGGACCTATTTACAGTGGGATGCGTTAAATTTAGCAGTAAGAATCAGCGCTGTGTTTAGTGACAGTTTACTCCCAGGGATAATTCGCTTTTACCCCGACTAACCTGCAATCTTTCAGTTTTTATTTTTGGTAATTTTCTACTTTCTTGGAGCATAACTCATCGGTTTCCCTGCTTCTCATAGTTTAAGAAAATTATAATTGACGTTTTTAGAGTATTGTGGTGAATTGTTAACAATGGGAAAACCAAAAGCAAACAAAATGATGAAGTTCATTAACTTGCTGGAGGAAATTAAGAAGCCACACGAACAGAGGGCAAAATCTCCTGATGGGACAGAAACCGAGGCAGTAATCCAGTAAAAAGGAGGAAGAAATCGGACGAATTCACAAATTCAGAATAGATTTATCTGTAAAAACTAAAACTGATGTGTGAATATTTTTACATTTCAAATCAAACTAGTCAGATTGTTTTCATTATTAACTCTTTTTAACTCTCTAAAACTTCTGTTTTTCCTCAGAGTGACGTCCAGTTACTGAGTTATCCAGGAGTTAAACTGAAGCGTTGAACAATTCAATGCGTTGTTAGCTTCAGTTTGAGTAAAAGTAATTAACTGGTGGAAAATTAACTCACTTATGATTAGTTGTTAGCTTGACTTAGATGGTAGCTTTAATCTAACTAAAGGTTAACTTAACTGTTTAAATGTTAGCTTGAGTCCAATTAGCTGTTAGCTTGCATTTAATTAGGGGTTAGCTGGATTATGAGTATATGTTAGCTGTTAGCTTGTGTCTAATTAGGGATTAGCTTAACAGTTCAGCTGTTAGCTTGAGTTGGAGTGGATCTTAGCTTGAGTCTAATTAGCTTTTAGCTCTAATTAGTGGTTAAGCACTTTGAACTGCCTTGTTGCAGAAATGTGCTATACAAATAAATTTGATTGATCAGTTTGTCTTTAATTACAGATTAGCTTGGCTGTTTAGATGTTTGCTTAAGATCAATTAGCTATTAGCTTGTCTATAAATAGGAGTTAGCTTGAGTGTAAATTGCTCTTAGCTTCTCTGTTATTTGCTGTTAGCTTGACTGTTTAATTAGCTATTAGCTTGTCTATAAATAGGAGTTAGCTTGTGCGTTTTAACTGTTTGCTTGAGTCTGAGTAGATCTTAGCTTGAGTGTAATTAGCTGTTAGCTTGAATCTAAGCTAGTAGTTTTCCTCACATTAGTTATAAGCCTGAATATTTTCTTTTTGGCTAGCTTTGATTTCCCTTTGGGATCAATAAAGTATTTTTGAATTTGAATTGAATGTGATCAGTTGGTAGCTTGACTCAGCAGCTAACTTGAATATGATTAGCAGTTAGCTTAACCAATTAGCTACTGGTTACATTGAGTTGTTTTAGGGTAAACCTCTTTATCAGAGCTAAAATTGATTATACTGCCTGGAGTTTAAACAAAATTTCTGCTTGATTATTGAATTTTAAATATTTTCTAGCGTTAGCAGCATTCATGGCAACTTAATGACGTCCAAATTGCGTCTGTTGCTCACTGTGAGGAAGAGAGGCTAGTAAATAACATAAAATGTTAATTTAAGCATCTGCCCTGGGCCTCCAGATGGAAGGATGACTGTTCCCCCCTTGAGCAAGGCATTACCTACGGACAGCTGCCTTTGCAGGGCATGAACAGCCTCTGTTGTTAATGGGGAGATGTGAGGGGCTGCGGACTGAAAGCCTCTCCTTAACTAGAGAGTGAAGAGACAGAGCCACTTCATTAAACGGCCTGTCTGTGTAAACACCGCCTGACTGAGTGAGTGCAGCCATCTGCATGCAGCTGATCACGCCTCTCCCTCCTTTCCTGCCGTTCTTTACGAGGAGCTGGAGGAGAGGGATGAGAAGTCTGGAAGCTATGAATGAAATCACCTAAACATGGCCGTCGACGCTAACGCTTCACAGCTGAGCGTTTAAATCCATTTCTTACCGGGGGGTTGAAGCAGACACAACAAGAACCGAACGCAGAAGCAGAAAATGAGCCGATTTCATTCTCCTGCGGCGCACGTTTACCCATTTCTGCATGTTTATGCCTAATAGACACTGGTTTACAGGTTCAGACTCAACTCTGTTGGACACTTTGCTCATAAATAAATAACTATAAATCAATTAATCGCCTGATAAATTTAAACAAACTAACTTTCTCAATAACTTTCTACCAAAAACTAGACGACAAAACTCTTCAGTTTGGTTTCAACTGAGACATCATAAGTAATATTATTTACTTTGAATATTTAAAATGTCTTCCAGGTTTATTGATCTTTCAGGATGTGTTCTTGCATTGTCAGGCCATTACTGCAGGTCTGTCTCAATAACAGACTTTACTGTTTGATAAATTGTCCCAGAAGTTATTGCAATAAACAATAATATTGTTTTGAGACCATTTTAAAGCAGCATACTGGTAACAATGGCATAAGAACACATACTTATAGATTAATAAAGTTTAAATTCTAATGAACATTTAACACTGAACCTGGAAGACATTTTAAATATCCAAAATAAATGAATAATAAAACACAAATAATTAATTATGAAGTCTTGTATTTGCTAGTTAATAATTATTGCATTAATTCAGCATAAATGCTGCATTATTTTTCCATCTGATTTCAGATGACCATGAGTTCTGTGGCAGAAAAGTTTATTATCAGAGCACATGTTATGAGTTTATTACCAGATAATAATATTTTTCAGCACAATGCCCCCTTTTGATCATAAGACTTTATTAAATATTTTATAATAACCAAGCAGTGTTTGGTTCCTTTGGTCTTTTTCTTGTCAGAAAGTTTCCAGTTTCCTGCCTGAGGAACCCAGAAATTACATAAAAAAGATTTAATAACAGAAAACAAAGGTTATAATGAAAAATTTAAGATTAAAACTCCCCTCCAATACCTCGAAAAACACTGATGTAACCCTTTTACTCACCTCAGAATGCACAATGCTAGAAACTGAAAGCAAAGCTGACAGAATTATTTGGTTTTAGAGCATTAAAAATCTCCTTCTCAGATGGTGAGTTGATAGTTCCAATTGAATAAAAATAGATAAATAAAAACAAAACAAATAAAAACTAACTGTAAACTGTGATCCCAGTATACATACACTATTAGACCCATGTCACATGTTTTTTTTTAACCATAACTAGCTAATTTTTTTCTAGTGGAATTGGAAAGAAAATACTTGCTCTTTTCACACCATTTTGGTATAAAATGAAGAATATTTTTTTCTGAGAGTAGCTCAAGTTTTTGTGTAACATAAAAATAATAAATTGACTGGTTCCAGATTTGGTGTTTCCTCATAAATTGGTCTCATTAGTCACACATTCCTTTAATTCTCCAGATTTTTACCCGAAAGCCTGAGACCTTCAAGCTGAGGAAATATTTTGATATTCTACCCTGCTTCTTGTCGAAGAGGTTAAAGGTCAAACTCGGTCTTAAAAGGCTGATCCCAAAGCTGCCGTGGATTCTCAGCAAAGCGTGAAGTCTTAGTTCTGAAGCAGCTTCTGCTGTTACACATTTCAGCTTTTATTTCTGCTTTTTTTTTTTAAATAAATCAGTGAACTCTTGGTTTGTTTTGAACCATTTTGAAGAATTTCACCTTTATTATTTACAATTTGTAGCTCTATTGTAACATGGAGATCAATATCAGCAAACCTTGTTATTATGTCTGTTGTCTGTTAATATGTTTGTATAATTAATGTTGAAGGAAATCATTCTGACAGTTTTATTGGCTTTAAATATTTTTCTTTAAAAAGTCAACATTTTTGTTTTACGTTACTACATGTGCAGCTTTGGGATCAGCCTTTCCTCCAATCTTGAAGGAATTATATTTAGACAGAGATTATGATTTAAACTGATGGAAATTAATAATTTATTCAGTAATCTGTGGTAAAAAGTCAGAGTGTTCACTGGATATATTCTGGTCTGTTGTTACTTTATGGATTTATAGCTTAATGCTGATCAATGGTAATCTTGATTTTTTTTTCTGTTTTTTTAGCAGTTTGATAACATTATCTGATCATCTGGAATCCAGTTATTGGTACCACTTTAGCGTAATGCAGCCAGTCTGGGTCACAGATGCCGCTGGACATCACTTTGCTCCTAATGTGTTTTCTTTTCAGCCTGACACTAATTAGCCATTAGCTTTGGGATTATTAGCTATGAACTTTATTATGTCTACCTGTTAGCTTGACTGTCATTTACAATTACTTTAATTATGGCTGTTAGCATGACTCTAGTTAGCTAAGTATGGTAAGCTCTTTGCTTTACCTTGATGGACTTTTAGCTCAGTTCTGATTAGCGTGGCTAGAATTAGCGTTTAGCTTCCCTCTGTTTTAGCAAAATGCATCTAATCTGTGTTACAGGTCCCAGAGGGATCAACACTACTTCTGATGTTTGTTGTTCTTTAGCTACAAACCAATAACTGTTGTCTTAACTATGATTGGATGCTATCCAGCCAAGCAGTGGTTAGCTTAGTGATGATAAACTGTTACCTCGATACTGATTAGATGCTAGCTTGACTAGGTAGCTGCTAGTATTTTCTACCTAGAGATTTGCTTGATTAAAAGCTGGACTGACTATGATTAATTGTTAGTTAATTGCTACCTAGCTTGTTTAGCATTTAGTTTAAGTAAGGTGGACTTAGCTTGAAGCTGAATAACTGATAACTTTATGCTGAAAAGCTGAGTGTGACATTAATTGTCGAATTAGTTTTTAGCTTTATTGTGATTAGCTGTCATTTTAATTCCGATCAGCTGTTAGCTTCAATAGCAGTTTTTTTCTTTAGCACTCTTATTGCTCTTAGTTTGATTAATTGGCAGTTACCTTGACTTTGAGTAGTGGTTACCTGGTTACACTGATTAATAAGAACTAGCTGTTAGCTTGACCGGTGTTAGCTTTTAGCATGATAGTGGTTAGCCTTTTGTGAAAGTTTTCCTCTTGAGCTGAAAACTGATACTGCTTTAATTAATTTTTATCAGAAATTTTTCAGAGTTCAAGAAACTTGACAATACTTTTAACTTTTTATTTTAAGAAACATCTTTCAAAGCCCATGGCTACCAAACATACAGTCCCTGCATTTTTCTAGTATTTACTTTTGGGATATATATTCTGACATTTCTTTGAGGTTTTAAAATCATATTTTAGGTGATTAAATCTTGTAAAAACACATTTACAACATTTACAACGACAATAAACAAGGCTATAATATTAGCTTATGTCCAGGTATTGCGGAGAATTTCCTTTAAACGTGAGATACATGCTGAAAAAGAAACGGCATTGTTGGTAAAGGTGGTGGTAGGTCCACTCACAGACAGCAAAGACAGATAAAACTTCACGGTGGGGATAATTTTCTTCACATTGCTGATATCGCTGCCTTGTTCTTCCTTCCTCGCTTTGAGAAAGAGGAACTTCATGTTCTCATCCCCTCCAACTCTGTTTATACTGTTATCTTTCTAATATGCTTTTCATTTACTCACTTGAACAAGAGCTGATATTTTCTTATCGGTGTGTGTGGAGCAGAGACATACACACACACACACACACACACACACACACGGCCAATTGTTTTTCTTTTATCTGTGAACGGGGTGGATATATAAAAGAAACTACTTTGCGTAATGATAGTTTCTGCAAACAGATGCACAATTATACAACTGTACATCTTTGAAAAGCATTAATAGAGCCTCCTTCACAATAAACAAGAATGCAGCATTTGGTTTCTGGATGGTAATTCAAAAACAAAACATTTGTCTCTTCCAGCAGCCATTATATAGCGCAGCGGTAAAACCAGCTGACCAAACGTGTTGGAGCTCTGCTTGGTTTGCTAGGCAACAGGCTCTGGTTGACTGGGGTTGCGACGTTACACTTGGAAAGTTTTTAAAACGACTCATTTTCCAGACACCAAAAAATATTAACTGACTTGAAACAAGCTCAAGTTTTTATTTTACAAGGGAAGACACGGTTTTCTTTTTTTTACCATTGGTGCAGAGCTGGACAATAAATAAATACCAGTATGTATCGTAACAGACACTAGCCGTTCAACCTCTCACAGCTTTTAAGCTAAGCTGGTGGCATTAACTCACTCGGTCTCTGGTTACCTAGCAACAGCCTGCTGAGTAACTGCTGGTTACCTAGCAACGACTTGTTGGGAAAGTTCCGGAGCAGCAGTTTTATGTTTTTTCACCGGGCCTCAAAGCTGCTTAAAAAAACAGCAGCCTGAAGTGAAAACTGTGGATAAAACAAGAATTATTTCAGTTATTTAAAACAAAAAACAATGAATAACTGTGATACCGACTGATATGAAATCCTTTTATTATTATTTTCAGCCATTTCGTCCAAGTCTTTATGTTAAAATGTGTCTTCAACATATTTTGAAAACTGATCAGTATTGATCAATGTCTGTGTTCTTCTGGAGGTGTGAAATGTTTCGTATCATGTCTGTATTTTAATTGAAATATCTTTTTTCCCCCTAAAGGTATGACTATCTGGAAGTCTATAACGGCGGCGCAGACGAGTCTTCGTCCATGGTGGGGAAGTTTTGCGGGAAAATCGCGCCGTCGCCGATCATCTCCAGCGGCGACCAGCTCCTCATCAAGTTCGTCTCCGACTATGAAACCCACGGAGCGGGATTCTCAGTTCGATACGAGGTCTTCAAGACAGGTAGCTTAGTTTTTATTATGTCACCTTTGGATTCCTGTTATGTAGATAAATAACCTTAAAACGGTGGCAATCTCTCCTAAAGGCAGCAGAAGATAATTAACACAAAACATTTCCTATTTTTTGTTGTGAATTTTAAGTTTTAGTTGTAATTTCTAACACTTATATTCAGATAAATACAGCAGAAAAGGGCCAGATGGAACAGAAATACCCCTATTTGTGTCTCAAAGTTTTGATTTCTGTGATTTCTGTGAATATCTTTCAGTAAGATGCTCTAATTTTTCAATATTAGGTCTCAGATGCATTTTTACTGGCATCAGTAGTAGCTTCATCTGTAAAACATTGGTTCCCTTTGCTTTATTGTTCGCCCAAGCCTTCATTCAGACTGCATTATTTACTATTCACAGCTTTATGTCAGTGACAGCTCAGATTATAGCGTCCCATCCAGGCCGTGATTGTAATGAAAACATTCTCATGACAGATAAAAGCAGCTCAAAATATTGCTTTTGTTCACATCTAGATTAAATCCCCCAACTGAAACGAGACCCTTTCCCTCTCTATGTAATTTATTCACTGTTGTTTATCATAAACCTATACAAACAGACTCAAATATTGGGTTAAGTGTCACTTGGCAAGTCGTACCTCAATCATAGATGTTTTGTTTGTCATTTCCAAGCTTCTGGCATGAATCTTGATGGTTTCCTGGTACAGATCCAGTGTTTCAGCATAATAATCACATTTTCACCAGTGCTGAGGTCTGGACTTTGGGAAGTGGCTGCTTTTTCCAATGTTTGGATCCATGTTCGTGATCAGTGAACTGCTGAAACGTCAACCAGTGCTCTTGTTTGGCCCAGCTGTCAATCTGACAGGAAGTTGAAGGTTTAATCCACCAGTCCCAGTGGTTTTGAGACCGCCATGTTTTAACTTGTCTTAGACATGACTACAGTGTTGTTTGGTGTGAATGGCTCACCTTTACTCCACAGTTTCCATCCAATTATCAGGAGAACTTTGAAATGAATGAACGAATTAGTGTGTTTCCATCTGCTGGACAGAAAACTGTTGGTTTAAACTGATTATTAACTCTATTTTATCAAACTAAGGGAGATTTTTTTGAAATCTCTAAAGCAGCGAAGCCGATATCAGTTGCCATTTAAAATGGGGAACTTCTGGTTCTGTTTTTACCAATGTGAGAAAGCGTGGTTTATAAATATCCTTGTGTTTGACGTCCTTGGAGCCTCTGGTACACTGACCTCTGTACCGCCAGCTAAACAGCCGACGTCCCGGTGGACCGGGACGCATCAGGATAGTCCTACATAAACACTTCCAGCACTGGGAGGAACCCCGATCCTCTGTCCTACATTTGTATTTCCTCTTCCCTCCTGGCTTTATTTGAGCCTCTGCTAACAGAGAATCTCCTGTGGCCACTTCATTTTTTCACTCCGAGGGGGAGGCTGGACATAAATCAGATGAAAACTTGCATGAGAGTCCTCCTCATTTTTCTAATGTTAGCTCCCCAGAGAGCAACAAGCGTTCATGTGTCTCCCACAAATAACAATCCCCTGCGAACGCAGGTTACAGATTGCTGTGATAAACAGATAGGCAGGTCCTCCTCTGTTCCTGTGAGGGTATTTTGGGAGTCGCGGCTCATTATGCTTTACTGTTCTGTGAACTGAAAACAAATTTCTGCACAGCGCAGTTCGGACTGATGGAGGTCAGGATGACATTAGAAAGTCTGGGTTACAGTTCTGCAAATGCAGATTTGTAAGGAAGCGTTCATACGCAAGGCCTATTAGCATTAGCTTCAATCAACGACTGGAGACAAATTTAGATATTTGATGCCTGAATTAGAGACATACTAATAACTTATAAAGATGACCTATTAGGCTTCCCTGAACAGGTCATTACATTTTTTGTTTTGCACAAAATCATTCCCAGATAATGAGATTTCAGTCTGCTCAGTTCAGAATGAGCTGTTTTAGGGGATCTGTCACTTTAAACCCAAAGAAGCTGCTGCTGGCCACAAACCCGACTCAACCTTTACACTCACACGTGAAACTTTCTGCAAACAGATGCACAATTATACAACTGTACATCTTTGAAAAGCATTAATAGAGCCTCCTTCACAATAAACAAGAATGCAGCATTTGGTTTCTGGATGGTAATTCAAAAACAAAACATTTGTCTCTTCCAGCAGCCATTATATAGCGCAGCGGTAAAACCAGCTGACCAAACGTGTTGGAGCTCTGCTTGGTTTGCTAGGCAACAGGCTCTGGTTGACTGGGGTTGCGACGTTACACTTGGAAAGTTTTTAAAACGACTCATTTTCCAGACACCAAAAAATATTAACTGACTTGAAACAAGCTCCTATATTTTGCTGGAAAGTTACTTGCAAGTTATTTTTTCTTATTTCAAGTGTATTTCCACTAGAAACTAGAACAAAAAATATTTGGTAGGATTTTGTGTTTTTGCAGTGTGGCCCTGATACATACTGGTCGCTATGGTAACCACCAACTGAAAACCGCAACGTAACTTAACTTATGGAGCAATAAAAGTGAGGAGAAAATAACTTGTATGAGAGACGAAATGTATTTAAAGAATAAACAAACCAGTTTTGAGAAACCTTACACTTATAATGATTAGGACTGAAAGTATCGCAATAAAAGCGTTTCATATCAGTCGATATTGATAAATATTGATTAGTTTATTGAAATCCTGCCAAACTGGTGGCTTGACATTTTCTGATTCATCCACAGTTTCCACTCCTCACTGTTGTTTTTAAGCAGTTATGAGGCACGGTGGGGAAACCTTATACTGCTGCAGCGCCAGTTACTCAACAGGTTGTTGCTAGGCAACCAAAGTTGGGGCGGAACTTGAAATTAGGTTGTTGCTAGGTAACCAAAGAGTGAGTGAGTTAGTTGATGCTACCAACCTAGCTTAGCCCACTGCTAAGAGATTGAGCGGCTAAAGCCTTTCCTCTGCCTACATCTCCCAGAATGCTGTGCGGCTCAGTGAAGGTTCTCTACGTTGAATATTGAATTTTCTATCAGATGTGTCATTTATGTCTGTCGCGATACATATTGTTATTGATTTATTGTCCAGCTGTAGGATTTATTTATGCCAGCACCCCATGAACGCCGAGTATCCAGCTCTGTTTCCCGCCTGGTGCTTTTGTTTCTGTTTGTCGGCCTTTCTGTGTCCCTTTGTGTCTGAGTAACAGACAGGTGTGTGGGACCTCGGGCTCATTTAGCTAATGGGCTGTTTGTCCTTGGAGGCAGCAGGGGTGACCTGCAGATGAGACGGATGCTGTGGCATCGAGAATAGGCTCTGAAACTGGGACAGAAGTGTGTGTGTGTTGGCCTCAATATGGGTCCTCCACCTCCTAACAAGTTAAAAACAGCACTTGTTCTCACTCAGGTAATCCCCCTGCCATGCTGCTGCCTTTTCTTCTCGCCACATTTAAAATCCATTACAGCCGGAGCAGCAAACTGTAACCGGCTGCTAAATGGAGCCGCTGCTCTGCTTACAAATAGGCTTTAAATTCAGCCGCCAGCTTTCTCTCTCTGTGGCTTTGTGACTCTCGTTCTGATTTGTCTTTTGATCTGGGATATTATTCTGAACAGCAAACCCAGTGGTGCCACTTGGACCCATCAAAACATTACTGAAAAAACATGAATTTAGTTCATTTATGCCTGTTTAACCTACATATGGAGACATATTTTGGCCGAGTTCCTGTTTCATTTTGGTAATTTGATTTGTTTCTGACTAAAATTTGTTTGGTTTTGGATGTTTAAAACAAAATATATATATATATTTATATAGTTCTTATATGCAACCAAAGCCATAACAGTTTTAGTAAATTTAACTGTTTCAAAATCAAAAATTTCAATCCAATTGAATTCAAAAAGTTGTCCTTTTTTAAAGCTAGTTAGTCAAATAATGCCAAATTCTGACTGAAATCTAATTATAAAAGTCAAAATAAAGGTGAAATATATCCATTTCACCCCCTTTATTCAGATTCAAACCTTTAAAGTGTCAAATTCAGTCCAAATTATTTTAATTCAGTCCAACATATTATAGTTTAAATCCAACTCATTATACTGAGAACCAAATTAAGTATTTCTTGTGTAAATGGATCCAAAGCATCTAATTAGTTTCATAGCAAATTAGTTTTATTTCAGGGTAATTAATGTGGAATCCAAAATATTTAAATTAGGAGCCCAAAATTATTTTCCAATTTAATACAAATCATGTTTATTCCACCTTTTTCTACTTTTAGATTCAGTTATGTAATTTTATTCAGTTATAGGAAGAACAAATGTTTCTAAAGAATCTATTTTTGCAGTTTATTCAGATTTTAACCCTAGAAGTTGAATAAAGTAAATTAGTGTTTTATTATTGATCTGAAAAACTTAATTTAGGGAAAGTTAAATTAAAAATTTTCAAAGTGCTAAGCTAAAAGTTAGGGTTATAGTACATTTGCTGAATTGTCCATCACTAAATATAAATATAAGTTAGTGAAATTATCAGTCAGTTTAATGGATTTCAGGGAAATTCTTCCATTTTAATTCAGTAAATCAAGTCCAGATTTTGAATTATTTGTCCAGAAAAAAATATGTAACGTAAGTAACAAATTAGAGCACTTTTATTGTGAAATGCATTTGTTTAATAATCCTTCATAATGAAGTCATTGTGGTCGTGCTGAGCTGGTTTTTCAGAGTTCATACTGGGAGGGTGGCGTTGCTTCACCATCAGAAAAAGCAAACCGCAGCAGGAGGAAGTTGCTCGGATAGTTGTGGATGCAGAAAACCGTTTCTTCCTGATTTATCGCCGGTTTCTAAGAACCAGAAGCAGAAGTGAATCGTGTTGCAATCTGTCCCCACCTTCCTCTCTGCATTTCTGTGCATCAGTTTGTGGCTTCAGCCCTCACCTCCCTCCTGTTATTACGACATGGAAACCCCTGAGCGCAGCCTGAGGCGCTGCGACGCTCGTCCAGACGACACGCTCCGCTGCGCCTGAAGATGGCGGCGGTAATGAGCGCTTCGCGGCAGCACTGGGTTGCGTCGCTCCACCCTTCCTTCTGACCACAGCGAAGATTTCATTTATAAATGATAGCCAAGTGGGACATTTCTCCCCATCGTACTGGGACTATATTGGTCCCAGCTCTACATCTGATGTTGGTTTTTAACCAAAAACACATGTCTGTGTCTTTTGAGAGATTATTTTAAAGCCGTTGCTGATTGAATGGCGTCGTCTGGACCTGTCACGATAACAACATGTGTTGCGTGGTAAATAGTGATAAACAATAATATTGTTGCTTTGAGACCATTTTCAAGGAATACGCAGCTGCAAAACACCACAAGAACCGTGGGAATAAATACAATTTGATCTGATTAATATAAAATATTACATATTTTCTTATAATCAAAATAAGAGATGGTGATGAACATTTTTATTATCTGGTGATAAAGTCACAATATATGATCTGATAATTTATTAATATAATTTAAGCTTCTGTATTTTGCTTAAAAGTTGCAAGTTCTGTAAAGCTTACATACTGCGGCTTTAATGCAGTATGTAAGCTGTGTTTCACTGTAAAAACACATAATCTTACCGAGTATGTTTGGTCTGGTTCAAATATCTCAGTACACTTAGAATACGACAGAACCAACTTACAGGTAATTTATCAGCAACATATAAGAGCCTGTTTTAAGTCAATAATTAATTAATACTGATTGAAAAGTACTAGTTCTGCTGGCAGATTATTTCAGTTATAACAAGACATTTTCCGTGTTAGTCTGCCAGCGGAACTAGAACTTGGTTGCTAGGTAACGGCCTGGGCTTGGCTTGCGTTGCTAGGCAACGGTGCAGTGCCAGTTGATTGCAAAATAAGTGGACCTAGTACTTTCTCACCAATATTAATGAATTATTTACTTAAAACAAGCTGCTATACGTTGCTGGAAAATTACATGAGAGTTTTTAAAAGCTACAGTTTTTAAAAGCTTTAAATTCTTATATAACATTTCTTTGCTTTTTGTATAAAATTGATCTTTTAAAACATTTGTATTGGCAAATCTGCTCTGATTTTCCCTCCTTTCTCGGCCCCAGCTGCGTGTTTCTCAGACTCTCTCTCCGAATCGAAACATGCTTCACCTCCCGTCTCTCCTCATCATTTATCATGTCACCCCTTAATGACGCCACCTGTGTCAACAGCAAGGGGTCCTCAGCTGTGCGTGTGTGCGCGTGTGTGTGTGTGTGTGTGTGTGTGTGTGTGTGTGTGGTGTGTGTGTGTGTGTGTGTGTGTGTGTGTGTGTGTGTGTGTGTGTGTGTGCGTGTGTGTGCGTGTGTGTGTGTGTGTGTGCGTGCGTCTCGCTTCGTGTCACATCTGGACCCGGCAACATGAGAAACGCTCCTCTTCCTCCTCCAACACGGTAACTTTCACACGCGCAGCCTCTGCCTCGGAGCGATGCTTCGCCCTCAAACGCGCCTCGTGTCGACGCCGTTTCCCCAACATCGCTCTCCGTCGTGACATCGCTCACGCTGAGGTGCGAGCCGCCGGCGCCGATGACGGATGAGAGGCGACGCAGGCTTCTAGGAAAAAAAAAAAGAAAGATGGCAGCTGCCTCTGTTTGCATGATGTTATTTCATGATGTGAGTTTATGATCAAAACAGCTAATTTGTATAAACACAGGATTGGTAACAGTTGAATACTGAATGTTGAAAAGTAAAAGTCCAGAGACTCCAGAGAAAATTTATTGAAATTTTCAGTAAAATTTCAATAAAATTGTTTTTTCCTTTTCTTAAAACTTGGTGATAAAAAGACGAATTATTTGTGTCGTACTTTACAATTTCCTCCGTAAGTAAATTATGGTAGTAACCATTTTTACCCTTATTACAAATTAAAAGTCTCTGTGTCTACTGAACAAATTTGTATAATTTGTGAATGACAGTGGGGGGCCACATAAAATCAGTCCACGGGCCACAAATGGCCCACGGGCCGCACTTTGAACACCCCTAGTCTATGATCTATTGAATCATATAATCCTGCAGCATCTCTGTAATATGACCTGATCTGACTCTTCATGTTGACTTTCTGATTCACGAGTTTTTCTAAATATAAGATGAATTTAGTTTCTCGAACTGTTTGGTGGAGAATTTAGCAGATAAAAATCAGTTTCTCTGCAGGAGCTGATTTATTTTTACCTGTTTTTAAACATGTAACAGAACAAAGAGTCTCTGTTCTGCACCTTTCGGGTTTCTTTTCTTTGATTCTGAGTTTATTCCTTTCAAAGTTCAGAGTTTTTGAATATTTTAACAGATCAAGCTAAAGATACTTTCCAGACATCTGAGGGCAGATGAGTGATCCTTCTTCTCTGGGTGAAATCAAAAGCAGACCTTTCTTACTTTGATTATCCTCCATGTCTTACATGTTTTACATGTTTCTGTTTGTCTTTTCTATCATCTAGTGACTTAAATTTGTAGCTTTAATGAATTTTAAATGTCTTTGTGACTCTTTGTGTATCACAGAATAAACAGGAGCTATTTTAGTGGCCAGCCAAGCTAAAAACAGCCATGAAACGACTCTGAACCATTTCTTTTTCTTCAGAGAGTTGAATAAAAGCGTGAATGGACACGCGGTGATAAAACACAGCTGCCCGTCTGCAGATTTACTGAAAGTCATTTGGGCGAGCCGCAGATCTGTTGGGAAAACTGTTAAATATCCAGACCTGGCCAACAGGAAGGAGGTTGTTGGTTTGGAGGAATAAAACCACGACTTTCAAGCAAAAACTTGTGTTTTAAAGCAGAATCAGATAGAAAAAAGGCGTTCTTCAACAAAATCTGAATCTTTAGTGTTATTTTTTTGAAGAATAAATGTGATATATATTGAGATTTGGCTTTTCCGTGGAGAGAAATGAACAATATTCACTGAAAACGGTTAAAAATTTACAAGATTTAGAAAACCAAAGTTTACATGTTGCTGATATTTACAGGTATTTAACTGATCATTTCTCTCAGTAGATAACAAAACAATTTTTAATGTTTTTCTGTCTTATTTCTAATATTTCTGTTAACAAATAAAGCATTTATTGATTTTTTTATAGATAAATAAAATTTCCATGTGCATTCTTATAAATGTATTTATTTCATATATTTATTTTACATTTAGTCATATTTAAATTACTTAAAGCACCACACTTATGTATATATTTTTACATAAGGTTTATATTGCTTATGGTTATATTTGTATTTACTAATATTTAACACTTTGGATGCTTGTCTGCAAATAAGTAATTTCAATAAAGTATTTTCCATTCTGTTTAATAATTAAATAATTAAATTCTGGTTGTAAGATTCTGTGTTTTTGCAGAATAATGTAATAAAACCAAAAAGAAACCCAGAATACTGGAGTCCTGACAGAAATCTGATGCTAAGAATATCATCTAATTGTTTGTCCTGGTAGAAAACAACATGTGAAAACAGATTTTGTGAGTAAATAATTACATGGATTTCTGTGTCTGTGTGTTTGTCTGTTTTCGAGTTTTTGTCTCATTGCTTCATGTTGACTCTTTCAAATTGCCTGAAACCGCCAGTAAATACGAGCCGAACTCGGCACAAGCTAATGTCTAATTAAATCTAAGAAAATCTGTTTTACTGCAGCAACAAAATGTTTCACAGAAAATAAAAAAAATTATATATAAACAAAAGCAGCCTCTGATACATGTGTTTATGTATTTAGGTTTAGGGAAAAAATCTGAAATAGAGCAGCTTTTTAAGTAAATAAAATTAAGATCAGTCTAGTTGAGATATCACCATTTTCATTTCTGTTGAACATCTTCAAAATGGGAAAGACAAGGAAACAACTCCTAATTCAGATGTTATAATCGAGGCACATACTTTCACATAAAAATAAAATTAAGAATAGCATTCTGCACAGCAGGGCCAAAATTTCTACAGAAAATGTGTGAAGTTGGCAAAAATATTGAACTCCAGTTCAAAGAAATGTGCAAAATATGCATTTTCTTAATACAAGAAGTGAAAACAAAAACTGTGGAAATGGCAGAAATGTCCCTTACCAGCAGAAATGTTATTTCAAATGAGTAAAAACTGAAAACACAAGCAATTTGCTGAGAGCAGTGATGATTATATTATATTTTATTTAAGAGTTTTAGCAGCTGCTGGGAGGAAGGATATATGATTACGCTCTTTTGTGCACCTGGGATGTACTGATGTACTCTGATTGGTTGTTTCTAGTTAGTTTCCAGCTGGTTTCCCAGATTAACTTTTCATATTTTATTCAACAAACATGTAAAAATATATTTTGTAAAAGTTGCATACCGCAGTTTTCATGAAAGTTTTCAAATTGTGAATTGGAAACACGAATCCACTGAACTGGTTTTATTTCTGAACGCTTCAGCTTCGGTTCTGACTCCTGGTCTGTCGCCTTCAGGTCCAGAATGCTCCAGGAACTTCACGGCTCCCAGCGGCGTCATCGAGACGCCGGGTTTTCCCGAGAAATACCCCAACAACCTGGAGTGCACCTTCATGATATTCGCCCCCAAGATGGCGGAGATCACGGTGGAGTTCTACAGCTTCAACATGGAGCCCGACACCACGCCGCCGGCCGGCGCCGTCTGCCGCTACGACTGGCTGGAGGTTTGGGACGGCTTCCCCGCCGGTGAGGAACCAGAACCACACGCTTAATGAGAATCAGAGAGTTTAAACTACAAACATACATTAGATGACATTATTCATTTTGAACTGCAAGATTATTGATCTAATTCTCTTTTCCAAAATTTTATTTTTCAAAAGCGAATTTTCGAAAGTCGAAAATTCGCTTTTCATGTTTTATGTTCAAATGTTGAACAAGAAACATGAAAAGACTAGTTCACCTTTGATGTGAATTTAATGCAAAGATCTCAAAATTTAGTGGTGATAATGTAAAAATTAAACTAGTTCCCCAATAAATGTAACTGCAAATTTTTACGTTTTGGAGAGAGAACATTTATTTTTTAATGAGTTCACTTTGAACATGAATTTTGAGCAATGTTTTCAATAAATATTGAGTTTGTAGTTTATTTGCAGTCCTCTGCATGACTTTGTTAAATAAAGACAATAGGACATTTTTGGCACTAATGGCAAAAGGTTTGGACAGCCCTGTTCAAGGCAAACGGACTGAAGCTTGATTAAATGGGACTAAATAGGAGCTGCTACTCAGTGGAGCTGATACAATGAGTAATAAACAGAATCATCCAGCAGGTAATGATCGTTCTGTTTGAGTCCAAACCAGTTCTTCTTTGCACAAATGGCATCTGGATGCACTGACAGCGGAGGGGAGACTCCCACGCAGTTCGCTCATTGTTCCTTCACCAACCGCGTTTGGAAAACCGGCACATGAATGACGGAGACGCAACCTGTTCACACTCCCTCTCCTCCAGCTTGGACGGCTCGTCTCTGCCTCCATTGTTGCCTAATTAGCCGTACGGCGCGCCGATAATCACCAGAGCTGTAAACCTGGGCCGGGCGCCTGGCCCGCGGCGCCCAGAGAGCCTTTTCTCCCCGATTACTGGCTCAGGAACCTGAGGGACTGGCTCAGGTACACAGAAACTGACACGCACTTTAAAGCGGCGCCAGCCTGCCAGGACTCTTCCTGTCAAACGGTCCGTGTTGGTGCGCGTGTCGGCACGCGCTCAGGTGCATCTGTGCTCAAGAGCGTTTGTGGGTTTGATTGAGCCAAACGTGTTTGTCAGGGAAGATAAGGGAGCGTCTCTGCAGGAGGGTTCACTCCGACATGCATTGATCTCATTTCCTTTCAACTTGCTCCCTTTAATTAAAATTCAGTCAACTTAATCAGACTTACAGACATCTGCAGCTTCCCAGGTTTTCTTTAGATCAGTCAAGTTTATTTCTGTGGCACATTTCAGCACTGAGGCAGTTCAAAGAGCTTTACATCATGAAAACATAAAACATCATTACAGTTTGTCAAATTCACATTAAATAAGGCTTAATGCTCCATTTATTATGAATCAAAAGCAACTCTAAAAACATGGATCTAGCCTTGATTTAAAGGATGTGTCAAACTCAAGGCCCATGGGCCTAATCCGGCCCGCCGTAAATTTTTAAGTGGCCCTTTAGACTCCAAATTACATCAGTTAGTCCCTCCAGTTTTTCACAAATCTGCAAATCCACACAAAATCAACAAATCTAAATGCAACAAATTGTTACCTATTAACCCCAGCTAAGCTAAGCCCCGTTACCTAGCAACCTCGGCCATGCCCAGCCCCGTTACCTAGCAACCTCGGCCATGCCCAGCCCCGTTACCTAGCAACTCAAGTGAAATTCCAGAGTTTGGTCGGCTAGTTTTACGCTCTGATCTGTACAATGGCTGACAGCTGTTCTGTCGTTGGCTTTCCATTCAGAAATATAATAACATAAAACAGATATCTACACAGATACAGTTTATTTGAACTGTAGTTCATCGTCAGGTTTTTACGCTCCCTTACTATTACAAGAAACGCTCAAATTTAGTTTCTTCTTCTATCCAGTTTTCGTGAGGCTCCACGTTGCCCGTAGGATTTTTTTTTTTCTCCTCCTTATTTTAGGTGTGATTTCATCAGCCGACGGCTTTGGAGTAAAAACCATTTCACACGTCCTGCGATAAGGATGAAATGGCTCCAAACGTAATCCGTCACAGATCGCCGACTACCTGCTTCAGACTGTAACTGATAAACGTAATCCATCAGATTACTGCAGCTCAGCATTCCTGTGCGAGTGCTTCATGTCTCTTTTTCTTAGCTTTTTACCTCTAAGCTGAATTAAAAGAATATATTTTTGTATCATGTAAGAGGAGATACTGTATCTCCACCAGGCAGCACCACAAGCTTCATTTTTGCGAGTTGGAGATAAGAAAAAAGCTAAAATGTGTGACCAGCTGGGGACTCTAAATGTCATTAGATATGAAACGGCATGTCTCTCTGTGCCTTTAATGAAAGAAGAAGAAATTTCTTTTAGATATTTATTTTCCCGACGGGTTAATTCCCTGAATAACAAATGCTCACATCAGTTCTCTGTTTATCTCGGTTTAAAATGATCCGCCTGGTGCACAGCAGAATTACTTTCACCAATTTACTTTGGTATTCATAAGAAGGACCGAATGCATTTGTTACTTCATGAAAAAGGTATTGATTTTTCACTTGGTACGCTTCCAGATAATTAATGACACTTAATTACCAGCTCACCATTTGTCAAAGAATTGCAATATGGAGAGAAATTTTAAAAAAAAATGGCTGCAGTTCATTTAACAAGACAGTTCCAGAGTAGAAACATAAAGTTGATCATTTATAACAATATTAATGCTACTTTGCAATCTTAAAATTGCTTTTTCTTTAATTAGTTTCAAAAGCTATATTTAATTTGAAGAAACATAAGAAATTATGAGGTAATCAAAGAGTGAAAATAGAGCAAAGACCAAAGTTAACGCTGAAATAAATTAATCAGAAAGACAATTTCCACATCAACAGTAGGAAATGTTCAACGGGGAGGTTAGTACGGTGGACCAGAAGAGTCAACAAATGCAAAAGAAAAAGACCGCAATGCAACAGCAAAAACGTCACAAAGCCAAAATGGATCAACGAAATCCACAACTCAACAAAAAAACCACAACGCAACAGCAAAATCCACGACAAGAAGTCACAATACAACAACGAAATCCATAACTAAACAACAAAAATCCACAAGGGAACAACAGTGATGGTACAAAAACAACAAAACAGACAAAGCAACAGTAAGAAACCACAATGAAAAGTTTTGTTTAAACAGAATTCATGCTAAACTGGCCAGCGTTTGTTTTTTGACCCTTCTGGACGACTATATGTGAACAGGAATATTTAAAAATAGGTTTAAATGTTGACTGAAGCCATCATGCTAACCAAGATATTAGGGTTATAACTCTGACCTTATTATCTGCATTTGAATCTACAGACTTATCAATGACCTTACCATCATTTATATATGTAAAGAAATCTTATTTTTGATATTAGGGAGCAAAACAATACAGTTTTTGTTTTGAAACCTAATTCTATTTAATCTGTGACCAATCTTCCCCTCTTATGAATGGATCTAATGTCGGTGCCGTGTTTGCAGCCTTATGACAATGTAAGATGGCGTGAATAAGATGGAAACTGCTGATGAAGCTGACTGTCTCGTTCTTCCTCTTCCTCAGTGGGTCCTCACATCGGCAGGTACTGCGGCCACAAGTCGCCGGGTCGGATCATCTCCCACACGGGCATCCTGTCCATGACCATCACCACCGACAGCGCCATCGCCAAGGAGGGCTTCACGGCCAACTACACCATCCGAGAGAGGGAGCCTCCCGCTGGGCACCAGGACGACGGTGAGACGCTAGCGCTTCCTACGGACGTTGTTAAAGATTGCTTCTTAAGTACAACAGTAATCCTGGACTTTAGAAAGGGCTTTTATCTTAAAGATGTAAACAAAACTCTTAAATTTAGGTAAGCACGATATAAAAATATGGGCTAATATCACTAAATATTATTGTTATAGATCAATTTATCTAGCTAGCTATCTGGCTATTTGTTTAGCTAGGTAATTAGCTTGGAATCTAGCAATCTTCCTGTCCATTTGTCTGTCTAGCCAGCTATCTAGCTAATTAGCTAACTATCTGTATGACTAGCTATTTTAGCTATTTATGTCACTGTCACCTATCTAGCTAGTTAGCAATATAGCTACCTGTCCTGCTAGCTAATTAGCTATCTATCTAGCATGTTGTCTGTCTATTTGTCTATCTAGCTATCTGTATGTCTGGCTAACTGGCTATTTGTATAATCTATCTAGAAATAAACGGTCGTTAATATGAGCCCGGTCTTATTTATCGGACATAACCGATGCTTATCGCAGTATGTCGTGCATTACAAAATAATAATTATTAATAATTAATAATGTTAATCATCAAATAACTAATATTTAAACATAAATATGAACCTAAAGAACAGGTTACACTTGAACATTGTTCAAACATCATTGAATATTTTTTAACAATCTCTAAAATCTAAATTTCTGCGTGTCATATGAACTTTTTAGTTCTCATTATAGTAATATTTGGCGCAGGTCAGAGTCACTTTGTTCTTGGTAAATAAACACTTTGAGCCAGTTTAGCCTGCATAGTTGCATTAAGATGTGTGATTTGTTTTGACTCACTGCTTTAACACCTCTGTTCCTGCAAGCTGACACATTTCGCAGCGCTGACTGAGCACGCAGTGAGATGTTACCTAGTATTTAAATCATTAATAAGTCATGCAACTCATTAATGGAATAAAAACAAAAGATATTTCTTCTGTTTAAAGTATTATAACATTTATATCTCAATAAAAACGTCACTGAATGTCTTTTATATGATGACTGCAAGTCAGTTTCTGTTAATTACTAATAAAAGGGATTAGATTCCAGCAGATTAGATTCAGTTTATTGTTTCAAGAATTATTTATGACCCTGAATCAGCTTTAGTTAGATAGATTGATATAAACTAGATTTACTGATCAGAAAATGTGTAAATAAATAAACCAAAATGTATTTAACAAGGATAAAACAAAGTAGTTTTACGGAAACAAAGCACAGCTGGATTAAATGGTGGTGAAACACGAATGAACTGGTGAGAAATCAGGATAAACTGGTCAGAATTTCAACCAACTGAGCTGAAAACTTTACCTGACCAGAGAGAATAAAAGTGAAAAAACGAAAGATAATAAAATAAAAACATCTTCAGTCTTCAGACAACAGAAAGAACATATGAAGCAATTTTTAGATTTATCTCTAGCCACAGTTTGTAAACGTATCAGTTGTTAGATCTAAATTTAATCGCCTCTTATTCTTCTAGATTATTATTTCGATTCAGAGTTTCTTCCTGGAGCAGATAGCTCGTATTTTTATCGCTTTGACCCATTTCCAGCTCCTATCTTCTGCTGCTGAGCAATCTGTTTGGCCGATTTCACACTAGACTTTTATCAGGAGTCTCCGATTCTGTTAAAGTTGCTCCCTGGGGATTTTATTCTTCCTGGTCCCTGACAGAAGAAGCCGGTTTTCTGCATAGCTGGGATTCCTGTAGAGGTATAAATGCGTTTTTAACCCTTTGGTTGTCGCTGACCCGGTTCAGGAATTCTGGGTCCCACGGTGTTCGACGTTTCTGGGGAAACATTCACGTCAAACAAAACTGATTTTCCTGGAGGACTTTGAAGCGACTGCAGGATTTATTTCTTTGTTCTGGGATGTCGGCGTCCCGGCTGGACAGGGAAGGGACGGATAAATATCAATTTACCAAAACAACAAGTTTGGTGAGACAAACGTCTGCCCACGTTTTGTTTGTGAAATGCAGGAATTGATGCAAAGCGTTTGTGTCAGGCTTGCAGACCTTGTGTCTCCCACTCAGAAACACTCACACTTCCTTTTGCGTCCTCCTCCCTTTTCCTTCCCAAGGCTCTCCTGCTGTGATAAAAAAAACACTCAGATGCTGCGTCTCGTTCAAAGATTCACTTAAATCTTTGAACGAGGTGCTTTCTCTTAAGCTTAGCGCCAAAAAGAAGTCACAAACATGCAGAAACTCATCAAAATCACCACATTAAAGTATTAAAACTATTACATCTGAAACGATTAATCATGATTAATCGACTATTGAAATAATCATCAAATAATTTAGTAACTGATTAACTGGCAGCAAAAGGTAATTTCCCGAAACAACATTAATCATGATTAATCAATTTTTAAGTAATTGTTAACTAATGTAGTATTTGATTAATCGTTAACTGCCATTTGTAGAAAAAACAAATAATTGATTAATCGTGATCAATCAATATAATAATATCATTTTGTCATTGGTTAATTGCTAATACAGTCTCATAAAAGGTCATTTGCTGAAATAACAAATAATAGATTATTTATAACACTCGATGAAGAATGATTAATCAATTTTTGAAATAATTGTCAATAATTTAGTAATGATTAATCATTAACTACCCTATATAGACTCAGAAAAGGCCATTTGCTGGAATAACAAATTTTATTGATTAGCTCTGAAACAATTAATCGGATTAATTGTGATTAATCGACTATTAAAATAACTGCCTACTAATTTAGTAATCAATTAATTGCTACTTGCCGTACACAGACTCAAAAAAGGCCTTTTCCTGAAATACCAACATGCTCAGAGCAGTAAGTAGCACAAATCCCCAAAGGAATGCTGTTATTACATCATAGGCAATAAAAAGTTTATTTTCTTGTTAAAAATGAATTGAATTATTTGTTTACTTGCTTCTCCCTCTGTGTTTCTCAGATTTTGCCTGCATGGAGCCGCTGGGCATGGAGTCCGGGGAAATCCCCTCAGACCTGATCAGGGCGTCCTCCCAGTATAACTCCAACTGGTCCCCCGAACGCTCCCGGCTCAACTACCAGGAGAACGGCTGGACGCCGTCAGACGACACCATCAGGGAATGGATTCAGGTCAGACGTCTCAAATAGAGCTGCAACTAACCACTAATTTGGTTATTCTATTCTGACGATTAATCAATTAATCAAATAAAAAAAGACAATTGGTACATTTTGTCATTAAACCACTTAAACCTTTTTATACAATGTTAGAAATGTATTAAAATGTGAAAATACACAATTGAATTAATGTTTTAAATAAGAAAATACACATTTTATTCCCAAAAATACAGAAACAACAGCATTGCTTTAGTGAATCGTTGGTTATTTGTAGCTAAAGATGAGAAAGAGAAAACTCACCCTTTCTGCTTGATTCAACATCAATGCAGTGTATGAATAATCTGATTATTATTTATTGGATATCAACTCAGTTTGTTTTATTTTTTCAGAATTTGAAGCAAATAAAGCTAAAACTGTTACTTCAGGAGTTCGGGGTTGAATATACCTACAAAGAAGGTTTTTTGTCATATCTTAAATGCAAAATTTATATATTTTTGAGACTTTATACTCCAGTTATCGATTAATCAATCACTAAATTAGTTGACAATTATTTTAATAATAGATTAATCGTGATTAATCTATAATTGAATTAATCTAAAATTTAAATCCAGACCACTATAAGATCTTTCCATCACCATCTCCAAAAACTCTTTTATTAACCCGACATTTAATTTCTCTGTGGAATCAATAAAGTATATTTGAATTTGAATTAATCCGATTAATCGTTTCAGTCGTAGCTTCAAAATGCAATTTTTAAGTTGGAACTATAAAGATAAAAACATGTTAGTAAATAAATAAGCGTTGCATGCGTTGAACACACTGTTTGTGCCCTTTTTTAGCACATGATGTTTTTTTTCTAAGGGAAGCAGTTGGAGGTTATGTCACTTTAATCCTCACTTCCAGAGTCTGAGCTCAAAATAAAAGCCTCTGATTTCCCAGCGGAAAAACATTGCTCCTCTGTTTGCCTTTCACTGCGCCACCGAGAACTCGCTCACATCTGCTCTGAATATTGCTCACTCATTTGTACCACTTCTACACACGTTATAGTGATGGTAGACGGGAAAAAAAGCCAACATGAATTAATTATTTACATCTGCTTCTGCTGCACAGTTTCCTGCCGTCATGCTGAAATCTGATGTAGCGGCCTGCAGCCACTAACTGTAGGCTTTAAACATTTATAAAACATTCGTGTACAGCTTAAAGTGGCAACATTTACTCATCTGAACACTGATAAAGGCTAAGAAACTGAATCTGACAACTTTACGTTTTAAAAAAAGATGATTTTAGAGGTGGTTTGGTTAAAAAGTTGCAGCAGGGAATTCATATTTTTTATAGTTTAGATGTTTAAACCAAAACAAATCATAAGCAATATTAAAAATATAAATAAATACAGTAAATAAACTTTAATTCTAAAGTATCTGCAGTGCTAGTTTGAGCTCTTCTATCCACTTAGATTAGTTATTCTCATGGCTGCATCTCCATTTAACTCTCCATCCATCCATTCATTATGTTTATGTGGCGACTGGCCGCCTGTCCGCACCGGGTACACCCTGTACGGCTCTCCAGGCTACCACAGGGCTAACACCCACACACACTCAGGCGAATTCAGATTAATCTAACATGCATATATTTGGGACGTGGGAGGAAGTCGGAGTACCTGGGGAAAACCAGAGAAAACATGCAGACTCCGTCCGATTCAGCTGCACGACGAAAACACTACAAAAAAATCAACTGCAATTAATTACAAATTGTTTTAGGAATCGATTTATCGTTGTTCATAGTGATGCTAACCTGAAGGCTACTACTGTTTATTCACCCAAACTCATCTACATAGATCATAATGCTGGAGCCAGTGGGAAATGCAGAGAGGAATGAATGTTTGTTGAAACACAGAATGAAATAAGAAAAGTATTATGCTTGTCTAGCTAGCAGTTAGCCTGTTATGTATGATAAAATATAGCTTAGTAGTTATATCTTTAATATTTTTTATTTATTTATGACTTGTTCAGATCGCCATTCTTGCCCTACCTTGAAATGTCAACAGATTGAGCTCCAACTATAATATCCAATTTGTGAATTATTCCGTTAAACCAAATGTTTTCTTCACTGTTAGCAGTAATTAGCTGTGTGTAAACACAGGCTAGCAGTTACACAGGCTAACAGCTCTTTCTTGTCATAATGGAGGATAAATGAAACAGCAAAAATTATTAAGAGATTTGATGTTCAACAATGTCAGTTTTGGTCTTATGTTCAACTCTGTAGGTAGCAGCTAGCCTTTGTTTAGCCATGCTACAAAGTAGGTTGCAAGCTAAAGATGCTAACTGCTTGCATGTTCAAACATGGCTTGATTTTGATGGGTATTCTTGTTCAAGTCAGTGAAAATTAAAATGTCTGTTAATTATGGACATCAACATAATCTTATGTTAACTCAAGACTTTTGAGATAACTTAAACTCTTATTTTATTTATATATTTTATTTAATTTCGTCTCTAGTTTAGCTTTTTAAATTCCTCTTGTTTAAGTTCATGCTTCAGTATTTCTGTGCCAGCACATTGTGCTTTTAAGCTAAACAAGGTGAGTTAAGCATGGCGTAAATACAGATTTTTCTGTTTTTAAAGAGAAAATGAAGCTCAAACTACAGGAAGCAGAAACAATTAATTCAGATTCAGCCCCCTGATTCACAGTTGCTCAAATCGTTGGATATTTACATGAACTCCGTTACCCATAATTCAATTTAGAAGCCCAAACAAGCGTGTTTGCTTCTCCTCTGGGTCAAGAAAACAACTGGATTCAGTCTGAATTATCAAACCGGTATGGACATGTGTGGCTGGTGTCCAGCGCCGACCCATTGTCCAGGACAGGAACTCATAGAGGAAATCCCACAATGCCCTGTGCTGCAGGAGCAGACCTCCACTTCCCTCCTGTGAGAGTTACAACAGGAAGTAGACAGGAACGCCGCCACAGCGCCAGATTAGTGACTGTGGCTTTCTATTGTCTGTCTGGGGACGTGTTTCACCGCCGGGGCCTCTGGGACATCAGGAAATGAAGGACGGAGATTTAATTGGGGTTAATGGGTTCACGCGCTGGGTGGAAACTGCTGGTTTTACACGAAGGTCACCAACGGCATTAAAAATGTGGCCATTTTGAATAAAATTATTTTGAAGTGTTGAAGTAATGAGGACACGACTAATGAGACGGTAAAGTTGACAAAGAAACTTGGATCAATAACTGGGCCGCTCTGCAAAGGCAATTAATGTTTCAGCAGAAATGTTGGATGTGTGGACGTTCATTAGACCCTCCGGTAGTCTCCTGTTCCCGTTTCTAATCTATGCTTTATTTAAATAGTTGTGTTAGACTCCAGTGTGCATTCACAGTGGGCGATGACAAAGTCTCGGTTCGGGTTAAAGAAAAGGTTAATTATGGACTCGGTCAGTTCTTCAAGTATGAGAAAAGAGCCGCGAGGAAATATTGACTGCATATGTAGCTCATATGATGTTTTAATTATATTTAAATGGAAACCTGACTTTAACTATGTTTACATTTATTTTCACCAGCTTTTTACTTTGATTTCTAAAGAGGATTGTTTTTAACATGCTGTTCCGTCTCCCCAAACTCAACTTCACTCATATGGAAAACATCCTCTTATTGAATCTGCATCAGGATAAATTAAACTTACAACCAACCACTTTCTTCTGGCTATTTAAGGTTAGCAAAGTTTTTATTTAGCAATAGAAAATAAATTGAAAATTGTACATTTTATACAATACTCCAAATTTAGTGGAAAAAAGACACTGAAAATCAGTTTTGATAAACCCAGTGGATTGACTCCAGCCTTCTTTGATTTGGATTCACACTGATCCTGTTTGGTTCGCTTTAGAAGTCCAGTTCATTTGACTGGAAAGTTCAGTTCATTTGTTGACGTTTGAGTCTGTGATCATACTCTGATGAGAACCAAAGAAGCGAACTTGAATGCATATGTGAACGCCAAGCGGATCGGACGCTGCTCCAAAAGTAGGAAGTGCAGGGCATTCTGAGTAAATGCAACCAAAACAAACATGCTAGTCTAGCGCTAGCAGGAGAAATGACTTGTGGATTTTTACTAAAGGCAACCGCTAAGATCTGATGCCGTTCCATTTCTGTTTATATTTTGTGAAGAAGGAAGTTGCGCTCAGTGTCTTCAGAGGTTTTCCTGTTGTTTCCTTCAGTGGTTCTTGGTGCAGCGCCCCCACAGGCGAGGAGGGGAACTGGTTTTTCAGTTAACTTAGTTCTTTTGACTCAGTGCAAAGAGAACCACGGCAGCTGAAAATGTAATAAATGTTGCAGTTTTGGTCCCGAATCGAACCGAGTTTACCGGACTGGCAGGTGTTGCTGCTGGCGGAAACGACAATGAAGAAGATGACAGGAAATGGTCTTCTTCGTGGTTAGTTTTTTTTTTTTTCAGACAGTTAGCCTCTCACAGCATCACAGTTCATTAAAAGTTGAGTCTTTAACGACTAGTTTCTCCAAATGCGTACATATCTGCTCCCAGGTGTAAGTAAGACACCAACGTCTCCTCTGATTGGCTGAATTACGAATATACCTCATGTTTACGTCACATGAATAAACTTATTCAGGTGTGATTTTAATTTAAGTTCTTATTTAATGGAAACAGCAATTTCAACATTAGCAGAATGTCAACAAAAATTTGTGCACATTTGCAGCTTCTGCCGTATTTCTGAGACAGAACTGAAATTAAACAAGTTTAATGTTTATCTTCTGACTGTATCCAAAGTTCAAGAGACGAGGTGAGACTTTCTGCCCTTCAGCTTCAGATTCAGTTCGTCTGGCCACAAGATCTACAAACCTATTGTTAAAAGAGTGAAATAATGTCCTGATTGCTGCATGAAATCAGCTCTGTTTATCTCTGCTGTTCATGAAAGCCTTGTTCTGGCAGCTTCTCCGTAAGAAACAGCGGCGCGGCTACATCTGGCCGGGTGATTTATGCCCCTCTGAACCGGGCCTGTTGCTCCGCCTCATTGAGCCTCCAGAGTAATGACTGGAGGTTTTTTCATGAAGAGGATTTTCCATTTTATTTGATTAAGTGTGCTGCGATCCAGCTCCGCGCCGCGTCTCTCCGCCTGTGGCTTTGGATTCCTCTTATTTAAGATGAAAATTATGACTCGGTTAATTCCTGCATGCCTGTCCCCTCCACTGCAGGCAGCTCTATTAATTATTTACAGCCATGTATATTTTATCGATACTATTTTCAGGTTTCTGTTGGGTGAAGCGTCCCGCTGGCCGTCTGCTTGGAGGCAGACAGTCGGCTCATTATCTGGCTTTATTGTGACTCTGTAATCATATTTCTCACAGCAGTGACTCATTTCAACTGCATGCTGGAAATTTGCAATAAAATTATGAGCTCTTATGTTTAGACATTAAAAATCTGAGACGCTTTGGTTCATCTCAACAAAATATAACCAGACCAACTTTGTTATAGTTAACTAAAACCAATGAAAAGTGAAAATTAGAGAACATTTTAACTAAAATACATAAAATATTAGTTAATGGGGAAAAACTACAGTAATGGAAAAACACAAAATCTTACCAAGTGTTTTTAGTCTAGTTTCTACTGCAAATATCTTAGTACATTTGAAATAAGAAAACTACCTTAGAAGTAACTTTTCAGCAAGATATAGGAGCTTGTTTTAACCCAATAACTCCATAATTTTGATGAAAAACTTCTACTTCTACTGGCAGATTGAAAAAATATAATATGAAATTATCTACCAATGAAACAAGTACTTTTCCAGCAAAATTAAGAAATTTAGTTTATGTTTGCCGCTGAAAAGTTACTTGCAAGTTAGTTTTCTCTTATTTCAGGTGAACTAAGATATTTGCACTAGAAATTAGAGATTTTGTATTTTTGCAGTGAACTTATAAAATTAACTAAAACACACTGAAGTTATGGATATAATATTATTTGTTTTTGTGTTTTTGAATCTATTAAATAGTCTTTCAAACTGATGCAAATTATTTTTGTCCCCAAACACAAGCAGTTTACATCAGTTTTCGGTAAATTACGGAGCTCCATATGTCTCAAAATGCGACAGTAAAAGTTGGTACAGACTCAGTTGTTGCTCAACAATAATTGAATCTTCTGTTGAGTATTTATTATCCAATCAATGGAAACATAACCACAATACAATACCTAAAACTTAACCAAAAATACTAATAAAAACTAAAACTAAACAATATTTAACCAATAATACCAGATGAGATGTTGGAATAACAAATTTTCCTGCACGATAAATTGTCCCAGAAGTTATTACAGTAAAAGATAATATTGTTGTTTTGAGACCATTTTCAGTTGGTATAACAGTAATGATAATGCAAAAACACATCCAGTAAATATCAGTAAACTTTAAATTGTAACGAACAAGTAACATTGGAACTGGAAGATATCTTAAATCTTCAAAATAAACC
Organism: Poecilia mexicana; assembly: GCF_051168715.1. NCBI lineage: Eukaryota > Metazoa > Chordata > Actinopteri > Cyprinodontiformes > Poeciliidae > Poecilia > Poecilia mexicana. Next base: position 5,579,272 of record NW_028263386.1, on the reverse strand, counting down.
AAACAACAGAAACAATAAATAAAGTCAATTATAAAGTCTCTGAAAATAAAATTGGACCATTTGATAGTTTTTTTGAGCAGCAATGTGGAACCAGGAAAGGCTTCCTCCCTTGAGTTTCAGGTATTTATAGAGACTCGTTTGACTTCAGGATTACACTGACGCCATCAGGAAGCGCTGGGTTGTTTACATCTGGAGAACACATTTAGGCTTTGTCTGCCTGAGGCGCATTGTCATCGTGGGGGAAACAATACGGATGAAGTTCCTGCAAAGAGCCTTAAAGAGTTGACCGACCCGGAGCAAATTTCTCCATGTTTACTTATGAACCTGGAAAATATCAGGAGAAACTTGTAAAAACAGATTGATCACACTAAAGAAAACTTCATGGTTCACAAGATAAATGGGATTATCTTGCAGTTATTCAATATTCCTGAATATTTAACATTGTTTAGCAATAACTTTAAAAACCTTTCATTTTGATTCAGTTTAATTAATTAAGTACAATATAATGTAGAGATCGTTGGACCTTGAACAGAATCTTGTGAAACTCCAGTAAACTGTTTATTTTTTTTCAGATTCAAGATGAATAAAAAGCATGAAGTTTATCAAGGAAAATACTTCCTGAAACAAAACAGTTCTGGTTAAGTTCCTCTCCATTTTGGATGAAAAACCAGAAAGTCTCTGCTCGATTCTCATCTCCCTTCACTTTTCCATCTTGGATTTCTCCCATTCAGCTTGATTTCTTCAGTTGAATTCAAAGAAATGGATGAGTTGGGATCGTAAATGTTGATTTTCTGTGCTGTTTTAGATTGTAGTCTGTAATCTGGTTGTAGTTTCAGCAATGGCAGCTGAGGAAGTGAACAAAGCTGGTCAATACAAACGCTACGGCCAAACATTAGCGATTGAGTGAAATCAGATTTAAAACTTCAACAGAGTCCAGGCATCCAGGAAGCAATCATTTATCAATAGCCAACAGTCCAAGCCCGCTAAACGAAGCAAATAAAACAAGGGGTTGGTAGTTTTTAACCAAACTACCGTTGACACAAAATGGCGGACTACTGTTGTTTTTTGGGTCTGATAGTTTTCTTTGTTCTTCTTTTGGAGTTATTTTTGTGTACCAATTTTCAAATGTCTAGGCTACATTACAATGTTTGAAATAGGCCAGTGGAACCTTTTCAGGTCCATTTAAATACATAAATTTCACTAATAATTGAAGCGTGTGCATCATTTGTTTTATTTTCGGATATGTCTAGGCCTCCAAAATGCTTCTTTACTTCAGAGAAGATTAATAAGAAACACTACAATTACTAATTACTGAAAAAACTGGTGAAGTCCAATTTGTGGTGTAACTGAATACAAGCACAGAGAAACTCAGCGAGTGCCGAACCCCCAGATAAGAATGGGGTAATTAAGGGTTTTATTTTTATTATAGCTAGGTCCCATTTGGAAGGCTGTGGCATCATTAAAGTTTAATCCTAATTTGCCAAATTTAAACGAGTTATGTTCCCATCTTGCAGTTTGTTTTCCTTCATTAAAAAGTTCTAAGTGAGAGTATTTCTCTGTTATAAATAGTTGGCAGTGCCAGCCGCTGAGCAATTAGGAGATGGAAGGCCAATTACCTTCAGCCAGTTGATGGAGGAAGTGTGGAAAATGGAACAATGAGCCAAAGGATTATTGTAAACACTGAGTTTTCCTGTTTCAAAAGGAAAAACCAGTCTGTTCACTTTAATCTCTGGAGGCTGGATCTCGTACGTTAGCCTCCTCTTGCTGCATTTGAACTTAATCATTGACTCATTTTCCTTTTAAACACTGGATAATATGAATGTTTTCATCAATATTTATGTTTTCCTGACTTTTTTACATCTTATGTATGTAAATGTGAAACTGACTGTATGACCTACTTCCTCGTTCAGTTTGGGGTTGTTTAAACACTCATTCAGTTGATCTGTTTAATTAGTTTGGAAGTGGATTTGAGTTGAAGATGCTCTAAGATTAATGTGTAGCTTCCCCTGCTGGACTAAACCTGTTGTGAAAACCTTTAACTGAAATTGTTGTTCATGATTTGTTTGAGCCACGGTTTATTGATGTAGCCAAACATCAAGAAGAAAGTCTCAGAAAACATGAAACTCGATATTTGTCATTTCCTTTTCCATGTAGATTTAACATCAAACTTATAGTTTGACTTTTAAAAAACACAATAATCAAACATCAAATGGCGAGAGCAAATTCAAATACTAACTTAAAGCAACAAGTAAATTATTGTAAATGAGCAAGTTAACAATATCTAACAATATCTGCTAGCTCCTATGTAGCTAGCATGCTGGCTACATAGTTATGATTGCTATGACCATGTAACTAGCATTTCCATAACTATGGGTACTAGCTACTAAGTAGTGACCAGCTCCTATGTAGCTATGTCTGTGTATCTGGACATTGTAGCTACATAGGAGCTAGCATAACTAAAGCCGATTTCAGGTGACATTATTGGTAGTTTCAAATAGAACTATACCTAACAGTTGGTCAAAACAAGATTTGAGGTCAGTAGTCAGACAGCTGATGGCTTACAGACATATTAGCTGTATTACCAGCACCAGAATTTGATTTGATTGTGGCCTTTTGCCATAATGTGGACCAAAAAAACGAACTTTAGTCCGCCTACAAACCTCAGTCTTGGTTTGATTGAAGTGAACTCTGGTGCTGTTCGAATGCATATGAACGACAAGCAGACCGGAGACCGCTCCAGAAGCAGGAAGTGGAATACAGCGCAGGGCATTCTGGGTAAATACAACCAAAACAAACAGGCTAACTAGCGCTAGCGGGAGAAATGGCTCATGATTTTTTACCAAAGACAAAAGAGAAATCCTGCAACCAATAAAATCTGACGCTCCTCCATTTTTGTTTACGTTTTGTGAAGATAAGTTGTGCTCTGTCTCTTTTTCTGAGGTTTTCATGTCGTTTCCTGCAGTGGTTCTTGGTGCAGCGCCCCCAGAGGCGAGGAGGGGAACAGGTGTCTCATAGGGTTTTGTTTGTTTGACACAGTGCAGTGAAAATGTAGCAAAATGTTGCTGTTTTTGTCCCCAATTTAACCAAATCTACCAGACTATGTTGTAAAAATTATGTCTTGGTTTTACTTCTCTTTGAAGGCGACACTGAGTTACAAGTAAACACCATAAAACACGATTTAATTTAAAAGGCATCCTACATGCGACATTTTCATATGGGCTGAGTGCAAACAAGTGTTGCGTCTCGTGGGAATTTAGATGAGAAGAGACGTGGGAGCGGCGGAGAGCCATCCCACGCAACATGATTTCCCAGGGGTCTCCCTGTCAATCACGGATCCCGCAGAGACCTGCTATTTCCTGCTCCTTCCCTGAAAAAGCTTCGGCAGGAGCAGTCAACACCCGCACTTTGGGGCCTTCCCATGTAGAGCAGCATCTCTTCGGTCGTATAATTACACGCTGCATGCGGCGGTCATCCCACACGCTGAAGCAGAGCGCCTATTCTGGCCTCATAATGCCCAAACTCAACAAACAGGATTGTAATGGAAGTCGAACGGAGAGTAGTGTCGTAGATTGCATAATTAAACCCGTTTCATGCTTTGATTCAAAGGGAAATCCTGTGATGCAGAACAACTTTAAACCATTTTCAGTTTAGATAGCCACTACTATTTGTTAAAGGTGACCTATTATGCTTCCTTGAACAAGTTGGGATAGGTTTATGGGTAATACGTGTTCTTTAGGTTTGGGATTTTGGTCTGTTCAGTTCCGCGTTTCTAGCTGCTTTTGGTCATCTTGTTTGAAATCTCAATTAGCTGCTGCTGACCAGGTCCCCCAAACTCAACATTTGGACTCACATATGAAAATGGCTGCAAAAAGATGCACAATTATACAACCATACATCTTTGAAAAGCAGAAGTGGAGCCTCCTGCACAACCAACAAGAACGCCGCTAGTGGTTTCTGGATGATAAATCTACAACAAAACCCGGTAAAACCAGCGGCTCAAACGTTGTGGAGCTCAGCTGGGGTTGCTAGGTGACGGGGATGGGGTTGCTAGGTGATGATGCGGTGCCAATGAATATGACTTAATCATTTACCAGACACCAAAAAACATTAACTTTTTGCCAAAAACTGGTTGGATGGGTTTTTTAAGAGCTTGGGTTGTTTTTATGAGCAGTAGAAACCCAAATGTAAGTACAAAAACATTCAAGATGTGAATTTTGCATACAGCATAAAAACTGTAAGGCTTTTTGCTATCTCTGTTACTCTTTGATAACAATCAGCTTATTAATCTTTTCACTGTTGCTTTCTGGGTAAAGACGGTTTGAACTGCCTCCTTTTCAGATTAAACAGAACTCACACTCCACATGCATTTCATTTTATCTACTCTGATCACAGTTTCATGATTATAAAAGGAAAACTGTTTCCAAGGAATGTGATTCTGATCCTAGGACTTATAGATAAAGAGACGTGGGGTTTTTTTGTATGTAAGGCAGAAAAAAAGATCACAGTTTGCTATTAGAAATATAAAAGTAATTGAGTTTGACTGTGTTCGCCTTTAGCTGACTTGCAGTAAAGGAAAATCAAATCAGCTGTAATTGAATTTCTTTTCTATTTTAAGGCTGTCTGAAGAGTCTTGTGATGTCTATCAGATGGTGACTTTATTTATGCTTTATACCCAAACACAGGGGTGTCCAAACTTTCTCCATTAGTGCCAAAAATGTTCACATTGAGAGCAGTCTTTATTTCTCAAAAGTCCAAAATATAAACATGGTCTTGCACAGTTGCTGTTTTAGTGACAGGTAAATATTTATTTTAACTTTTTTGGGATTTATTTATTAAACATTGTTATTAAAGAAAAATACTTCATCAGTCAGTGATGAAGAAAATAAATGGCGCTCCTGGATTGGCTGGTTTGCTAACATCAGCCATTAGTGTTAGCATGTCAGCTAGCATTGTGGCTAAGTATTTTAGCTCCCCAATCAGCATGCTTTTTTAAAAAGTATTTTAGATAAGCTCAATTTAAAAAAAATACAAATAAACAGATTTTTGGCAAATAACTTGTAATTACATTCCAGAAAAAATTCTACAAATAGGCGGGAATGAGGAATAAATCAACTTTACAAAATAAGAATGCATGTATCAGGCTTTACTGACCTGAACAGAACCTTCCTGGAAGCCATTTTACTGACCCGTTGTTGTTTTTTTGTCTGCAGGTCGACCTGGGGTTCCTCAGGTACGTCACCAGCATCGGGACCCAGGGAGCCATTTCAATAGAGACCCAGAAGCATTACTTCGTCCGCTCCTACAAAGTGGACCTGAGCACCAACGGAGAGGACTGGATCACAGTGAAGGAGGGCTCAAAGCAGAAGGCAAAGATCAGCTATCTCACTGTTTTAATTCACTGTCTGGATACGTGTTGTTATCTGTGATATTTACCTTGTATCTCTCAGGTCTCATTGTCAGGATGCTTCTACTAACTGCACATTGTAGATTTTTAGGCATTTACTCTGATTTGGTGACCTTTTCTTACAGAACAACTAAAAAGCCTAAATACTCTTGGTTAAAATGCAAATGTTGCAAATCAGACATATAAAATATGCAATTTAAAGAGTGATTTATTTAGACAACAGAGCATTTTTAGAAGATTTTTGTCTTTCTAGAAAAGTAAAGTCTGGAAAATAAAACATTTTTTCATATAATCTTTCCACTTTTTTTATCCAGGCCTGGAAAATGATTTTTAAAAAATTACAGACTGCATGGGAAGCTTGCTATTGTGAGTTTAGCCTAAATGTTGTCAGAAAATTATCAGAATTATTATTGTTTTATTTTGTACCAATAGTACTGATCTAAAATTAAGTTCTTAAAATGTCTTAAATTAAGTGTTAAACATGTAAGTTGGCCTTAAATACTTTTATTAATTTTTGATTTTATCAAAGTCTTCATTTCTTTCTGTGACTTCAGATTACTGCTAATTAGCTGCTAATATCTAGCTTGTACATACGCTAACTAGCTAAATGGCTAGCTAGTAGCTAACTAGTTTTTATTTTACACTTTATATCTTACCAGCCTATTAAAATGCCCTCCTTTGTACACTTTATGATAATCAGCTCAATTCAGACTTTTTCTCTCACAATATTTAATTGGTTTTCTCAAATCTGTTAACAAAAACAGAAACAATTTTTTTTATTATTCTTATTTCCAGATCTTTCTGGGGAATCACAATCCAACAGACGAAGTCCGTGCCTTCTTCCCCAAACCGATTCTGACCCGATTCGTTCGTATCCGCCCGCTTACCTGGGAGCAAGGCATCTGCATGCGCTTTGAGGTCTACGGCTGCAGACTGTCAGGTGTGAGGCAGAACTCCATGTATACCTGTTAAACCCACTGATTCAGCCTCTTTCTGCATGTTTTTCCTGACCTCGGTCCTTGTTTTGATTTTTTTTCACTTCTGACTTTCCCATAAACATATTTTTTGCCGGTTTTTCTGCACATCATGCATCAACCTTACACGGTTACCATTTGGGGAGCTACACCCCCACTGCTTTCTGTTGATTTTAAATAATTATTACGTCCAAACTGGGCGAAACCTCCCCACTGAAGGACACAATTATTCATTACAGTGAAGCTGTGCGAGATCATTCTGGCTCATTAATCATCCTCAGACATTATTCCCCGTCTCTGATGTGAAACTCTCAGAAGGAGCTGAGTGGAGTTGATACAGCTGAGTGGAGATCTGGTGCTCTGGACCGGGCTATGCATACATTTATGTTGTTCTCCACTGGAGAGGACATTTTGTACCCTTATCTCTGGTTCTGCAGCCAAATCAACATTTATAGGATCTAACTTTGAATTACCTTGTTGAATTACTGTTTTAACTCCCATAAGTTTAAATATTACTGAAAATATTTTAAAGTAAGATTATTTCACTGTATTTTGATTATTGGCACTGAGTTATTACATCATAACCAGCTTAACAGTGTTTGGCACCAGCCAGATAAAAATATTGGACTTTCCTTAGGATTTATAAGCTTTGCTAAATTTTATTTAATTATGTTAATGTATTTATGTAAGTCTTATTAAATACTAACTTGTTTCAAATCTGTGTAAAACTGCCTGAGGGAACATTTATTTCCTTACCAATGAGATATTGCATATTTTGAAGAGGGGATGATGAGATTTTGTAAATCAAAAAAAGATTTACAATTTGACACAATCTGAAAATGATAAATTATCCTAAAATCTAATCTATAAATATTCCAATAGGCAATAAGAAAGTAAAACAGATCCTGAAAACTATTTCTGTATCTGAGAATGAGCATTAAAAATATAATTGAGGCTAAATACAGGTTGAACTTTTAATGAAAGTTTTCCCTGACCTCTTTAAGTCGATAAACTGTCCAACTTAAATCCATACATTTTTGAAGAATTGCTTGTTACCTTGTTAAAAGATCATATTCAGAGTTTGAGTTGACTTCATCAATTTGAATGAATCCATTGTGGAAATTCCTGATCATTTTTGTGTTTTTGGTTCCTTATTTAAATTCCCTAACCTCTGCTTCCTCTGTTGTCTCTCTGCCGTCCCGTCTCTCAGACTACCCGTGCTCGTCGATGTTAGGCATGGTGTCGGGGCTGATCTCTGACCCTCAGATCAACGCTTCGTCCTTCGCCGACCGGGGCTGGGTGGCCGAGAACGTCCGGTTGTTGACGGGCAGGTCGGGATGGACCGGGCAGCAGACCAAGCAGCCCTTCAAGAACGAGTGGCTGCAGGTGAGTCTGCAGCTCAGCCGGCTTGGATTACCTGGCAAAACCTCTGAATGCTCTGAGATATGAGTATAAAGGGGCTTAAGGGAAGCTATTATGTAATTCACTTTTTGTGAGTTTATTTAGTACCATTTGGGTCTCAACTGCTTCTAGAAAAAGTCCAATCATTAAATCAAAGTCATCCAACCACTTTCTGGCAATAAGTCAATGTTTCTGATGGAAAAGGAATCATTTAAAAAGAAAACTAAACTACTAAGTCAGAATCGGCAAGGCATTGTCCTGTTACCTAGCAACCCCAAAGGAACCCAGCCCCGTTGCCTAGCAACCCAAGCGGAACTCCACTCACTGTTAAAGATGTACTGTTGTATAATTTGCATTTGTTTGCAGCCACTTTCACATGTGCAGAGTTTAAGTGTTGACTTTGGGAGCGTGGCCAGCAGCAGCTTATTTGCATAAAAGTGACAGAAGCCCTAAAACAGCAAATTCTGAAAAAACCCTAAAATTGAGAGAACTGAGGAGGAGAGATCACATTTTTAAACAATGACTTTGTTAAAAAAAAAAACTGTAATTAATATGTTTTGTTTAGCCCAAAGACCAATGCTAACCTGTTCAAGGAAGCATAATTAGTTACCTTTAAGATATTTTTGTATGCATTTCTAAAACAGCAAAAGAAAATCTAAATATGTGTGAATTCAAGTGACTCCTCTTCAGTAGCTCCCACATTAAAAGTGACTCAAACACACCAACAGTCCCTGTGGTCTGGGTCAGGTTGTATTTTATATGCTTATAATCCTATGATGGTGCGTAATCATCACATTTCCTTCCTTGCAGGTGGATCTGGGCCAGGACAAGATACTGAGCGGTGTGGTGATCCAGGGAGGAAAACACCACGACCGCAACGTTTACATGAAGAGGTTCAAGGTCGGCCACAGCCTGGACGGTGAAAACTGGACCATCGTTAAGGAGGAGAACAGCACCAGGCCGAAGGTCAGCTTGCTCACGCTGATTTAAAACACAACGGTTCTGATTACAGCTGGCAGCCAGGGCGGCGCTCAGTGGGAAAGCTGCTGCTTCTGGGCAAAACAGGAAAGCTTAGCGCGATGGGCAACAGTTGTTGCTGAAGCAAAAGACAAAACATGAAACACCGTTCAAGATGGTTCTGGATACAAGCGGCGCCATCTTGGAGCAGGTCTGAGATCAGCAGCTGCTCATCGACATGAGAGGGAATGAACGGTTTGGACTTTAGATTCAGTTTCTGGCTGGACTTAAAGGTTTTCAGGACAACTTCAGCTGCTAGACGACAATGGGCAACTGGAGAAATCTAAACAGGAAATACTCTGGGAATCCAATTTTTCTGAGGAAATGGATGGATGGATGTATGTATGTATGTATGTATGTATGTATGTATGTATGGATGGATGGATGTATGGATGTATGGATGGATGGATGGATGGATGGATGGATGGATGGATGGATGGATGGATGGATGGATGGATGGATGGATGGATGATTTG